>NC_029793.2:126237917-126273925 GCF_000816755.2 Arachis ipaensis
TTTTCTTAGTGATGGGCTTGTCCTCATCAATGAGGATGTCTTCCTCTATGTCAATTCTAGCTGAATTGCAGAGGTGACAAATTAGATGAGGGAAGGCTAACCTTGCCAAAGTAGAGGACTTGTCCGCCACCTTGTAGAGTTCTAGGGATATAACCTCATGAACTTCTACTTACTCTCCATTCATGATGCTATGGATCATGATAGCCCGGTCTATAGTAACTTCAGACCGGTTGCTAGTGGGAATGATTGAGCGTTAGATAAACTCCAACCATCCCCTAGCCACTGGCTTGAGGTCAAGCCTTCTTAGTTGAACCGGCTTCCCTCTTGAATCTCTCTTCCATTGAGCGCCTTCCACACAAATGTCCATAAGGACTTGGTCCAACCTTTGATCAAAGTTGACCCTTCTAGTGTAGGGCGAGCATCTCCTTGCATCATTGGCAAGTTGAATGCCAATCTTACATTTTCCGGACTGAAATCTAAGTATTTTCCCTGGACCATTGTAAGCCAATTCTTTGGGTCCGGGTTCATACTTTGATCATGGTTTTTGGTGATCCATGCATTAGCATAGAACTCTTGAACCATTAAGATCCCGACTTGTTGAATGGGGTTAGTGAGAATTTCCCAACCTCTTCTTCGAATCTCATGTTGGATCTCCGGATATTCACTCTTTTTGAGCTTAAAGGGAACCTCGGAGATCACCTTTTTCTTTGCCACAACTTCATAAAATTGGTCTTGATGCACCTTTGAGATGAATCTCTCCATCTTCCATGACTCAGAGGTGGAAGCTTTTGCCTTCCCTTTCCTCTTTCTAGAGGTTTCTCTGGCCTTAGGTGCCATAAATGGTTATGGAAAAACAAAAAGCGACGCTTTTACCACACCAAACTTAAAAGGTTTGCTCGTCCTCAAGCAAAAGAAGAAAGAAGTGAGTAGAAGAAGAAGAAGAAAATGGAGGAGATGGAGGGTTGGTGTAGGTTCGGCCAAGTTGGAGAGAAGTGTGTATGATATGTGAAAATGAAGGTGGTGAGGAGGGGTATTTATAGGGTAAGAGAGAGGGGGTATTCGTGTATTAGGGGTTGGGTTTGAGAGAGAAAGTTGTGTTTGAATTTGAATTGTGAGGAGGTGATTGGTGAAGGGTATTTGGGGAAGGGTGTTATTGGAAAGTGTGAAGAAGAGAGAGAGTGAGTTGAGGTAGGTGGGGATCCTGTGGGGTCCACAGATCCTGAGGTGTTAAGGATTTCTCATCCTTGCTCTATTCTGGCGTGTAAATGCCCTTTGACTGCCAATCCTGGCGTAAAACTCCAGGTTGCTGCCCATTTCTGGCGTTTAACGCCAGCTTTTCTTCCCTTTCTGGCGTTAAACGCCAGCTTGATGCCCTTTTCTGGCATTAAACGCCAGTCTGGTACCCTTTTTTGGCGTTAAACGCCCAGAATGGTTCCAGGCTGGACGTTTAACGCCCATTCTGCTACCCTTACTGGCGTTTAAACGCCAGTAAGCTCCTCCTCCAGGGTGTGCTATTTTTAATGCTATTTTTTATTTTGCTTTGATTTTTGCAGTTGTTTTTGTGACTCCACATGATCATCAACCTAAGGAAAGCATAAAATAACAATTGAAATTTAACATAAATAAGTAAAGATTGTGTTGCCTCCCAACAAGCGCTTCTTTAATGTCAATAGCTTGACAGTGGGCTCTCATGGAGCCTCATAGATACTCAGAGCATGACGATGGCCTCCCAACACCAAACTTAGAGTTTGAATGTGGGGCTCTATTTGACTCTATATTGAGAGAAGCTTGTCATGCTTCTTCTCCATGTGTACAGAAGGAGAGTCTTTAGCTTTAAATATAAGGTAGTCCTCATTCACTTGAAGGACCAATTCTCCTCTATCAACATCAATCACAGCTTTTTCTATGGCTAGGAAGGATCTACCAAGGATGATGGATTCATCCTTATTCTTCCCAGTGTCCAGGATTATGAAGTTAGCAGGGATGTAAAGGCCTTCAACCTTCACCAAGACATCCTCTACAAGTCCATAAGCCTGTTTCCTTGAATTGTCTGTCATTTCTAGTGAGATTCTTGCAGCTTGCACCTCAAGGATCCCTAATTTCTCCATTATAGAGAGATGCATGAGGTTTATACTTGACCCCAGGTCACACAGATCCTTCTCAAAGGTCATGGTGCCTATGGTACAAGGTATTGAGAACTTTCCAGGGTCCGGTTTCTTCTTAGGTAATTTCTGCCAAACCAAGGTATTCAGTCATTAATGAGCAATGGAGGTTCATTCTCCCAAGTCTTATTACCAAATAACTTGGCATTCAGCTTCATGATTGCTCCAAGATACTTATCAACTTTCTCTTCAGCAATATCTTCATCCTCTTCAGAGGAAGAATACTCATCAGAGCTCATAAATGGCAGAAGTAGGTTCATTAGAATCTCTATGGTCTCTATATGAGCATCAGATTCCTTTGGTTCCTCATTAGGGAACTCCTTGGAGGCCAATGGACGTCCATTGAGGTCTTCCTCAGTGGAAATCACTGTCTTTCCCTCCTCTATGCATTCGTCCAAGTGGGACGTGTTTATGGCCTTGCACTCTCTTTTGGGATTCTCTTCTGTATTGCTTGGGAGAGTCCTAGGAGGAGTTTCAGTAATTCTTTTACTCAGCTGACCCACTTGTGCCTCCAAATTTCTAATGGAGGACCTTGCTTCAGTCATGAAACTGAGAGTGGTCTTAGATAGATCAGAGACTACAGTTGCTAAGTCAGAGTGGTTCTGCTTAGAATTCTCTGTCTGTTGTTGAGAAGATAATGGAAAAGGTTTGCTATTGCTAAACCTATTTCTTCCACCATTGTTGTTGTTGAAGCCTTGTTGAGGCTTCTGTTCGTCCTTCCATGAGAGATTTGGATGATTTTTCCATGAAATATTATAGGTGTTTCCATCGAGTTCTCCCATGTAATTCACCTCTGCCATTGCAGGATTATCAAGGTCATAGGCTTCGTCTTCAGAGGAAGCCTCCTTAGTACTGCCTGATGCAGCTTGCATTTCAGACAAACTCTGAGAAATCATATTGACTTGCTGAGTCAATATTTTGTTCTGAGCCAATATGGCATTCAGAGTATCAATCTCAAGAACTCCTTTCTTCTGAGTTGTCCCATTATTCACAGGATTTCTTTTAGAAGTGTACATGAATTGGTTATTTGCAACCATTTCAATGAGTTCTTGGGCTTCTTTAGGCGTCTTCTTCAGATGAAGAGATCCACCAGCAGAGTTGTCCAATGACATATTGGACATTTAAAAAGATAGACCATCATAGAATATGCATATGATGCTCCATTCTGAAAGCATGCCAGAAGGACACCTTCTGATCAATTGCTTGTATCTTTCCCAAGCTTCATAGAGGGATTCGTCTTCCTTCTGTCTGAAGGTTTGGACTTCCACTCTAAGCTTACTCAATTTTTGAGGTGAAAAGAACTTTGCCAAGAAGGCATTGACCAGCTTTTCCCAAGAGTTCAGGCTTTCTTTAGGTTGTGAGTCTAACCAAGTCCTAGCTCTGTGGTACACGGAATCATGATCGCACACTTTTTACACAACTCCGTGCAGCTGACCAGCAAGTGTACTGGGTCATCCAAGTAATACCTTACGTGAGTAAGGGTCGATCCCACAGAGATTGTCGGCTTGAAGCAAGCTATGGTCATCCTTGTAAATCTCAGTCAAGCAGATTCAAATGGTTATAGGGTTTTGATAATTGAAATATAATTAAAAAAGAAAATAAGATAGAAGTACTTATGTAATTCATTGGTGGGATTTCAGATAAGCGTATGAAGATGCTTTGTTCCTTCTGAACCTCTGCTTTCCTATTGCCTTCATCCAATCATTCATACTCCCTTCCATGGAAAGCTGTATGTTGGGGGGATCACCGTTGTCAATGGCTACCGTCCGTCCTCTCAGTGAAAATGGTCCAAATGTGCTGTCACCGCACAGATAATCATATGTCGGTTCTCACTCATGTTGGAATAAGATCCATTGATCCTTTTGTGTCTGTCACTACGCCCAACACTCGCGAGTTTGAAGCTCGTCACAGTCATCCCATCCCAGATCCTATTCGGAATACCACAGACAAGGTTTAGACTTTTTGGATCTCAAGAATGGCCGCCAATAATTCTAGCCTATACCACGAAGGTTCTAATCTTATATTAGAAACCCAAGAGATATGCACTCAAGCTATTGCAGATAGAACGGAGGTGGTTGTCAGGCACGCGTTCATAGGTGAGAATGATGATGAGTATCACGGATCATCACATTCATCATGTTGAAGTGCGAGTGAATATCTTGGAATAAGAATAAGCTTGAATTGAATAGAAAATAGTAGTACTTTGTATTAATTCATGAGGAACAGCAGAGCTCCACACTTTAATCTATAGGGTGTAGAAACTCCACCGTTGAAAATACATAAGTGAAAATAGGGTAGACATCGCCGATTGGCCAGCCTTCCATGGAGGTCTCAGAACATAAAAACTACATAATGTGTTCTAGAGATGATCCAAAGATGAAAATACAATAGTGAAAGGTTCTATTTATAATAAACTAGTAGCCTAGGGTTTACAGAAATAAGTAATTAATGCAAAAATCCACTTTTGGGCCCACTTGGTGTTTGCTTGGGCTGAGCATTGAAGCTTTCACATGTACAGACTTTTCTTGGAGTTAAACGCCAGCTTTGGTGCCAGTTTGGGCGTTTAACTCCAGCTTTTATTCCAGTTCTGGCGTTTAACGCCAGAATATGGTAGAAAGTTGGCGTTTAAACGCCAGTTTGCATTATCAAATCTCGGGCAAAGTATATACTATTATATATTTCTGGAAAGCCCAAAATGTCTACTTTCCAACGCAATTGAGAGCGTGCCAATTGGGCTTCTGTAGCTCCAGAAAATCCATTTCGAGTGCAGGGAGGTCAGAATCCAATAGCATCTGCAGTCCTTTTTCAGCCTCTGAATCAGATTTTTGCTCAGGTCCCTCAATTTCAGCCAAAAAATACCTGAAATCACAGAAAAACACACAAACTCATAGTAAAGTCCATAAATGTGATTTTTATTTAAAAACTAATAAAAATATAATAAAAAGTAACTAAAACATACTGAAAACTACCTAAAAATAATGCCAAAAAGCGTATAAATTATCCGCTCATCACAACACCAAACTTAAATTGTTGCTTGTCCCCAAAAAACTAAAAACAAAGTAGGATAAAAAGAAGAGAATATACAATAAATTCCGAAAACATCTATGAAGATCAGTCTTAACTAGATGAGTGGGGCTCTTAGCTTTTTGCTTCTGAACAGTTTTGGCATCTCACTTTATCCTTTGAAGTTCAGAATGATTGGCATCTATAGGAACTTAGAATTCAGATAGTGTTATTAATTCTCCTATTTCAGTATGTTGATTCTTTTAGGCCCGGATTTTATTCCTGTGGGCCCTTCTATCCACTGATGCTCAAAGCCTTGGATCCTTTTTATTTTACCCTTGCCTTTTGGTTTAAAGGGCTATTGGCTTTTTCTGCTTGCTTTTTCTTTTTCTTTCTTTTTCTTTTCTCTTTTTTTTTCGCAAGCTTTTCACTGCTTTTTCTTGCTTCAAGAATTAATTTTATGATTTTTCATATTATCAATAACATTTATCCTTTTTCATCATTCTTTCAAGAGCCAACAATTTTAACATTCATAAATTTAACTATCAAAAATATGCACTGTTCAAGCATTCATTCAAAAAAAACAAAAAGTATTGCCACCACGTCAAAATAATTAAACTATTTTAAAATTCAAAATTCATGTACTTCTTTTTCTTTTTTAGAAAACATTTTTTTTCATTTAAGAAAGGTGAAGGATTCATAGGACATTCATAGCTTTAAGGCATGGACACTAAGACACTAATGATCATGTAATAAGACACAAACATAGACAAAACATAAAGCATAATTTTTGAAAAACAGAAAAATAAGAACAAGAAGATTAAAGAACGGGTCCACCTTAGTGATGGCGGCTAGTTCTTCCTCTTGAAGATCTTATGGAGTGCTTTAGCTCCTCAATGTTTCTTCCTTGCCTTTGTTGCTCCTCCTTCATGGCTCTTTGGTCTTCTCTAATTTCATGGAGAAGGATGGAATGCTCTTGGTGTTCCATCCTTAGTTGTCCCATTTTGGAACTTAATTCTCCTAGGGAGGTGTTAATTTTCTCCCAATAGTTGTGTGGAGGAAAATGCATCCCTTAAGGCATCTCAGGGATTTCATGATGAGGAATTTTCTCATGCTCTTGTTGAGGTCCATGAGTGGGTTCTCTTGTTTGCTCCATCCTTTTCTAGTGATGGGCTTTTGAGATGAATCTCTCCATGTCCCATGACTTGGAGGTGGAAGCAATTGCCTTCCCTTTCCTCTTTCTAGAGGTTTCTCTAGCCTTAGGTGCCATAAATGGTTATGGAAAAACAAAAAGCAACGCTTTTACCACACCAAACTTAGAAGGTTTGCTCGTCCTCGAGCAAAAGAAGAAAGAAGGGAGTAGAAGAAGAAGAAAATGGAGGAGATGGAGAGAGGGGTAGGGTTCGTATATTAGGGGTTGGATTTTGGAAGGGAAAGGATTTGAATTTTGAATTGTAAGGTGGGTGGGGTTTTTGGGGAAGAGTGGGTGGAGGTGATTGGTGAAGAGGTGATGGGGAAGAGAAATAGAGGTGATTGGTGAGGGGTATTTGGAAAAGGGTATTATGGAAAGGTGTGAAGAAGAGAAAGAGTTGAGGTAGGTGGGGATCCTGTGGGGTCCACAGATCTTGAGGTGTCAAGAATTTCTCATCCCTGCACCATGTTGGCGTGTAAACCCCCCTTGGAGTGCCAATCCTGGCGTTAAACGCCAGGTTGCTGCCCATTTCTGGTGTTTAACGCCAGCTTTTCTTCCCTTTCTGGCATTAAACGCCAGCTTGTTGCCCTTTTCTGGCGTTAAACGCCCAGAATGGTGCCAGACTGGGCATTTAACGCCCATTCTGCTACCCTTACTGGCGTTTAAACGCCAGTAAGCTTCTCCTCCAGGGTGTGCTATTTTTAATGCTATTTTTTATTCTATTTTTTCTTTTTCAGTTGTTTTTGTGACTTTGCATGATCATCAACCTAAAGAAAATATAAAATAACAATGGAAAATAAATAGATATAATTGAATAAAATTGGGTTGCCTCCTAATAAGCGCTTCTTTAATGTCAATAGCTTGACAGTGGGCTCTCATGGAGCCTCACAGATACTCAGAGCATGATGATGGCCTCCCAACACCAAACTTATAGTTTGAATGTGGGGGCTCTGTTTGACTCTGCCTTGTGAAAATCTTTTCATACTTCCTCTCCATGGTTACAGAGGGAGATCCTTGAGCCTTAAACACAAGGTAGTCCTCATTCACTTGAAGGACCAACTCTCCTCTGTCAACATCAATCACAGCTTTTGCTGTGGCTAGGAAGGGTTTGCCAAGGATGATGGATTCATCCATATTCTTTCCAGTTTCCAGGATTATGAAATCAGCAGGGATGTAAGGGCCTTCAACCTTTACCAAGACATCCTCTACAAGTCTATAAGCCTGTTTCCTTGAATTGTCGGCCATCTCTAGTGAGATTCTTGTAGCTTGCACCTCAAGGATCCCTAGTTTATCCATTACAGAGAGGGGCATGAGGTTTATACTTGACTCCAAGTCACACAGAGCCTTCTCAAATGTCATGGTGCCTATGGTACAAAGTATTGAGAACTTTCCAGGGTCCGGTTTCTTCTGAGGTAATTTCTGCCTAACTAAGGTATTCAATTCATTGATGAGCAATGGAGGTTCATTCTCCCAAGTCTCATTACCAAACAACTTGGCATTCAGCTTCATGATTGCTCCAAGATATTGAGCAACTTGCTCTTCAGCAATATCTTCATCTTCTTCAGAGGAAGAGTACTCATCAGAGCTCATAAATGGCAGAAGTAAGTTTAGTGGAATCTCTATGGTCTCTATATGAGCCTCAGATTCCTTTGGTTCCTCATTAGGGAACTCCTTGGAGGCCAGTGGGCGTCCATTGATGTCTTTCTCAGTGGAAATCACTGCCTCTCCCTCCTCTACAGGTTCGGCCGTGTGGGACATGTTTATGGCCTTGCACTCTCTTTTTGGATTTTCTTCTTTATTGCTTGGGAGAGTACTGAGAGGGATTTCAGTAACTTTCTTACTCAGCTGACCCACCTGTGCCTCCAAATTTCTAATGGAGGACCTTGTTTCAGTCATGAAACTTAGTGTGGTTTTAGATAGATCAGAGACTATGGCTGCTAAGCTAGAGAGACTCTGCTCAGAATTCTCTGTTTATTACTAAGAAGATGATGGAAAAGGCTTGCTATTGCTAAACCTATTTCTTCCACCATTATTGTTGTTGAAGCCTTGTTGAGGCTTCTTTTGGTCCTTCCATGAGAGATTTGGATGATTTCTCCATGAAGGATTATAGGTGTTTCCATAAGGTTCTCCCATGTAATTTACCTCTGCCATTGCAGGATTCTCAGGATCATAAGCTTCTTCTTCAGAGGAAGCCTCCTTAGTACTGCCTGATGCAGCTTGCATTTTAGACAGACTCTGAGAAATCATATTGACTTGCTGAGTCAATATTTTGTTCTCAGCCAATATGGCATTCAGAGTATCAATCTCAAGAACTCCTTTCTTCTGAGTTGTCCCGTTGTTCACAGGATTTCTTTTAGAAGTGTACATAAATTGGTTATTTGCAACCATTTTAATAAGTTCCTGGGCTTCTTCAGGCATCTTCTTCAGATGAAGAGATTCACCAGTAGAGTTGTCCAATGACATCTTGGACAGTTTAGACAGACCATCATAGAATATGCATATGACGCTCCATTCTGAAAGCATGCCAGAAGGACACCTTCTGATCAATTGCTTGTCTCTTTCCCAAGCTTCATAGAGGGATTCGCCTTCCTTCTGTCTGAAGGTTTGGACTTTCACTCTAAGCTTACTCAATTTTTGAGGTGGAAAGAACTTTGCTAAGAAGGCATTGACCAGCTTTTCCCAAGAGTTCAGGTTTTCTTTAGGTTGTGAGTCCAACCATGTCCTAGCTCTGTCTCTTACTGTAAAGGGGAAAAGCATGAGTTTGTAGACCTCAGGATCAACCCCATTGGTCTTGACAGTGTCACAGATTTACAAGAATTCAGCTAAAAACTGATGAGGATCTTCCAATGGAAGTCCATGATACTTGCAATTCTGCTGCATCAGAAAAACTAATTGAGGCTTAAGCTCAAAGTTGTTTGCTCTAATTGCAAGAATTGAGATGCTCCTTCCACAGAAGTCAGAAGAGGGTGCAGTGAAGTCACCAAGCATCTTTCTTACATCTCCACCATTGTTGTTGGGTTTGGCCATGTTTGTTTTGTCTGCTTCCTTTTCGAAAATTTCTGTTATGTCCTCTCCAGAGAGTTGTGCTTTAGCTTCACTTAGCTTTCTCTTCAAGGTCCTTTCAGGTTCAGGATCAGTTTCAACAAGAATGCCTTTGTCCTTGTTCCTGCTCATATGAAAGAAAAGAGAACAAGAAAGTATGGAATCCTCTATGTCACAGTATAGAGATTCCTTGAGGTGTCAGAGGAAAAGAAGAATAGAAGGATGAGGTAGAGAGAAGAATTCAAACTTATAGAGAGGGAGTGAGTCCGAATTGCTAATAGAGGAGAAGTGTTAGTCTTAAATAGAAAAAGGTGAGGATGGAGAAGAATTTTCGAAAACAAAAAAATTAAATTAATTAAAAGAAAATTAAAAAAAATGGTTGATGGTTTTCGAAAATTAAAAGTGAGAAAGTGGTTAAGTGGTTTTGAAAAAGATTTTGAAATTAGCAATCAAAAAGATATGATTGGAAATTATTTTGAAAAAGATGTGATTGAGAAGATATGATTGAGAAGATATGATTGAAAAACAATTTAAAAATATTTTATTTTTAAAATGAATGACTTGGCTAACAAAAAATTTAAAAGATATGATTCTAAAATTCAAATATTGAACCTTTCTTAACAAAGAAGTAACAAACTTGAAATTTTTGAATCAAATCATTAATTGGTAGCAAGGATTTTCGAAAATAGTGAGAGAAAAATGGGAAGGATTTGATTTTGAAAAATTATGAAAATTTGAATTTAACGCCCAAAATACTACCCTTTTGGGTGTTTAACGCCCAGCCAGGTACCCTGGCTGGCGTTTAAACGCCAGTTTTCCTTCTTCACTAGGCGTTTTGAACGCCCAGCTTTTCTCTGTAATTCCTCTGCTGAATGTTCTGAATCTTCAATTCTCTGTATTATTGACTTGAAAAGACAAAATTTTGAAATTTTTTTTTTGAATTTTTTTAATGATGAAAAACAACAAAATGAAACTAATCATGGAGAACTAAGATCAGATAAACAATGCATGCAAGACACCAAACTTAGAAATTTTCATATTGGAGACACTAACAAATTGAAAATGCATATGAAAAACAACAAAAGATACAAAACAAGAAAATTTAAAGATCAGACCCAATAAAATCATCAAGAACGACTTGAAGATCATTGAAGGACATAATGCATATATTCAAAAAATGCAAGAAAATTAAAAATATGCAAGACACCAAACTTAGAAATAGCCACTAGACTCAAACAAGAAACACATTATTTTTTATTTTATGATTTTATTTTTTTTTTATAATTTTTCGAAAATTAATTGGAAAAAGAGAAAATAAGGAATTCAAAATTTTTAATGAGAATTCCAGGAATCATGCAATGTTAGTCTAAAACTCCGGTCCAGGAATTAGACATGACTTACTAGCCAGCCAAGCTTTTAGTGAAAGCTCCGGTCCAAAACACTAGACATGGCCAATGGCCAGCCAAGCTTTAGCAGATCATTACATTCAACAGCAAGATTGATAGAAATCAACAAGCTCTTGTGATGATAAGTTGAAACCTCGGTCCAAAAGATTAGACATGGCTTCACGGCCAGCCAAACTTCAACAGATCATCATGAAACTCTAGAATTCCTTCTTAAAATTCTGAAGTCATAGAATAATTTATTTTTTTGAAAATTTTTCGACAATAAAAAAAATGAAAAAAAGCTTAAAATTAAAATAAAATTACCTAATCTGAGCAACAAGATGAACTGTCAGTTGTCCAAACTCGAACAATCCCCGACAACGGCACCAAAAACATGGTACACGGAATCGTGATCGTACACTTTTCACACAACTCCGTGCAGCAGACCAGCAAGTGCACTGGGTCGTCCAAGTAATACCTTACGTGAGTAAGGATCGATCCCACGGAGATTGTCGGATTGAAGCAAGCTATGGTTATCCTTGTAAATCTCAGTCAGGCAGATTCAAATGGTTATGGGATTTTGATAATTGAAATATAATTAAAACAGAAAATAA
The DNA here is from genome assembly GCF_000816755.2 of Arachis ipaensis. Classification (NCBI taxonomy): domain Eukaryota; kingdom Viridiplantae; phylum Streptophyta; class Magnoliopsida; order Fabales; family Fabaceae; genus Arachis; species Arachis ipaensis. The sequence continues at coordinate 126,249,316 of NC_029793.2, forward strand.
GATAGAAGTACTTATGTAATTCATTGGTGGGATTTCAGATAAGCGTATGAAGATGCTTTGTTCCATCTGAACCTCTGCTTTCCTATTGCCTTCATCCAATCATTCATACTCCCTTCCATGGCAAGCTGTATGTTGGGGATCACCGTTGTCAATGGCTACCGTCCGTCCTCTCAGTGAAAATGGTCCAAATGCGCTGTCACCGCACGGCTAATCATCTGTCGGTTCTCACTCATATTGGAATAGGATCCATTAATCCTTTTGCATCTGTCACTACGCCCAACACTCGCAAGTTTGAAGCTCCTCACAGTCATCCCATCCTAGATCCTACTCGGAATACCACAGACAAGGTTTAGACTTTTCGGATCTCAAGAATGGCCGCCAATAATTCTAGCCTATACCACGAAGGTTCTAATCTTAGATTAGAAACCCAAGAGATATGCACTCAAGCTATTGCAGATAGAACGGAGGTGGTTGTCAAGCACGCGTTCATAGGTGAGAATGATGACGAGTGTCACGGATCATCACATTCATCATGTTGAAGTGCGAGTGAATATCTTGGATTAAGAATAAGCTTGAATTGAATAGAAAACAGTAGTACTTTGCATTAATTCATGAGGAACAGCAGAGCTCCCCACCTTAATCTATGGGGTGTAGAAACTCCACCATTGAAAATACATAAGTGAAAATAGGGTAGACATGGCCGAGTGGCCAGCCTCCCATGGAGGTCTCAGAACGTAAAAGTTACATAATGTGTTCCAGAGATATCAAAATACAATAGTAAAAGGTCCTATTTATAATGAACTAGTAGCCTAGGGTTTACAGAAATAAGTAATTAATGCAGAAATCCACTTCCGGGCCCACTTGGTGTGTGCTTGGGCTGAGCATTGAAGTTTTCACATGTAGAGACTTTTCTTGGAGTTAAACGCCAGCTCTAGTGCCAGTTTAGGCGTTTAACTCCAGCTTTTATGCCAGTTCTGGCGTTTAACGCCAGAATAGAGTAGAAAGTTGGTGTTTAAACGCCAGTTTTCGTTATCAAAACTCAGGCAAAGTATAGACTATTATATATTGCTGGAAAGCCCAGGGTGTCTACTTTCCAACGCAATTGAGAGCGCGCTAATTGGGATTCTTTAGCTCCAAAAAATCTATTTTGAGTGCAGGGAGGTCAGAATCCAACAGCATCTGCAGTCCTTTTTTAGCCTCTGAATCAGATTTTTGCTCAGGTCCCTCAATTTCAGCTAGAAAATACTTGAAATCATAGAAAAATACACAAACTCATAGTAAAGTCTAGAAATGTGATTTTTATTTAAAAACTAATAAAAATATAATAAAAAGTAACTAAAACATACCGAAAACTACCTAAAAACAATGCCAAATAGCATATAAATTATCCGCTCATCACTCTGTCTCTTACTTCAAAGGGGAAAAGCATAAGTCTGTAGAGCTCAGGGTCAACCCCATTGGTCTTGACAGTGTCACAGATTTGCAAGAATTTTAGCTAGAAACTGATGAGGATCATCCAATAGAAGTCCATGATACTTGCAATTCTGCTGCATCAGAGAAACTAATTGAGGCTTAAGCTCAAAGTTGTTTGCTCCAATTGCAGGAATTGAGATGCTCCTTCCACAGAAGTCAGAAGAGAGTGCAGTGAAGTCACCAAGCATCTTCTTTGCATTGTTGGCATTGTTGTTATTTTCGGCTGCCATGTCTTCTTCCTTTTCGAAAATTTCTGTCAAGTCCTCTCTAGAGAGTTGTGCTTTAGCTTCTCTTAGCTTCCTCTTCAAGGTCCTTTCAGGTTCAAGATCAGCTTCAACAAGAATACCTTTGTCTTTGTTCCTGCTCATATGAAAGAAAAGAGAACAAGAAAGTATGGAATCCTCTATGTCACAGTATAGAGATTCCTTGAGGTGTCAGAGGAAAATAGGAACAGAGGGATGAGGTAGGTATGTAAGAATTCAAACATATGAAGAAGGAGAGATAGTCCGAATTGCTAATTGAGGAGGAGTGTAGTCCTTAAATAGAAAAAGGTGAGGAGGAAGAAGAATTTTCGAAAACAAAATTAAAAATTTAAATTAATTAAAAGGACTTTTGAAAAAACGGTTGATGTTTTTCGAAAATTAATAGTGAGAAAGTGGTCAAGTGATTTTGAAAAAGATTTTGAAATTAGCAATCAAAGAGATATGATTGAAAATTATTTTGAAAAAGATGTGATTGAGAAGGTATGATTGAAAAACAATTTGAAAAGATTTTAAATTAATGATATGATTTGAAATTAATTACTTGACTAACAAGAAATTTAAAAGATATGATTCTAAAATTCAAATATTGAATCTTTCTTAATAAGCAAGTAACAACTTGAAATTTTTGAATCAAATCATTAATTGTAGCAAGGATTTTCGAAAATATTGAAAAATAATTTAAAAGATTTGATTTTGAAAAAGATATGATTGATAAGAGAGGATATGAAAAAGATAAGATTTTGAAAAATTAGTTTTAAAACTTTCAAAATTGAAAAAGATTTGAATTGAAAACAAAATTACCTCCTTGCTGCTATCCTGGTGTTAAACGCCCAGCCAGGTACCCTGGCTGGCATTTAAATGCCAGTTTTCCTTCCTCACTAGGCATTTTGAACGCCTAGCTTTTTCTCTTTGATTCTTCTACTGCATGTTCTGAATCTTTGAAGAATGAAACTCTCATGCGATCTAGAATCTTCACAATAAATTCGCGTTGCAAGTATAGCTTCTAGACCGACAAGAATTTCTTTCTTACAAAAGTTTTGTTTGTCACTTAAGCAAACCCAATAAAATTGATAACCGAGTATTTAAACCTCGGGTCGTCTTCTCAAGAAATTGCAGGGAGGTGTGTTATTATTGGTTATGGGTTTTCTGGGGAATTTGGAGTTTGGGCAATGGGCACAGATATGATTATAAATTAAAGCAAATAAAATAAATAAGAAATTTTATGTAATTAAATTAAAAGCCTTGACCCGGAGAAAATTAATCGGAAGTTCTATCCTTGTTGGATTTTTCTCAAGATCAATTGATAATTGAAGGTTGCTTCTACTTAGTTATCCTTTACCAAGTAAAGTAAAGGAAAGTCAAGTAAGTTGGAAGTCTACTTCTATTCACAAGTTCTAATCCTCTCCCTTAGGAAGGATTAGCGTTAGTGACTAGAGAGCCAGCCAACAATAAACCCAATTACAATTTAACTCTTGAGTAATTCAACTCAAGGGTCTCCAAATATTAATTCACTCCAAAATCAAGTTAGGATCCAACTTAGAACATCAATTAATAACAAACAATAGAAGAAGTGATAAATCTGAAATACCTTAACTGCATTAATAAAAGAAAATCAATCTAAACATAAAGAGTTCATAAAATAAATAAAAAGAACATTGAACCTGTGATTGCAGAAGATGAAATCCTAATCCTAATATAAATCCTAATCCTACTCCTAATCCTAAGAGAGATGAGAGAACCTCTCTCTCTAAAACAACATCTAGATTATGAAAAGTGAATGTATGAGCTGATGATTGTGAATGAATGGATTCGCCCACTTTATAGCCTCTAATTTGTGTTTTCTGGGCCAAAAACTGGGTCGAAAACAGCCCAGAAATTGTTGGAGAAGAAATCTGTCACACTGATTTTTGTCACTGTGACGCATCCGCGTAGAGCACGCATTCACATTGTCTAGAGTCAGGGAAACTATGACAAATTATATATCAAATCGAAGCCCCGGATGTTATAAAGTTATAGCCATTTGAGTGCGAAGAGGTCAGGCTGGACAGCTTAGCAATTTCTCCAACTTCTTGTATTCCTTCCACTTTTGCATGCTTCCTTTCCATCCTCTGAGCCATTCCTGCCCTGTAATCTCTGAAATCACTTAACACACATATCAAGGCATCTAATGGTAATAAGAGAGGATTTAAACATAGAGAACTTAAGGCCAAAGAAGTATGTTTTCAATCAACGCACATAATTAGGAAGGCAAATGTAAAACCATGCAAATAGTATGAATAAGTGGGTAAAGAGTTGATAAAATCTACTCAATTGAGCACAAGATAAACCATAAAATAGTGGTTTATCAACCTCCCCACACTTAAACATTAACATGTCCTCATGCTAAGCTCAAGAGAAGCTATAAAAGTGAAGAGAAATGGTAGAATGTATGAAATGCAACCTATATATATGAATGCAACTATATGCTAAGATGTTTATACCTACTTGGTTAAAAGTAAATAAATCTCTAAGAATAAATATGAACTGAATTTCACTAATTCAAATCACAAAATAAAGTACAAGTAAACTTGCGGAAGAAAATAGCTCATGAAAGCCGGGAACAAGGAATCGAGCATCGAACCCTCACTGGAAGTGTATGCACTCTAATCGCTCAAGTGTTTAAGGTTCAACTCTCTCAATTCCCTACTAACCTTGCTTTCTAAGGCTTACTCTTCATCTAACAATCAACAAAAATTTGATGCACAAATACACATATCAAGAGGTCTTTTAAGGGTTGTAATGGGACATGAATCATGTCCTAAACATTTTTTTCACATTTTCAGAAAATTCTAACATACTCAATTCTCAAACCAAATGTTTCCAAATGCAACTTCTCCACACTTAATTCATGAGCACTCTCACTAGTCTAAGCTAACCAAGGATTCAAATTAAGGACATTATTGTCTTTCGCTTAGAGTTAATGATGTGCTAAAGTAAAGAACAAAGGGGTATAATAGGCTCAACATTGGTTTGCAAAGAATAATGAAAGGGTAATGCCATATGGGTATGTAAGCTCAGTGAAACAAAGGCCTCAATCATGTAAGTGTATGCATACATCAAATAATGGAAATATAGAATTAAGCAAGACAAAGATCATAATTTTAGAGAGAAAAATACACACTAAAACAGAATTTTGGTTGATAAAATGCAACCAATCAAATAGGCTCAAAAATCTCACTGGTTTTTGTATGTTCGAGCTCTAAACCATGTTCCAGTATAATATTTCTTTAAACAAGTTTAACATTAAATTTTATTCAAATTAGTGAAATACTTTAAAAGGTTTCTTGAAAAAGAAAATATTACTTCAACCAAGTGGTAAAATATGCACAAAATCAAACAAACATGCAATTAAATATGCAAATGCAACAATGAACAAACAAAGAAAATAGAGTATTGGTGTTGAAAAGAAGGTAATTAACCCCTGAAAGTCGGTATCGACCTCCCCACACTTAAAGATTGCACCGTCCTCGGTGCATGCTAAGATGTGCAAGTGGATGGGGTTGTGGTTCCTCAGCTGGGGCTCTTTTTGATCCTTTCCTTGCCGGTGGTTTGGGAGTAGCTTTCTCTTTACCCTTCTTGGTGGCCATCCTGAAAAGGAAAAAGAAAGTAACTTTTAAAGCTAAGGGTTAGAGCAAGGAAGAGAACAGAAAAGGTGGTAATCAATTGGGGAGGTTAATCTGATAGTGGTTTACTCAATTAATCCGATAGTGGTTTACTCAATTAATCCGATAGTGGTTTACTCAATTGGGTGCCTTGATCGCTCACGATTGCTCGTGGGGATCCAAAGCGACAAATAATGTGGTTTCTAACAAAGGAAACAACAGTGTTAGCATCATCAGTGTGGGTAAGAATTGCTTCCACCCATTTGGAAACGTAATCCACAACTAACACTATATAAAAATAACCATTAGAATTTGGAAATGGACCCATGAAGTCAATGCCCCAAACATCAAAAACTTCACAGAAAAGCATAATTTGTTGAGGCATCTCATTCCTCTTGGATATATTACCAAATTTTTGGCATGGGAAACAAGATTTTCAAAATTCAGCAGCGTCTCTAAAAAGAGTAGGCCACCAAAATCCACAGTCTAGGATTTTTCTAGCTGTTCTTTGAGGGCCAAAATGTCCTCCACTCTCAGATGAGTGGCAGGCCTCTAAAATAGACTAGAATTCTGATTGAGGCACACACCGTCTAATTACCTGGTCAGCGCCACATCTCCATAAATATAGGTCATCCCATATATAATATTTAGAATCGCTTTTCAGCTTGTCTCTTTGATGCTTAGTAAAGTTTGGAGGAAAGGTGCGGCTAACTAGATAATTAGCTACAGGTGCATACCAAGGGACTACCTCAGATACTGCTTGCAGGTTATCAAATGGAAAATTATCAGCTATAGGAGTGGAGCCATCCTTAATGTGCTCAAGGCGACTCAAGTGGTCTACCACTAGATTCTGGTTACCACTCCTATCCTTTATTTCTAGATCAAATTCTTGTAGTAGCAGTATTCAGCGTATAAGCCTTGGTTTGGATTCCTTTTTAGCTAATAGATACTTTAGATCTGTGTGGTCTGAGTACACTACTACTTTCGTACCAAGTAAATAGGCTCAGAATTTATCCAAAGCAAAAACAATAGCAAGAAGCTCTTTCTCAGTAGTAGTATAATTAGACTAAGCGGCATCTAAAGTTTTAGATGCATAAGCAATTACAAAGGGGTCCTTACCTTCACGCTGAGCCAGTGCTGATCCTACTGCATGGTTGGAAGCATCGCACATGATTTCAAATGGCTGGCTCCAGTCTGGTCCTCTCACAATTGGAGCTTGAGTTAGGGCGGTCTTCAGCTTATCAAATGCTTGTTTGCAATCCTCACTGAACTCGAACTCAATATCTTTCTGCAGTAGTCTGGATAAGGGAAGAGCTACCTTACTGAAGTCCTTAATGAATCTCTTGTAAAAACCTGCATGGCCAAGGAACGAACTGACTTCCCTCACAGAAGAAGGGTAAGGTAAACTAGAAATAACATCCACCTTTGCTGGATCTACAGAAATGCCAGTATTAGACACAACATGTCCGAGTACAATACCTTGTTTAACCATAAAGTGACATTTTTCAAAATTCAATACAAGGTTGGTATTGACACATCTATCCAATACTCTAGATAAACTATCCAAGCAAAGATTGAAAGAATCACCATATACGCTAAAGTCATCCATAAAAACCTCCATACAGTCCTCAATAAGGTTAGAGAAAAGACTCATCATGCACCTTTGGAAAGTAGCTGGTGCATTGCACAAACCAAAGGGCATTCTCTTATAAGCATAAGTCCCAAAAGGACATGTAAAAGTAGTCTTTTCCTAATCTTTAGGAGCTATATGAATCTGGAAATAACCTGTGTAACCATCTAAAAAGCAATAATGTGATTTACCTGATAGGAGATCCAGCATTTGATCAATGAATGGAAGAGGATAGTGATCCTTACGAGTGGCTTGGTTAAGACGCCTGTAATCAATGCAGACTCTCCAGGCGTTCTGAACTCTAGTTGCCATGAGCTCTCCATGCTCATTCTTCACTGTAGTGACTCTAGACTTCTTGGGCACCACTTGTACTGGGCTTACCCATTCACTGTCTGAGATGGGGTAGATGATATCTGCCTCCAGTAGTCTGGTCACTTTCATTGTCCTCTGAGAATGTCCCCACACTTGGACCTTGTCCTATGTACCTCTCTTCAAATTCCTCCTGGTGAACTTCAGCCACGGTTTCATCTATGATGTCACACTGGAGGATAGAATGATCCTCCGGAGGATGCTTCATAGCTCCATTCAGACTGAAAATTACTACTCGGCCATCTATTTCAAAAGAGTATGTTCCTGAAAAAGCATCCAAATTGAACTTTGAGGTCTTCAGGAATGGTCTTCCGAGTAGGATTGATGATGGCTTTTCTGAGTCATTTTGGGGCATCTCCAGGATATAAAAGTCAATGGGAAAGGTGAGCCCCTTAATGCCCACTAATACATCTTCAGCAACTCCAACCACTCTTCAGCTGAGGTGTTTTCTGGTGGGTTTGGCTCTTCAGCTGAATATTATGACGATCGGATTTTCTATCGGTAAAGAAATTCACAAATATATTATCGCGTTGTAAGTATAGCTTCTAAACCAACAGAAAATCCTTTCGTACAAACGTTTTGGTTGTCACAAGTAACAAACCCCTTAAAAATTGATAACCGAAGAATTTAAACCTCAGGTCGTCTTCTCAAGGAATTGCAGGGAGGTGTTCTTATTATTGGTTATGAGAAAGTGTGTTTTGGGGTTTTGGATTAAGATAAAAAGCAAGAATAGCAATGGAAGAGGAAATAAAATAATAACAATAAAAAGCCTTGATTAGGAGAGATTAATCGGAAGTTCTATCCTTGTTGGATTTTTTTCAAGATCAATTGATAATTGAAGGTTACTTCTACTTAGTTATCCTTTACCAAGTAAAGTAAAAGAAAGTCAAGTAAGTTGGAAGTCTACTTCTATTCACAAGTTCTAATCCTCTCCCTTGGGAAGGATTAGCGTTAGTGACTAGAGAGCCAGCCAACAATAAACCCAATTACAATTTAACTCTTGAGTAATTCAACTCAAGGGTCTCCAAATATCAATCAACTCCAAAATCAAGTTAGGATCTAACTTAGAACATCAATTAATAACAAATAATAGAAGAAGTGATAAATCTGAAATACCTCAATTGCATTAATAAAAAAAATTAATCTAAACATAAAGAGTTCATAAACTAAATTGATAAAGTAAATAAAAAGAATATTAAACCTGGAAATTGAGAAGAAATAATCTTAAATCCTTTAAGGGGAATCCTAATCTTAAATCCTAAGAGAGATGAGAGAGCCTCTTTCTCTAAAAACTACATCTAAATCTTAAAATTATGTATTATGAGCTGATTCTTATGAATGAATAGATTCCCCTACTTTATAGCCTCTAATCTATATTTTTTGGGCCGAAAACTGGGTCGAAAACAGCCCAGAAATCGCTAGAGAAGAAATCTGCCACGCTGATTTTCGGAACTGCGATGCGTCCGCGTGGAGCGCGCGTTCGCATCACCTAGCGTCAGAGCAACTATGGCATATTATATATCAAATCGAAGCCCTGGACGTTATCTTTCCAACGCAACTGAAACCGTGTCATTTAGACCTCTTTAGCTAAAGTTATAGTTGTTTGAGTGCAAAGAGGTCAGGCTGGACAGCTTAGCAATTTCTCCCACTTCTTGTATTCCTTCCACTTTTGCATGCTTCCTTTCCATCCTCTGAGCCATTCCTGCCCTGTAATCTCTGAAATCACTTAACACACATATCAAGGCATCTAATGGTAATAAGAGAGGATTTAAACATAGGGAACTTAAGGCCAAAGAAGCATGTTTTCAATCAACGCACATAATTTGGAAGGCAAATGTAAAACCATGCAAATAGTATGAATAAGTGGGTAAAGAGTTGATAAAATCTACTCAATTGAGCACAAGATAAACCACAAAATAGTGGTTTATCAACCTCTCCACACTTAAACATTAGCATGTCCTCATGCTAAGCTCAAGAGAAGCTATAAAAGTGAAGAGAAATGGTAGAATGTATGAAATACAACCTATGTTTATGAATGCAACTATATGCTAAGATGTTTATACCTACTTGGTTAAAAGTAAATAAATCTCTAAGAATAAATATGAACTGAATTTCACTAATTCAAATCACAAAATAAAGTACAAGTAAACTTGTAGAAGAAAATAGCTCATGAAAGCCGGGAACAAGGAATCGAGCATCGAACCCTCACTGGAAGTGTATGCACTCTAATCGCTCAGGTGTTTAAGGTTCGACTCTCTCAATTCTCTACTAACGTTGCTTTCTAAGGCTTGCATATATATATATATATATATATATATATATATATATATATATTTCTTTTATTTTTCTCAATGCATATGATTAAATTATTGGATGCATGAATCATGTCCTAAACATTTTTTTCACATTTTCAGAAAATTCTAACATACTCAATTCTCAAACCAAATATTTCCAAATGCAACTTCTCCATACTTAATTCATGAGCACTCTCACTAGTCTAAGCAAACCAAGGATTCAAATTAAGGACATTATTGTCTTTCGCTTAGAGTTAATGATGTGCTAAAGTAAAGAACAAAGGGGTATAATAGGCTCAACATTGGTTTGCAAAGAATAATAAAAGGGTAAGGCCATATGGGTATGTAAGCTCAGTGAAACAAAGGCCTCAATCATGTAAGTGTATGCATACATCAAATAATGGAAATATAGAATTAAGCAAGACAAAGATCACAATTTTAGAGAGAAAAATACACACTAAAATAGAATTTTGGTTGATAAAATGCAACCAATTAAATAGGCTCAAAAATCTCACTGGTTTTTGTATGTTCGAGCTCTAAACCATGTTCCAGTATAATATTTCTTTAAACAAGTTTAACATTAAATTTTATTCAATTTAGTGAAATACTTTAAAAGGTTTCTTGAAAAAGAAAATATTACTTCAACCAAGTGGTAAAATATGCACAAAATCCAACAAACATGCAATTAAATATGCAAATGCAACAATGAACAAACAAAGAAAATAGATTATTGGTGTTGAAAAGAAGGTAACTAACCCCTGAAAGTCGGTATCGACCTCCCCACACTTAAAGATTGCACTGTCCTCGGTGCATGCTAAGATGTGCAAGTGGATGGGGGTTGTGGTTCGTCAGCTGGGGCTCTTTTTGATCCTTTCCTTGCCGGTGGTTTGGGAGTAGCTTTCTCTTTACCCTTCTTGGTGGCCATCCTGAAAAGAAAAAAGAAAGTAACTTTTAAAGCTAAGGGTTAGAGCAAGGAAAAGAACAGAAAAGGTGGTAATCAATGAACATTAAAAGATGAATGATGTTAACACATGTTCATGACTACATGTGAAAAATCATCAATGGAAATATAGCAAGTGCATATGATGACAATTAAATGCAGGGTGCTTATTGGCATGCAGGCAAAGGCATGAATAGCATAGATCAAGCATTCAATGTCCAAGTTTGATTACCAAGTCTTTCAAACTAACATGTTGGAATAACAATTATATTTAATTAATGAAATATAAAAAGGGTTTTGTGAAAAGCAGGCATTTAGAGTAGTAGAATAAAAGAAATCTAAAAACAGTGCACAATGCCATATGGGCGTTCTCACAAACACATAGCATGCATGGTAAATAAGTTATTGAATGTATTAAATTGAACATGCGAGCAACCCTGTAAAAAGTAATATATAATTGTCAAACAATTCCTTTAATAATCCACAAGCAAAGTAAATAAATTTCTAACACCAATGAAAATGATGCAATGAATGAAGGTATGCAAATAAATTAAATAAAATAGAATGAGAGTGAAGGAAAATAAGAAAGAAAGAAGAAAAAAATAAGAAAAGATAAGAAAAATAAGGATTTGGAGAAGAAAAGATAAGATATTTCGGCTAATCTGGATATTCTGTGTGTCACATGTGACGCGGACGCGTGAGTGACGCGGTTGCGTGGTGCGCGATAAGGTCAGGTGACGTGGACGCGTGGGTCACGCGATCGCGTGGCCTAATTTGTGCGATTGGGGCGAGTGCAGCCTCGCGTTCACGCGACTCTCTGTCTCAAACTCTTTTTGCCAAAATCTTTAGGTGACGCGATCGCGTGGTTGACGCGATCGCGTGAAAGGCCATATTAGGAGGACGACGCGGCCGCGTTGGGAACGCGTTCGCGTGGGAGGGCTGGGGCTTCCAGCACGAGTCCAGCCCCATTCCAGCCCAACATACTGTCATACACCCCTTTACGTCGATTTTTACAGAGCCACGCATTCGCGTGGGAGGCGTTTTTCCCACATGACGCGGACGCATCAGCGACACGGTCGCGTGGGTCAAATTGTGCCAAAGGCACGCCTCCAGCCACGCTCTCGCGTGACTTTCTGTTCGATTTCTTTTCTTCCCAATGCACTGGTGGCGCGGACGCGTCAGCGACGCTGCCGCATCGCGTGCGTGCCTTTTTTTTTAATAATGCAGTATGCAGAATGCAATGCTAATATGAATGTTATGCAAAACTCCAGGTTCAATACAATAAAATAAAATAAAACTCGAAAACAAATAAAACTAAATAAAAAATGAAAAAGGAACGATCATACCATGGTGGGTTGTCTCCCATCTAGCACTTTTAGTTAAAGTCCTTAAGTTGGACATTTGGTGAGCTCCCTGTTATGGTGGCTTATGCTTGTATTCATCCAGTAATCCCCACCAGTGTTTGTGCTTCCAGTAACCTCCGGGATCCCAAACTAGGCGCAGAAAGCCTTCAAGTAAGTTAAAGCAAGGGACAAGGCCCCAAGAGTGTTGATTGCCAGAAGGAATTCCGGGGTCCCAAATCTTGCTTTTGCACCCGTCTTCTTGTTGAGCAATATTGTTCCATCCGGGTGGCAGGCAATCTGAATTCTCACTAAAGCGGTCAAACAACTTCCTAGACCCATTCAGTTGAGCTTTACACTAACCCTTGCATTTAAACTTAAAGCTTCCAACCATAATGAACCTTGCAGGATAATTCTTACCACTGACCATCTTCCTCTTACTCTTAATGCCACAAAGAGCTCTAAGTTGACCATCCGTCTCCAGTAGCCCATATTCAAGTGGGAAGGTAAAGGTTAAGGGTAAGAATTTTACCCACTTGAACGTTGTGTTGGATTGTAATGGCCTTGGGAGAGGTGTTTCTAATGAACTTGCAAGCTCCACTCCCTTGTGCTCTTCTCTAACAGCTTCCACCTCATTGTAAGCTTCTTCAATTTCAACCTCTTCCTCTTGGTAGCTTTCTTCCAAGTCAATCTCCTCTTCACTGTCTTCCAAGGGCATGGGAGGTTGTGCTTCTTCTTCTTTAATCTCCATGTCAAGTTCAATGGGAGAGGATTCAAATGTAGATAAGAATTCATCAATGATTGAATCCATCTCTTTATCATCCCCTTCAAAGTCTTCAACCATGATATGCCTTGGAGGTTGTACACCCTCCTCAACATCAATTTCAAGCTTCTTGGAGGGAGGTTCTATGACTTCAGGTTCCCATGGAGGTTCAGCATCTCCTAAGTCTTCAACCAATTCTTCTTCTTCGACGATCACGGCTTCCTCCAATTGTTCCAATACAAAGTCATGCTGCTCACTGTTCATTGGAGTTTCTAACTTTTCCTTCATGCTGCGTTCTTCAGTAGATTCTCCACATGAAGCCATGGGGATTCCTTGAGTGTCTGAACGTCGGGAAGGTAATCAATTGATCGCTTGATTCAATTGGTGAAGGGTTTCATGAAATTTATTCACTGTTTCCTTGAGACGCTCCTGTGATTCTTGGGTCGATGGATATGGACATGGTGTATATGGAGGTGGTGGTTCATGAGAGTAATTCTATTGGAATGGGGGTGGTTCTATGTATGGTTCATTTGGCTCATAAAGTGGTTGGTATGGTGGATATGGGTTAGGGTCATATGGAGGTGAATGGTGGTAGTTGGCTTGTGAGTGTGGTGGTTCAAAGTTATGTTGAGGAGGTTTATAGGCATATGATGGGGGTCCATCATATCTATCATCTTGGTATGCCCCCTGGAATGACTCTTGACTATAGTAATTTGGTGGATGTTGGTTGTCACGGAAGGGTCCACCATAACTATTGTCTTGGTATGCATCGAGGAATGGTCTTTGTCTGTGGTACTGTGGAAGGTGTTGTTGCCGGAAGGGTTGATCAGATCTTCGTGGCTCCTTCCATCTCTGATTGTTTTGACCTTGATGCATGTTCCTGTTATAATTTCCATTCCTTGCAATAACATTGGAACCAAACTCAAAGCGACGGGGTGAGAACTCATAGTAACTAATAAAAATTAAAAATAAAAATAAAAATAAATTTAAATTAAAAGGTTATTGAAATTTAAATTTTGAATTTGAAAATTAAATTTTGAAATTTGAAAATTTAAATTTTGAAATTTGAAATTTTGAAATTTTGAATTTTAAATTTTTGAAATTTGAATTTTGAAATTTAAAATTTCAAATCTGAAATTTGAATTTTGAATATTAAATTTTGAAATTTGATTTTTGAAATAAGATAAGATAAGATGTTGAAAAAGATATGATTTTTGAAAAGGATTTAAATTTTGAAATTTAAATGCAAATTTCGAAATAAAGGGAAAAGATATTTTTGAATTAAATGAGGAAAGAGAAAAATAATAAAATGACACCAACTTAAAATTTTTTTATCAAAACGAAGAAAACAACTAAGAACAACTTGAAGATCAAGATGAACACGAAGAACAAGTTTTTGAAAATTTTTTTTAATAACTAAATAAAAACTAATAACCTCTTAATTTATGAAAAAGCAAAAATAAAAACAAAAATAAAAACAAATAAACAAGCAAAAAGCAAATATTTACAATAACTAATAATAAGGCACACGTTTGCCATTCCCTGGCAACGGCGCCATTTTGACGATCGGATTTTCTATCGGTAAAGAAATTCACAAATATATTATCGCGTTGTAAGTATAGCTTCTAAACCAACAGAAAATCCTTTCGTACAAACGTTTTGGTTGTCACAAGTAACAAACCCCTTAAAAATTGATAACCGAAGTATTTAAACCTCGGGTCGTCTTCTCAAGAAATTGCAGGGAGGTGTTCTTATTATTGGTTATGAGAAAGTGTGTTTTGGGGTTTTGGATTAAGATAAAAAACAAGAATAGCAATGGTAGAGAAAATAAAATAATAACAATAAAAAGCCTTGATTAGGAGAGATTAATCGGAAGTTCTATCCTTGTTGGATTTTTCTCAAGATCAATTGATAATTGAAGGTTACTTCTACTTAGTTATCCTTTACCAAGTAAAGTAAAAGAAAGTCAAGTAAGTTGGAAGTCTACTTCTATTCACAAGTTCTAATCCTCTCCCTTGGGAAGGATTAGCGTTAGTGACTAGAGAGCCAGCCAACAATAAACCCAATTACAAATTAACTCTTGAGTAATTCAACTCAAGGGTCTCCAAATATCAATCAACTCCAAAATCAAGTTAGGATCTAACTTAGAACATCAATTAATAACAAATAATAGAAGAAGTGATAAATCTGAAATACCTCAATTGCATTAATAAAAGAAAATCAATCTAAACATAAAGAGTTCATAAACTAAATTGATAAAATAAATAAAAAGAATATTAAACCTGGAAATTGAGAAGAAATAATCTTAAATCCTTTAAGAGGAATCATAATTCTCTAAAAACTACATCTAAATCCTAAAATTGTGTATTATGAGCTGATTCTTATAAATGAATGGATTCCCCTACTTTATAGCCTCTAATTTGTATTTTTTGGGCCGAAAACTGGGTCGAAAATAGCCCAGAAATCGCTGGAGAAGAAATCTGCCACGCTGATTTTCGGAACTGCGACGCGTCCGCGTGGAGCGCGCGTTCGCATCGCTTAGCGTCAGAGAAACTTTGGCATATTATATATCAAATTGAAGCCCCGGACGTTATCTTTCCAACGCAACTGAAACCGCGTCATTTGGATCTCTGTAGCTAAATTTATTGCCGTTTGAGTGTGAAGAGATCAGGTTGGACAGCTTAGCAATTTCTCCAACTTCTTGTATTCCTTCCACTTTTGCATTCTTCCTTTCCATCCTCTGAGCCATTCCTGCCCTGTAATCTCTGAAATCACTTAACACACATATCAAGGTGTCTAATGGTAATAAGAGAGGATTTAAACATAGGGAACTTAAGGCCAAAGAAGCAGGTTTTCAATCAACGCACATAATTAGGAAGGCAAATGTAAAACCATGCAAATAGTATGAATAAGTGGGTAAAGAGTTGATAAAATCCACTTAATTGAGCACAAGATAAACCATAAAATAGTGGTTTATCAATCTTCAATTCTCTGTGCTATTGACTTGAAAAGATATATTTTTGAATTTTTAATGATGAGAGAGAAAAACAACAGAATGAAATTAAACATGAAAAACTAAGGTTAAATAAACAATGCATGCAAGAACACGTTTTTGAAAATTTTTCAGGAAAACAAAGACATGCAAGACACCAAACTTAGAAGTTTGTATACTAGGGACAATAACAATTTGAAAATGCATATGAAAAATAACAAAAGACACAAAACAAGAGAATTTAAATATCAGACACAATAAAATCACCAAGAACGACTTGAAGATCATTGAAGAACCTAATGCATATATTCGAAAAATACAGGAACATAAAAAAATTAAAAACATGCAAGACACCAAACTTAAAATGTGACACTAGACTCAAACAAGAAACATAAATTAATTTTTTTTATTTTTGTGATTTTATTAAAAATATTTTTTTGTATTTTTCGAAAATTATTTGGAAAAAGAAAGATAAGGATTTCAAAATTTTTAATACGAATTCCGGGAATCATGCAATGTTAGTCTAAAGCTCCGGTCCAGGAATTAGACATGGCTTACTAGCCAGCCAAGCTTTCAGTGAAAGTTTCGGTCCAAAACACTAGACATGGCCAATGGCCAGCCAAGCTTCAGCAAAATATTACATACAACAGCTAATTGATGAGAAAGACAAAGAAGCTCTTCTAAGGATAAGTGAAACCTCGGTCCAAAAAAATTAGACATGGCTTAATAGCCAGCCAAGATTCAACATATCTCATGAAACTCTAGAATTCATTCTTAAAAACTCCGAAGAACAAATTTTTTTTTTGAAAATTTTTCGAAAATAAAAATAATAAAAACAAAAAGCTTTAAATAAAATTAAATTACCTAATCTGAGCAACAAGATGAACCGTCAGTTGTCCAAACTCGAACAATCCCCGACAACGGCGCCAAAAACTTGGTACACGGAATTGTGATCGCACACTTTTCACACAACTCCGTGCAGCTGACCAGCAAGTGCACTAGGTCGTCCAAGTAATACCTTACATGAGTAAGGGTCGATCCCACGGAGATTGTCGGCTTGAAGCAAGCTATGGTCATCCTTGTAAATCTCAGTCAGACAGATTCAAATGGTTATGGGATTTTGATAATTGAAATATAATTAAAACAGAAAATAAGATAGAAGTACTTATGTAATTCATTGGTGGGATTTCAAATAAGCGTATGAAGATGCTTTGTTCCTTCTAAACCTCTGCTTTCCTATTGCCTTCATCCAATCATTCATATTCCCTTCCATGGCAAGCTGTATGTTGGGGGATCACCGTTGTCAATGGCTACCGTCCGTCCTCTCAGTAAAAATGGTCCAAATCCGCTGTCACCGCACGGCTAATCATCTGTCGGGTTCTCACTCATGTTGGAATAGGATCCATTGATCCTTTTGCGTCTGTCACTACGCCCAACACTCGTGAGTTTGAAGCTCCTCACAATCATCCCATCCCAGATCCTACTCGGAATACCACAGACAAGGTTTAGACTTTCCGGATCTCAAGAATGGCCGCCAATAATTCTAGCCTATACCACGAAGGTTCTAATCTTAGATTAGAAACCCAAGGGATATGCACTCAAGCTATTGCAGATAGAACGCAGGTGGTTGTCAGGCACGCGTTCATAGGTGAGAATGATGACGAGTGTCACGGATCATCACATTCATCATGTTGAAATGCGAGTGAATATCTTGGAATAAGAATAAGCTTGAATTGAATAGAAAATAGTAGTACTTTGCATTAATTCATGAGGAACAGCAAAGCTCCCCACCTTAATCTATGGGGTGTAGAAACTCCACTGTTGAAAATACATAAGTGAAAATAGGGTAGACATGGCCGAGTGGCCAGCCTCCCATGGAGGTCTCAGAACGTAAAAGTTACATAATGTGTTCCAGAAATATCAAAATACAATAGTAAAAGGTCCTATTTATAATGAACTAGTAGCCTAGGGTTTACAGAAATAAGTAATTAATGCAGAAATCCACTTCCGGGCCCACTTGGTGTGTGCTTGGGCTGAGCATTGAAGCTTTCACATGTAGAGACTTTTGTTGGAGTTAAACGCCAGCTCTAGTGCCAGTTTGGGCGTTTAACTCCAGCTTTTATGCCAGTTCTGGCGTTTAACGCCAGAATAGGGTAGAAAGTTGGTGTTTAAACGCCAGTTTGCATTATCAAAACTCAGGCAAAGTATAGACTATTATATATTGCTGGAAAGCCCAGGATGTCTACTTTCCAACGCAATTGAGAGTGCGCCATTTGGGCTTCTTTAGCTCTAGAAAATCTATTTCGAGTGCAGGGAGGTCAGAATCCAACAACATCTGCAGTCCTTTTTCAGCCTCTGAATCAGATTTTTGCTCAGGTCCCTCAATTTCAGCCAGAAAATACCTGAAATCATAGAAAAATACATAAACTCATAATAAAGTCCAGAAATGTGATTTTTATTTAAAAACTAATAAAAATATAATAAAAAGTAACTAAAACATACTGAAAACTACCTAAAAACAATGCCAAAAGCGTATAAATTATCTGCTCATCACTAACCCAAACATTTTTCTCTAGGTTGCACATCTCCAAGAGGATCATAAATGACAGAGAGTGCCTTTCCACATCGAATGAGTGTGCCTTTCCACCTTCTCCTGGAGGATATACGAAGGAGAGTACCTTTCCACATCGAAGGAGTGTGCCTTTCCACCTTGCAACCAGTGAAGAATATGGGGGAAATGATATGAAGGAGAGTGCCTTTCCACCTTCCCCACATCCTCGTCACGACAAGAGAGGGAACTTCCATCCTCAACTTGCCATCCGAACACATTTTCAAGTTAATACGCAAGCGGGATCGCACCCACACCTTGCCATCTCGACCATTTTGGCTACACATACATTTCGACCATTATGGTCACACACAGTCATCCCAAATATCATCATTTTCAACCTTTCTTTCATCTCCAAGTTACCTCTATTTCCTAGCTCTAACTTATTACCAAGCCTATCTCTATGTTCTAAGGCTAAAAGTGCAAAAACAGAGGTTTAGAGGTTCGAAATGTAGCTTTAAATCACAAAAATTCAATTGCTAAAAATAGAGGATTCACGTACGCAAGCACTTTTCTTATGTACGCAAGGGCTAATTCTCCTTGCTCGTGTACGCATCGCCCTTGCTCGTATGCGAGATGCCCAACCCGTAGAGATTGGTCACTTCGCGTGCAAAGGGTCGTGTACGCAACCCTCTAAAGTTCCTTGCTCGCGTACGCATGTCCTACCTTGTGTACGCGAGATGCCCAACCCATAGGGATTGGTCGCGTCGCGTGTGGTGGCTCGCGTACGCGAGTTATGAAGAATCAGAAAAATGCTTAAGTTGCAGAATTTCACCTTTTCAGTACCAAACTTCTGACACGCATAACTTTTTCGTTTTAAATCATTTTTCATCCATTCCTCGAACGGTGCAAACTTCACGAACTCAATTTTTATTTGAAAACATTTGGGAGTCCGGAAGCCAAGCTATGGTTCAAAAAAGTTCGGCCAAAAACTAATTTTACACAAAACCTCAAAACCTCCATTTTCTTTAAAACTCAACTCCAATTCAAAATTACCAACCCTATAACCATCAGCACAACATATTTTCACATCCAACCATTTCCTAATTCAACAATATCATATATCAACCTCTCAAACAACCAACAAGATAAGCATATTCTTATTCATTATATATATACAAACATGTATCATCATTAACTCATCACTTAATCTCTTATCCAACCAGCATTAAACTCATAATATATCACTTAACACTTATCCAACAAGCACCCACTCCATATCACAGTTCTTATCAAAGTCACTAAGCATTAAGTATACTCATACATTCCAACCTATCCTATGATCACCTAGCCTAAGTTTTCACAGAACATTATATATTAAATACGAGAAACCTAAACCATACCTTGGCCGATTTCTCGTAATGTCTGGAACGCCTCAACTAGCACCGTTCCACAAATTCCAAGGTTACAAAATTACACCCCAAACAGAAAACTCAGCTACCTCAGCCCAACATCTAGCATTCTGATACCACCAATTCCATCAACAAGCCTCAATTAACATCACAACTCAATCTAATTCCAATGAACATTACTAAATCAACATAATTCTCACTTGAATTCAGATCTCACAAGGGTTAGAGTTATCCTTACCTTACCAACGGAGAATTGGGTCAAAACCCGGCAATATCTGTGAGTTAATTCGAACCTAAACACCGAATTCAAGCAAAATCTAACATGATTACACATTGAATTCGAAATTGGGGAAGAGGAAATTGAAAAGAAAAATGTGGCTTACCTCTGGAATAAAGTTATGGGCTTTGTAAAGCTTGACGCGCTGGTCACGTGGCCGCAAACGGTGTGGCGATCGGAGCTCGGAGCGAGAAGTTATGGTGGATTGTTTGTGGTGTTAGGGTTATGTCTCCTTCCCCTCACCTTGAGCATGCTTTCAGCGTTTCCTTGGGCTGTTGGTTTGGGCTTGGGCCCATTTTTGGGCCCGGTTCGGCCCGTTTGGCCCAATCCTGGGCCAAATTCTTTGAAATTGGAGTCAAAATTCATGTTATAATTAGCTCTATTACATTAAACTATCAAATCCCATTTTCTAATTACTTTGATTAATAATTAATTTATTGATTAGTTATTTACTAATTACTCAGAGTTTACAGAGTGTAGGAATGGTACCTTCGAGGTTTGTCCTAATGTAAGCTTCCTTAATTGTGTGGTTTCTTTTATGTTGATGTATTTCTCAACTTACTCTTGAACGTCATACAAAGAAGTCGGGTGCCTCTTTGATATGGATTGCGAGAAGGGGCCTTCCTTGAGGCAAGTAACAAGTCGCATGATAGATGCTTCAATGGGCAAATTTTGGATTTCCAAACAATGTTGTTGAATCTTTCCATGTACGCCCTGAGAGATTCTCCAATGTCTTGCTTGACACCCAAGAGGTTTGGAGCATATTTAGTTTTGTCTTTCTAGATGGAGAATTGGGTGAGAAAATATTTAGCTAAGTTGTCAAAACAAGTTACCAATCTAGGGAGAAGGTTGTCAAACCACTTCAAGTTGTCTCGGTTAAAGTGGTTGGGAACATTTTACATTGAGTTGCATCTGAGGCATTACCCAAATACATTCGACTTAGGTGATGGCGGGGTTGGTCGTGCCATCATAAAGGTCCATGTCTGGGCTCTTAAAATTCCTAGGAACTTTTGTTCGCATGATCTCCTCAGAGAATGGGTCCTCAATTCCCAAGGGTGTAGTTTTCCGATCAGTTCGAGGTCCCCTTCCCTTGAGATCGGACTCCAATCTTTCTAATTTCTCTTCCAACTCCTTGCATCGACGTACCTCTCTTTGTAGGGCCCGTTCAGATTTACATTGTCGCTCCAACTCAATCTCGAGCTGTTCTACTCATCCTTGGTATTCATGGATTAATTCCATTAACTCTATTGTGTCCCTATCTCCTGATCCTCTAGGTCTATGAATTTCATATCTTGGTCTTTGTCCTTCTAGATCATTTCTATCTCGTCCTTCATTGGTGTTCCTACCTCATTGTGATTGTGGAAGAATAATAATTGACCGATCGTTGCTTGGTTGATATTCTTTATGGGATTCTGATTCAGATGCAGTATGTCCATCATCTGGGTGGTTGTTCATCATGATTGGGCGTTGAACTCCAAGTCTCCGACAATGGCACCAACATTTCAGGGGTTACCTGAAACTGGTGTTTTGGGCTTGAACGTGAGGTCCAGACTCCTTTAGTGGTAGTGTCGATATCTCCTCCAATGGGGTGAAGCTGTCCGAAGTCTTTTAGTGAAAATGGAGGATGATACCTGCAATGGACTCTGATACTTAAGTTAGCAAGGATTTTAGGCAGGTTTTAGTAGTTTGGAAATAAAAATACGAGTTTGATGAGATATTTATATAGTTGGGGTATTGGCTTAATCATTACTATTGTAACTTTTACACCTCTTATGGTGGGTGGTTATTTTTTCTTTTATCTAGGGTTGTTACGATCCCATGTTTAAATATGTGGAAAAGTTTGTAGGAGCAATTAAGATTTTGCATACCAATCGGTCCTAAGAGGTCAGACAAGTTGGTAAAGTGGGTTTTGACTCCGTAAGGTATTATTTGTTTTGGGACCTAGCTGTTGTGGGCCAGGATATGAACACTTACCATTTATTTTGATAGAGAATGAGCCTATGACCCACACAAGCTTCTATGTGCATCTAACATCTGAGGCAGGAAAGGAGGAGGGGCGACAAAGCGGTGGAGCCCGCTGGAAGCTATGGTTGTGCTTAGATAAGGCGTCGGTGTTAAAATTGACTTCTCTCAAAACTTGGTGAATGCTGAAATCACTAGGACTTGCTTGAAGGTCCTTAATGGCACGGATGAGAGAGATGCTGCCAACTAGGGAGTTCGATTTTTCCTACCACACTTTACCGCATAGGTAGAGTTCGTCTCCACCCTAATTTTACTTACACCCATGTCAATTACAATTTTTAGACCCATATAGATTGTCCATAGCTCTACAACTATAATCGTTACTTTTTCCATAGTCATCATGAAGCTGGAAACAACCCTATCATTCGCGTCCCTAATGAGACATTTGCAGGATTTCTGTTCACTTGTTTGGAAGACCGACCCATCTACATTAATTTCGTACCATGCTTCATCTGGTGGCTTCCACCCCACTAGAATAAAGATCATCACGCCTCTAAGAACTTTGTTTCTTTTCTCTATAAGCTCAAGATCTTCATCATAATTTTTTACTACTCTTTTCACTTTGGGAATAACCGGCCTGCTGGTAGGGATTATTTTCTTGCCTGAAGATCAAATAATTTTTTTTCTCCAAATGATATTACAGGTGGTGAGAAAGATGGTGGGCCGTGAAGTTCCACTATTTGTTCGACAAGTCTTACCTAAATTTTCGTTAAGCTAATATGTGAGGTTTTGATTGAAGAAGGAATCATGAAGGTCTCTATTTGAGTTGTTCATCCAAATGCTTCAGGCATAGGGGCAATCCCTCATCACATGAAGCAGGCTCTCTTCCTGGTTTATATATTTCAGACAATTTTCACTCTGTAAATCCTTTATTTCTTCTCTTAGAATTAGTAAAAATAACAACATGACTTAGAAGTCAAGAAAAAAAATTTAATCTTTGAGGAACTCTTTGTCTTCTAACATAATTTATGAATCTGTTCAGGATCATTTTTCTCCACATAGTAGGCCTTATATGCTGACTTGAAAGAAAGAATATCGTGTGAGCGTGGTAGCCAGTTGATTGAGTTTGTTCCAAGAGAGGGACAAGGGGCTTTAAAAGTGCAAATATGGTCAATAATGTCTTCTGGCACAAATCGAACTATCTTCTCCCAATCCCAGCTTTCATCTGCTGTAGCATAGGCTTGCAAGGTCTCATTCTCTTTATCTTTTATGATCTGACTAAGGGCTAACTCGCTTACTTTAGTAATTTTTGGGATCTAGTGAACTACCAAAAATTAATTCTTTTACCGTCTCCAATTCTCTATATAAGATTGTGATGAAATTGGTCCTAAATTTTGACCTCCCCCTCCACTGTTAGAGCAATTTGTTCTTCTAATCACTTTGGGGATAGGGTTGTCTCCACAATTATATTTTGACTTCTGATCTTAATGTATTTGTATTTACGGAGTTTTCTTCAATAAAAAAGTATATTCTGGTTCTTTATGATCTAAGATTCATTATAAATCATGGCCATTGAATTTTTGAACTAATAGACAAGATTTAAAACTTGTATTAATAATATAATATTATATTTATACTTAAATATTTTTAAAAATAACTCTATTTTAAAATTATATTTTTGTCCTTTGTCCCCTCATTCTTTCATTTTTCTTCGTCATTCCTCTTTCTTTCGTCAGTACGATCATCATCGACGACTACGACATCGGCGCTCCGTTGTTATGGTGTGTGATTGCGATAATCACCCAGATGGTGGTGATGGTGTCATTAGTGGATTTTGAGTACGAGTCTGTTGAAGCTTATGCAGATTCAT
This sequence comes from Arachis ipaensis, assembly GCF_000816755.2. Taxonomy (NCBI): domain Eukaryota; kingdom Viridiplantae; phylum Streptophyta; class Magnoliopsida; order Fabales; family Fabaceae; genus Arachis; species Arachis ipaensis. The sequence goes on from NC_029793.2 coordinate 126,273,090, forward strand.
AAATGGCAGCCACCTTCATAAGAAACCTTATTTCAGGGGATAAAGATGAGAACTTTAGCTCACATTTCTTGGGTCAATTACTAAACAGAAAGTTTCAATGGAGAAACATGTGAGCTTTGAGGGATTAGAACTAGGAAGATCAAGAGGATTTCAGTATAATAGAGAATGAAAAAATTAGCCCCACATCAGATCTTGTACTCATAATACAGTAGGAGTGGCAATGGACATGGTAGGATAGAGTTTGGATCCAATCCTATCCCTACCTGCGCGTTGAGATTTTTATATAAACTCAACCCTATCTTACTCGCTGATTGAAAATATTCCAACCCTAACCCTACCCGTTCTTAACCTGCAGGTACCCGACCCTACCCACGGGTTACTTAAAAGATGCAATATTATTATATAGTTTGATGATAATTTAAAATAGAACATACTTTTATATAAAAAAATATATTAAATTATCAATTAATGATTTTCTCTTAATGGCTAAGGATCTTTTGCATTTAGTGAGAGGTTTTTAGTTTAACATCTACTTGAAACATATTTTTATATAAATATATAACATGTACATATATAGTGTGCGAGTTAGCCGGATAGGGTTAAGGCTCAACCCGTACCATACCAAACTCGCACAAGAACACTACCCACACTCTACCCTATCCACTGCGGATTGGATTGACAACCCTACCTGACCGAGTTGGGTCAGATTGAGTACTTGCAAGTAAGGTGCATGTTGCCACCTTACAATATAAAAAGAGGAAAATAATAATTGGTTATAATATTATTAATAATGTTAATAGTGGAGTGGTAAGTGTAATGATAATAATGGTGGTTGT
>NC_029793.2:126274378-126279919 GCF_000816755.2 Arachis ipaensis
AAGACTTAAAAAAAAGAAAAAAATAAAGATATTTATGTAATTTATTATTTTATTTTATGATTTTTTTTATCTAAATCACTAAAAACTTAAATATACATTCTTCATCTAAGGCAATTCTTCGTATTTATATGCTCTCTTTTCATGAATCTCTTTATGCTTCTAAAAGAAATTTTAAAAACAACAAAAATTAGGCTATCAATGAAAATATAATCCAAATACAGTGTGAATAACTTTAAAAAAATATCATAAAATAATTTATATTTTGGGAGAAAATATAATTTTTATATTTTAGTTTAATTTTAAAGCATCAATATTATTTTCAAATTATATTATTGTCAAATCAAAATTTTCAATTGCATGATTATTGAACAAATGAGTATGAAAGTCAACTACTATTATAAAATGAAAATAATAATTTATTTGCGGAAAAAAATTTGCACTCATATTGTATTAAAAAGTAAATTATAATATTTTTTGCTGGAAGAAATAAATTTCCAAGAAATATATAGTGTAGGGAGAAACAAATTTCAAGTCATGGGATAAAAATGAAAAGTTAGAAATAGTTTAGTGGTTAGTTCACTAATTTGTTTAAGTAAGTGTTGGAGGTATTTTGTTTTGTATATGCCGCAATTTGTTAGCTAATAGTAAACTCTTTAAACCGTAGCAGATTAAGGGTTCATTTGGATAGATTTATAAGTGACTTTTTTTAACTTTTAACTTATGAAGATGTGTAGTATTAATATTTGGTACAATTTTCAAAACAAATTTGTAACTTTCTAAAAAGTTATTTTGGTGCTTTAGAAGAAGTTAAAAAAAATGACTTCCCTCCTAATAAAAAGTTTTTTATCACTTTTCTCTTAAAATAAGTACTTTTAGAATTAAAAAATCAAACACAAAATAACTTATTTATAAGCTACTTTTAATATAAGTATTTATTGTTTAAGCTACTTTGGATTACAGTTTGTAAACGGGAGTTTGTATAAAATTGATTTTGCAAACTTGATTTTGATAAAAAGTAAGTTTGTGTTAAAGTGATTTATGTTTGGTAATTTTTGTATCAAAATTGATTCTAGTAAAATAAATGTTGTTTGGCTTGTACCATTTAAAATCACTTTTAGATAAAAAATTACTAAAATAGACCTCAACTTAAATAATTTTTTTATATTATCCTATAATTTTAATTTAGATATTTAAATAAATCTTATTAGTTAATTTTATAATAAAATTAATATTTACTTACTAAAATAAAAATAACATATAAAAATAGATAAAATATATTTTTAAATAAAAATAAAACAATATAAATTATATATATATATATAAAAGAATATTTAATCAAATATGTTACATTTTAGTATTTTTTTACATCGTACTCTTATTCTAGTACTCTTAATAATCTTATTCTTAATATTAATTTGGAATTCAACGTTTATGATTTTATTATTATCTATGATTAATTTTTATTTAATTTATTTTTTTAATAGAATCATAATCTATGTTATAAAAAATTACACTAAAACATAGTATATGAGAATTACAATTATAACAGAGAGTACTAAAAATAATAAAAAAATTAAATATTTATTTTATAGTAATTGAAACAAATTTAAAAATTTTTGATGATATTTTTGATATAATATATTTTTAGTATTTTTAATATTCTTTTTTAATATGCTATAATTTTTTTATTATTATTATTTACAGTTAATTTTCTAGCCTAGTTGCTAAGAAAAAGAAAAAGCAAAATTGACTTAACTACTAACAACTTAAATATTATAGAAATCAGACCAAAAGGCCAACTAAAAAGGTATGCCTTCAACAATCCAATTATGCACTCTGAATTATTTGTCCATTTTGAATTTGGTTTTAGCATAAGTTTTCTCATGCTATTTTTCAATGCATCGAGTATATATAAATAGAAAGAACAAAAATTTTATAAATAATATAATAATATACATGAAGGATAAAGTTGGTAAAAGATAAATAAATGGTTAGTATCATGGCTAAAAAGCTCGTTAGGAAAACGCAGAAGCTAAAAATAGTTGCTTCTTGTAAACGTTGGTTTTGGCGTTCATGAAAAAAAATTTTGCCAAACCAAAAGTTGAAACTTTCAAAAAGTCTAAACGTACTTCTTCCCTTCCAACGAGTTTTCAAACACACCCTAAGTTGTTTATCCAAATTAAGCCTAATTCTTAATCTGTCGGATTGATTGAGAGATACTTGGGAAATCAAAAATAGAAGAATCATGTCTGGAAAAAAAAATTGTAATAAAAAAGAGGTTTGGATAGAGGTTCGGGATTAGGTTCGGAAAGCCGTTTGTTCGTATTAAATTTTTCAACTATTCCACTTTTTGAGTTTCCCTCCTTTGGATCCGATTCGAACAGAGAGAGAGAGAGAGAGCGAGAGCGAGAGCGAGAGAGGTCTCGCCGATGGAAGGTGGCATCTCCGTCCATTCAGATTCAGAGTCATGTCGTGGTGACGGTGTTGTTGTTGGAGCCGGTACGAATCTTCTTTCCCCTTTAGGGTTTCTCTCTCCCCTCCTCTCTCTCTCTCTCTTTCTCTGAATTCACAATCTTTAATTTCTGTTCAATAGACCTAGGGTTTTCTTCTTTTATGCCAATTTCTCATAGTGAGTCCTCTTTCTGATGAGTTGAGTCGTTGTTTAGGGCATTAAAGGTTAATAGTTTTCGTTACACAGCTATTAGTTTCATTCACTGCATTCATCTAATTACTAGATTCAACTTGGAAAAATAAAAATTGAATGTAAATTTTCTTATTTTTGAGGTGTTAAGTGTGAAGTATGTTGTTTGTTGGAGTAATTGGAAATGAGTTGCAGGTCAGAAAACAAAGAGAGGCAAAGTGGTAAAGGGAGATTCGGTTTCTGTGGGAGTGGGAGTTGGAGGTACCCAAAAGACAATGCTAGCTGACATAACTAACATGCAGCAGCAGCAACAACAACAGAGGTGTGAAAAGCTGATAAAGCAGCCGGAGAAACAGCAGTCTGTGCCACTTGGTGAAGCTGAAGTCTCTACTGAACAGCTTCTTAAGGTATATAATTATTGATTGAGGGTTGCTATTCATATGAGATGAAGCAGTACGAATAGACAGTTAGAAAAATGTCAAAATCAGTTTCAAATTGAAAGTGTTTAAGAGAAAAAGAAGAAAAAGAGAGATGAGAATGATTTAAGCTTGAAGCTGTTATTTTGTACTATTTTAGCAGAAACTCTCTTCTTAATTAATCTTTAGGGCATTTGGTTATTTCCCTTCTGCTTCTATCTACTGATGGATATTTTGAATCTGTTTCGTAGGAAAATGCAACATTGAGGAAGCTTCTAGCTAGCAGAAAGTAGTAATCCTTTGTGTAAACCTGGTCCAGTTTTTGCTGTCTTCTATTTATGGTCAATGTAATTATGCTAGTAACTGTTTAAACTTACTAGAGTTTACTCCACTTGTATTGGCAGTACAATTATAGACTCATGCAAAGCAGAGCTAGAAAAGTCTCGTAGCAATTTTCAGAATCTACGGAAACAAAATGCGGAACTTGCCCTGACAAATAGTCAAATGCTGGCGGTACTGATCAAATCCTTTAACAGTCGCTTTTTATTCTTGTGTTGATATATGCATTCAAATTTACCATTACTGATATATTTTCTGTAATCCATGAAATGCAGGAACTTAACTCTAGTAGACAGAGGGTGAGTCTTGAAAACCATTGGTACACATAACAGCTACTGTTTTCATTTTCTCTGTTACGTTTTATTGATTGAGAGTTGAGTTTGTTTTCATCTAGCTAAGGGAACTTCAGCTTGAACTAGGAGGCAAAAATGGCATTCTAAAAGCTATGAAATTAGAATTGACGGTTAGTTTAGCTCATATTCACTGTCCTAGTTGATGATTGGCAAGTGAGCAAGTACAACAGGCTTAATTATGTTTTTTACTGTCAAATATTTCTATGCTAGGCAAAAGAGAAAACAGAAAAGTTGCATGAAAATATTGGAAATGAGGTAAAGTAAAAAATCTCCCGTTGGCTTCTTCTGCTGATTTATCTGTTCTCCCAGCTCACCGTGACTTTTTCCCTTTTCATAACTACTTTTAGGTTGCAGCAGCTCAGATTAAGCAGCCAAATCAATCATTTCAAGAAGAGAGCAAGGAAGATAATCTTTGCCATGCAAAAAGGAGGAGAGTTTCCAAATCTCAATGTAACTACTATGACCATACTTTATGCATGTATATGTACAAAAATTAGCCTAGATACCCATTTAAATAGGCCTTTCTCTCATGCAGCTGCTGCACCTGCTGTTGCTAAACAATTAACATCCAAAGAAAAGATTGAGAACCGGAGGTATGAGTTTAACTCTGCCTTTTACAGGAGTATTGTCTGAGTTGGACTATCAATTGCTGTAGAACAAGTTATCTTATATGGTCCCTTGAATATGCAAATACAGGTATTCTATGAGAAGGGAATCTGTGAAGTTGAAAGGTGAGAAACTTGAACCAGCTGAAGACAATTTCTCTGAAGAAATCAAACATGATGACTTGCATCTTCAAGAAACTATGGCAAATGAAAATGAACGAACATCACTTGGATCCAATGTTAACCAAGAACAAGCTAGAGAAGATACTTCATGTAATGCTGCTCAACTTAACTCGGCTATGTTCTCATTTCATTTAATCAATCCCTTATTTATATTGTTTCATGCAGCTTCAGGACCAACTAACTCTGAACAAGTTAATGCCAAAAAGAATATCGAAAAGAAAAGGTATATACTACTTTATGAAGTTCCCTGTCTGATTGAATTTGAATGTCTTTAATTGAACAAATGTGAATAATTGAGAGAACTAAAAGCCTGTCCACATGTCTTTGAGAATTGTTAACAGGAAAAGTATGAGAAGGCAATCTGGAAGGTTTAAGCCCTTAAATCCAGAAGCAACTGAAGATTCTTTTGAGGTTGATGATGCTAAATTTGCTGTCTCCCATTTATCTGATAATGTGTCAGATAAAAGTGCTCCAATGACATCAAGTGAAACTTCTCAACAAGAAAACAAAGAAACCTGTACATCTAATCCTTGGGAAACTAGAAGATCTTCTGTTGGGCGTCCGATGCGTCAAACAGTTGGGAAGGTTGTCTCATACAAGGAAATTCCGGTAAATATGAAGATGCGTAGACCTAAATGACTCAATTTTATGTCTCTGTTCTCAGTGAATTAATTACGTTACTATCATCACTTAAACGGCATGGTGGATAATATCTCAGTACTTACTCTCTCTTGATCATGTGGTCATGTGAATTGACACCAATTTCGTGGCACAATTGATGCATCCGCTGATAGTAGTAGAATCATGATGATTAACTTGAAGGAGTTAGACTATTTTTTTAGGGATTTCGTTAACATGCATATGTAATCTAGAAAACTAATTTATTAATAAGTTTTAGTAATCTGAAAATGCGATAATATGGCGTTGCTATGAAATCCAAAATACAACCACACATGTTAATCCGAAAGATCATTTATTCAGTTGAGCTTATATTACTATGAGTA
>NC_029793.2:126280339-126281012 GCF_000816755.2 Arachis ipaensis
TTTATATGGTAAATGAGATAATTTTACAATATTTGTAAAAAAAAATATTTTTCTGAAAATAATAAAAAAATATTAATAATATCAATAATATCAATAATCCAAACTTTTAGCATAGAATTAGTGTATAAAAAAGTTGGTAGAAGATATTAAAATGGATATGTTTGATCAATTAGTACTAAAAAAGAGTATATAAAAAATTAAAAGTTCCATAATGAAACGGTCATCTCCTAACAATTGGCAAAACAGTTGTCTCTCACCTTATCTCCCCATTCTTTCTTTGTTTTATTTATCGTCCTTCACTCTCTCATTCTTTCATAGAACTTGAACACGTTCGAATTTTTTATTTTTCAAAATGTAAATCAATACAAGTGGATCATATTTTAATTTAAAATTTTTTATGTACTTTTCTTGAGTACTAATTGATCAAACATATCCATTTTAATCTCTTCTACCAACTTTTTATATATTAATTGCATGCTAAAATTTTGGATTATTGATATTATCGATATTATTAATATTTTTTATTATTTTCAAAAAAAATATTTTTTTTACAAATACACGTATCTCGTTTACAATATAAATGTAAACGAGATATAGTATATACACGTGTCGCGTCCACCCGTCTTATCTCGTTTATAAGATACATGCAAAATTATCTCGTTTACACCATAAA
>NC_029793.2:126281271-126283600 GCF_000816755.2 Arachis ipaensis
TTTAAAAAACTGAAAATTTTTAAAATAAAAAAATTAATTAATATTAAATTACTAAAAATTAATTTTCTATACTTTCTTTTATTGTATATAAGACATTGATTCGGCTCTTTATTGTTCTTTGAGATTTCTTATAAGAGACCTGTTACACATACAAATTTTTTTGGCATACAAATTTATACAAGTTAATCTTAACTCAATAAAATTCATTTTTATAATGTAAGAAAGAAAAAGAAGAGTTTGAATTATACAAAATTTATCAATATACATACACCAAAAATTTTTAAATAATACAATATAAATAACTTATATAAACTTGTATATATAAATAACTTGTACGTGAAGAATAATTGTAAATTTCAACTTATTAGATTCAACATCCACTAAAACATGTCAAGATTTTTGGTAGACATCAAATATAATTATACTGTTCAAAATAAAATACGGTAAATAAATGAGTGTGTATGTGCGAGTCAATTATTAATTGAAAGCTAAAAGGTTTTTTCCAAATCTGTATCTTTAAAATGAGATTAGTTGTGTTAATTTGTCAATTGGTTCATAATTACATTTTAAAGGGTTATTGTTAATTCTTAATTGTGTGGGTCAGCCATGTATAGGTTCCTCACATGCAAAAGGGGACAAATTTAAAAAAGGTAAATAGCTAATCTTTGCTCAATGCTCAACATTCTAAAGCTCAAAACCGCGTTACCGCACGAACGAAAAATTTAATTAAACAAAAGGAATGATATTAACTAATTAACCATTTACAAATTACTTTGGTTCAAATTGCAAGAATATTTCTATAGTTTGGAGTTGCATACGCAAATAATGAGATGCTTTTGACGTCACATCCTATGACATGTTTATTTATTTTTTATTAAAAAAAATTGAGCGCTATAATTTTAATCATGAAAAGTACAAACTAAAATAATACTTATTAAAGATTATTACTCAAATTAGATAATTAGTTAAGTAATTTTGTCAAATTAATCTACTATATTCAGTTAGTTTATATTTTTTACGGTTAACATTGTCACTATTTTAATCTTTTATAATTAAAATGACAATTTGTTCAAATTTTTTTCGTTAACAAAAAATTTTTGACCTCATCTAAATAGATGTTACTCGCAACCGATTAGTTCTCTGCATCTTTAAATTGGACACCTCCTCGTTGAGATTTGTCTAATAATTGCTATAAATTGGTGAAGAACAAATGTAAAGTGTAAACACAATTATATTTTGAAAGATTAATTTTTGGAGTAACATTTTCTTCCATTAGAAAAGGAAAAAGAGTTTACCAAAAAAAAAAAAAAACTTATATGTAGAATTATAACAATGACAAATACTCTTCCACCCTAAATATGGGGCTTTGTTGTGCCATTCAAAGTACTAATTAAATAAATAACGAAGAGTAAAATGAATAAATATTCATCCCATTTTCATAGACAAAAATAAAATTCCATTTGCATGCATGAGTATGGTTTATGTGTTCCCCATTTCTCATCAATTAGATATTACTTCATTTCATGGACAAAAATGATATCCTAGATTACACAATGCAAATAAAATAAAATAATCTTTGAGAATCTTATCTTTGTGCCCAAGATAATGTTTAGCAATTATTACATTTTCTCATGCATGCCGAGCGCCACCATCACTTTTCTTCCCACTTCAAGATTAGTTTATAATCTTTCAAATTATTATTTTCTAGAGACCCATGCAGATTTCTTTATTGGGATGCCTTTTTCTTCCTTTTGTTATTTTCTTTTATATTTGTAAATATTTTCTTTTATTTATTATATTTAATAAATTTATCTAAAAATAAGAATAATAAATATTTTAATATTATGTTTCCGAAGCATATATTAAATATGTTTTAATGCATGCATAATATTTTTTCCCTCAATAATATAATGGGGTGCAGGCTACTCTTACAAATACCATTTCAGATTGTATACGGCACATATCCTGGCTTTTGAAAATTGAATTATTAACTGGTTCCCATAAAGTTGCTTTCAATATTCACTTTATAAATAAATGGAAGAAAAATATATACACAATATATTGATAGTATACAGATTTGATGGCTATTTTTGTTCCCTGTTTAAAAAGCTAAATAAATGAAAATTTGTCCTTGTATGCAACATTATTCTTGATCCTACTACTTTTTGCTATGGTATTAGCAAACCAGTGTGAAGAAGGTATTAGGACCCACACGGTTGCATTTAGATTATTATTAATGGCAAATATTATAACTATCGTTTGAGTGATCAACTTATTTTTTTGCTTAAATAAATGTTAAAAATTTAAATTTATTTTATGTATATAAAAT
>NC_029793.2:126284623-126286404 GCF_000816755.2 Arachis ipaensis
TAATGAATTAGTCATTAATTTATCAAATTAAGAGATACTGGACAACCAAAAAAAATTAACGGCAAATATTAGATTATTTTATTTATTTGTTTTTCCATTTTCTTTACCAAAACCGTAGTAGTTAAAGGTTTATGCAAGCATGAGCCGTTATTCTTTTCTTCTACCTTTTGATCTCAAAGGATTACTTGAACTTTAGTGTACAAATAGAGCTCCAAAAAGGGACCCACCATTATCTCAAATTTGTCCTATTTTTTTTATATTTGGTTTTTAATATACCGTTGGTGTTAATAATATTTTATAGTCATTCATTGATTTATTGGGTGCATCACTAAACATGTTTAGGGACCATAGAAATAACACATATTTGATTGATGGTAAATAAACACAGGGACGGACTTTATGTTTTTTTGTGGGTAAATATAATTTTTTAAAAATTTATTTAATATTTAATCTAATATAAATAAAAGTCCAATCTAACCTAAATATTAATGATTTTTAATATTTAAAAAGTAATTAACATTATTAAAAAAATAAAAAGATATTATTACTAATATTTTTTAATTAAATAAAATTTTTTAAATTCTATAAAGTAGATTTTTTTTCTTCTTATGAGCGTCCTTCTTGATTCATTTGGTATTAATTTTCTCTGTTTCAACTACTACAATTGAGAGTTCTTTTTCAACTATGAATATTGTGAAGAATAATTCAAAAACAAAATAAAAGATAAATTTCTTACTAATTGTCTTTTAATTATATTGAAAAGAAAATTGCTGAAAATTTTGATACAAATTTTATTATCGATGAATTTTATGAAACGAAGAATCGACCATTTCATTAATAAAAAGTACATACATATTTTTTGTACTTTAAAATATATTCTCTATCATTATATTTTTATAATGCATTTTATATTATATAATTTTTTGTATAAGTTTTTAATATTATATATGTTATTGACCCATGATACTATTTCTGAATCCGTCCCTGAATAAAGATGTTATAATATTCATTTATGTATTGAATTCTCTTCTTCTTGGAGAAAAAAAGTGAATGTCTATTAAACACCGAATAAAATTCAAGAATAAAAAAATTAGAATTAAGATACTAGTCACACCAGCTATATATGTAAAATCTAAGATGGAAACTCAGGTGAAGTCGATTTCACGTAAAGTTGATATCTCAGAGTTATTAGATCTTCACATGAAACACACACATGAAACACACGCACGAGCACACATGCTAATATGCTATCCGCCACTTCCTTCTTTGACTCAAATTAAAGGTATGCTCCTAAGGAAAATGCACACAATCTCAAAATTTCTGCCCCTACTATATAAGCCTGCTCAACAAAATAATAAGTTGGTCGTAAATGATCTATGTTTTCATATATTAATGATATCTATAACATTTTAGGAGCGTTTAATATTTGAGGTAAAGATACTTGAAAAAGAATATTCTTGCATATACACAATTTTAAGAGTTTAGTTATTAGGCACATAATTCGTAAAATAAAATTAAATAGATGTATGAGATTTATAAACATGTGATTATCATTAAAATAAGAGTAATTTATTTAAATTAGTTTCTGAATTTTTAAAAATTAAACACTTTAATTCTCTAAGTTTTAAAATACATAAACAGTCATTAATGTTTATTTTTGTTAGACGATACAGTTTTTCTCTAATTTGATTCAAAAGGTGAAATAAAAACAGTTTTCAAGGAGTTTAAAAATCTTAATATAATCTTTGAAAATTAAAAAAAATATAAAACAGTTATTTCAA
>NC_029793.2:126286869-126287450 GCF_000816755.2 Arachis ipaensis
CTGATCTGATTTGAATAATTATTCTTAAAATAAAGTTGAACGGAAAAAAAAGTTATTAAAAAAAATTGGTGAAATTCAATTTTTATTGTATGTCTAAATACAATGCGTTAACTTTGTATTTACGCAAGAATATCAAAAAGGAAGTTTAGAATTAATTATTAGTTTCTTTAAATGATGCTAACATATATCAATTTCTTGAGATAGGCGAAGACCAGATTGTGTAATGATATTTACACTAATTAGCTTCTCTTCCAATAAGGAGATATATAAAAGGTTACTGTCAAATTGGCTATATAGAAGACTCATGAAGGTTAAAAACCAAAAGTAGATGTGTCATTTTCATTAGACAAGAAGAGCATTCGACATTGCATGATAACCATTTGAGTGAGAACAAGAAAATTATGTAAAGAGAGATTGAACAAGAAAAGGGTACAAATAATAATAATAATACATGATTCATTTACGAGTATATAGATATAGTGTATGGGATGTATACATCAATTTAATTTTGATGCATTATCATCAATGATATTACATGATCAAATCATATTAATAATTGAATTTAATTAAGTTGATTCAAT
>NC_029793.2:126288110-126292319 GCF_000816755.2 Arachis ipaensis
TCACAATTTTTTTTGTTGTCTATTTGTCACAATTAATATAAAATAAATTTATACATACATCTAATTATATAATAATATATTAATAAAAATAATTATTTTTTATATTAATTATATGAATCATTATTCAAATGAATAAATATAATTAAACAACAGTAAATATATTTTATACTACTAGTGTGTGTATATACATATGGCGTGAGGGAATAATAGTAAAGGCATCACAAAAATCCTCTTTATAGTCAAAAAGAAAAGCCAAAGAATATATATACTCACAAAAGGAAAAGGGGAATTAAGCTCTTGTGCCTTTAATCATTCCTCAAACTAGACTTTGTGTTTTATGTCTGACCAAATATAATGTAATCTTCAAATAGAAAAGTAATGGCTAACATTAAACTTAGATTGATAAAGGTATCTGTTTCGGATTTGGCCTCCGGATTCCTCCATAAAACGGTTAATAAACCAGAATATTTGGAGTTGGATCATCTTTACGGCTCAAAACAGATTAATAATTTTTAATATCCTAATCCAATATTTGAATTTAAATACTTCCTTTATTTTAGTTAAATAAGATAAGATAATTACTATCGATTAAATTTGAATCTTCTAAATTTTGAATTTTTACTTTAGAGAAAAAAGTGTGATCTTTTATCTTTGAATGATTTTTCTATCATATTTTCTCTTAATCCCACCTATGAAATAAATGGTGAAAGATTATACTTTACCTTCTAAAGTGAAATTCAAACTTTAGAGAATCCAAATCCCCACCGATTATATAAAGGGAAACCAGAGGCCCCTCAGGTATGTCACTCATTCCTCATACACACACCTCTTAGATCCATTCTGACTTAAGCGTCGGAGTGTCTTTGCAGGTATCCACCCCCCCTCCCACTCTAAGTCATTCATTCCGAGTACCACCTCGACTCGCAAGTCCCCGATCCATCTCACAACCTGTACTGAAGGCATCTAGTACATTGGCGCCGTGTGTGGGGATCTGCCAAATCGTGACAGCATGACGGAGAACCTTGAGGAGAAATCCTCAAGCCATCACCACGATTCAAACCCACGAAATCCAATACCCGAACACCGGGGTAACATCCCCCCGACCCATGAAAGGATGCATAGTACCGTAAACCGCCAGCCAACCCCTGACTGGCGGTAGCTAAATAAAGTCCGGGCACCCGATGGCCTAGGAAAAAACGCAATCCAGATAATCCAAGACCTTTGTCTCAGGGTACAAGACTTCGAAGGCCGAGTCACAACCAAGGAACAATACCAGCCGAAGCACGCCAGTCACTCGACCTCTAGGAGCCGATTACATCACGAAACCAGGAACGACAGATCACCCAAACGGCGATACAGGAAACAGCGCAACCGCAACGCTTCTCGAGAGCCGGAGCATTGACGCAACGAAGACAATAGAAGACACCGTCAGGAGTCCATGCGCATTCGAAGTGAGCATGTGATAATGAAAGCCAACCCATTCACTGAACAAATCCTAAAAGCCAAACTCCCAAAAGGTTTCGAGAAATTGACTGATATGAAATATGACGGGACAAAAGATCCTCAGGAACATCTCACTGCCTTCGAAGCCAAAATGAACCTGGAGGGAGCCGCTGATCCGGTCCGATGCAGGGCCTTCTCGGTAACCCTAGCCGGCCCTGCGATCAAATGGTTCAACGCCCTCCCCAACGGATTCATAACCAGTTTTGACGACGTCTCCAGGAAGTTTATGGCGTAGTTCATGACTAGGATTGCCAAGGCAAAACACCTGATCAGCCTGCTCGAAATCACCCAAAGACAAGATAAATTCATGAGGAAATACCTCGACAGATTCAACGATGAGTGCCTAACGGTCGACGGACTCACGAACTCAGGTGCCAACCTCTGTCTGACCAATGGCCTCATGAAGGAAGACTTCCAGAAACACTTCACCACCAAGCCCATTTGGACCATGCATGAAATCCAAAAGATCGCCAGAGAATACATAAACGATGAAGAGGTAAGCCAAGTCGTGGCCACTAATAAACGGAAACACGGTAGTTCGGCACCTCGTAGTAATCCACCACCTAATGATACCCCAAAAGAACACTTCAAGTCAATTGCCCCAAACCAGCCGCCCCGAATAGGAAAGTTCACGAACTACACCCCTTACCAGCACCTATCACGGAGATTTATCACTATATAGCAGACCGAGGCATCCTCCCAAAGGCCTGACAACTAAAAGAGTGAAAAGGTGAAAATAAAAGACTATACTACGAATACTACAGGGGGTACGAACACAGGACCCAAGATTGCGTTGATCTAAAGGACGCTCTCAAATAGGCCATCCGAGATGACAAACTCCCCGAGTTTGCCAAAATCATCCGAGAGTCGAGAAAGACCGAAAGAGAAAGATCGCCAGAACGGGAAGGGCGCAACCCTAGAATGACGTGACAGGCACACCAGGAAAGCCCCGAGACCGACCAATCATCATAGTAAATGTGATCACAGGAAAAGATGCACCAGGAAAATCCAAATCAACACTAAACAAAGACCTTAGGGTACTAGCCGTGAAGAATGAAATTCCGACCTCATCCCTACCGGCAGAAATCATGTTCCTCCGCGACGACTGCCAGTACAGCACCTTGGCAGAGGATGCCCCCTTTGTCATCTCGGCCAGAGTTGGAACTGGCCTGGTAAAATGAATACTAGTAGACACCAGAGCAGACTCCAACATCCTTTTCCGAGGTGCCTTCGACATGCTTGGCTTCCAAAATGAAAACCTGTAAAACCATCGTAACAGAGTAACCGGGCTTGGTGATAATTTCCTCAAACCGAACGGCTCCATCATGCTACCAATCACCATCAGTACCAGGAACGAGAGGAAGACCATTCTCTCCGAATTTGTAGTGCTGAAAGACTTTACGGCCTATAACATCATCCTTAGAAGGAAGACGATCAACGATCTGTCCGCCGTCATCTTCACCGAGTTCCTAATCATGAAGTTCCAAGCTGACGACGGCACCATCGAAACAATAGACAGGGATCAGAAAGTCACGGTGGAATGTGACAACAACAGTCTAACCCTCTACAAGAGGTCCTGAGATGCGGCAGGCATCTTTCTTGCCGACCTCGATGCACGCCAAGACAACCAACCCCGATCGAAACCAAAAGGAGACATGGGAAAACTTCAAATAGGGTAGACCCAGGATGAATTCACATTCATCAACAAAAACCTATCCTACAACCTAAAAAGTGACTTTATCGAGCTCCTAAAGCAAAACAGGGACCTGTTCGCATTCACCCTGGCTGACATGCTGGGAATAGACCTTGACCTGATGTTCCATCACTTGGCTGTAGACCCAAAGGCCAAACTAGTGGTGCAGAGAAGGAGAAAAATATCACCTGATCGAGCATCCGAAGTTAGAAAACAAGTCAAAGGCCTACTTGAAGCAGGCTTCATCTGAGAGCTCCCTTACACGACCTGGTTGGCCAACGTCATACTAGTAAAAAAGGCAAATGGCAAGTGGCGAATGTGTGTCGATTACATGGACTTGAATAAAGCTTGTCCTAAAGACGCCTTTTTCCTACCAAATATCGATGGACTAGTAGACGCCGCCTCAGGATACCAGTACCTTAGTTTCATAGATGCCTACTCTGGGTACAATCAGATACCCATGCACCAACCTGGCGAGGAGAAAACTGCGTTTGTAACCCCGACGGCACATACTGCTACACGGTCATGCCATTCGAGTTAAAAAACTCCAGGGCCACCTACCAGAGACTCGTCACCAAAATCTTCAAAGACCTCTCTGGAACCAAGTTGGAGGTCTATATTGACGATATGCTTGCCAAGAACCGAGCAGGCGAGGAGCTCATCGACGACCTCAAACTCATACTGAACACCTTGAAGAAACATCGGATGCGCCTTAACCCGACCAAATGCGCCTTCGGGATGGAAACTGAGAAGTTCTTGGGCTTCATGATCACTCAACCGGGCATAGAGGCCAACCCAGAAAAATGCAAGGCCATCCTTGAGATAAATAGCCCGGCAAGTCTCAAGGACATCCAAAGATTGACCGGACGACTTGTCACCCTTTCTCGCTTCTTCGGAGCCTCGTCCTAAAAAGCCTTCCTTTTTCTTAAAACTCATGAAAATTGGTATAAGCTTTAAACGGAAACCCGAGAGCGAAGACGCCTTCCAACACTTCAAGAAAGGGCTAGCAAAAC
>NC_029793.2:126292627-126309153 GCF_000816755.2 Arachis ipaensis
GGAGGCACTTTACCTTTACCTATCCATCACGAAAGAAGCACTAGCCGCAGCGCTCGTCCGAGAAGATAAGCAAAATACACAAAGTCCCGTATACTTTATAAGTAAGGTCTTCCAAAGCGTAGAAACACAGTACTCCAGACTTGAAAAACTCGCCTTTGCGCTGCTCAAGGCTTCCTGACGCCTTCAGCAGTATTTTCAGGCCCACCCCATCACAGTCCAGACGGACCAGACGGTTAGACAAGTACTAGCCAGACCTCGCAGGGCAGATGCTCGCCTGGTCCGATGAATTATCACAATACTAAATCGGATTCGAGCCTAGAATGAAATTAAAGCCTAGGCCATGGCAGACTTCATAGCCGAAATGACCCCAGGAAACGAACCCGTGGAGAGTTGGAAGCTCCATGTTGACGGCTCATTAAACACCAGCTCATGGGGAGCAGGAATAATACTGAAAAATGAGAATGGAATTGCCATCGAACAATCCATTCGATAAGAGTTTTCAATCTCCAATAACCAAGCCGAATACGAAGCCTTCCTAGCCAGACTGACATTAGCCAGAGAAGTCGACGCAAAAGTGTTAGAAGTCTGCAATGACTCCCAGGTGGTTAGCTCCCAAATAAACGGAGACTACCAAACATGGGACCCTCTGCTACAGCAGTACCTAGCTAGGGTGAAAGAACTAGCTTCCAAGTTTGATGGAGTAACCGTCCAGCACATTTCAAGGGAATGAAACACGATGGCTGACTTACTCTCGAAACTAGCAAGTACCAAAATAGTTCCAAGAAACCAATTATTGATTCGAGAGGTTATTAAGACACTATCCGTCTCATTTGCGACCTCGGTCAACCTCCCCATCACAAGCCAACACTCTTGGACCTTCCCAATTTCCAATACCTCACTAACTGGATCCTACCCGAGAATCCTAAAGAAGCAAAGTGTATAAAACGGGAAGCAGCAAAGTACACGACAATAGCAGGGTAGTTATACAAGTGTGAACTATCCGAGCCCCTCCTCAAATGCATAGAACCCGAGGATACGAACTACATATTTCGCGAAATCCACGAAGGATGTTGCGGCCATCATGTGGGAGGAAAAATCCAGGTTCAAAAGGTTATCCGAGCAGGGTGTTTCTGGCCCTCCATCACAAGAGACTCCCTCTAACTGGTCAAAAATTGCAAGAAGTGCCAATTCCATGCTGACCTCCATCAGGCCACCCCCTCCAACCAACTCAACATCATAATGGCAGATCGGCCTTTCAGAACCTGGGAAATAAGCCTCATGGGTCCCTTCTCTACAACTCCCGAGCAGCTCCGTTACCTCATAGTCGCCATCGACTATTACACCAAGTGGATCGAAGCCGAAACCCTAGCCACCATCACGCCTTTTCAGTGTTAGAAGTTCTTCTGGCGGCAAGTTATAACCCGATTTGAAATCCCTAAGATTGTAATTTCAGACAATGGAACCAAAATTGCAGATAAACGATTTAAGGAATTCCTAAAAGGCCTCGGCATCTCCCAGTAGTTCAGTTTGGTAGAGCACCCACAAGCAAACAGACAAGTAGAAGCAGCCAGCAAAATAATAGTAAAGGGCCTTAAGAAACGACTAGACGAAGCCAAGGGATTATGAGCCGACGGACTCGGATCCATCCTCTGGTCATACCGAACCTCCCCCCAAACTACAACCGGAGAGACCCCCTTTCGATTAACACATGGCCTAAAGGCCATTATTCC
The DNA here is from genome assembly GCF_000816755.2 of Arachis ipaensis. NCBI lineage: Eukaryota > Viridiplantae > Streptophyta > Magnoliopsida > Fabales > Fabaceae > Arachis > Arachis ipaensis. The sequence continues at coordinate 126,294,358 of NC_029793.2, forward strand.
GGTAGAGGTCGGGGATCCCAAACCGTGGGAAGACACAACGAGAAAGCAGACCGGGATCTCGCGGACGAGGTCAGGAGCATAGCACACCTACTGGAGCTAGCCCTGAAATAAAGAATAAGCCTAAGATACAACCGCAGCATGGTGCGATGAGACTTCGGATCGGGAGACCTCATCTTACGACGAAATGACATTGGTTTACCTACTCCCGGAGAAGAAAAGCTCATGCCCAACTGGGAGGGCCCCTGCCGGATCAAGACGGTAATCAAGAAAGAAGCTTACAAACTCGAACGGTTAAATGGGACTGAACTCCTGAGATCCTGGAATGCCACCAACCTGCGGTGCTACTACACGTAGGAGCATCTTTCTAAGTAACAAGACCAAGGTCGTGTTAAGTTACCTTTATTATTTCCCTTCTTTGAGTTTTTTTTATCACATATTTCCTTTATCGAGTACTCTTTCCTACCCACATCGGGAGGTTTTAATGAGGCCCAAAACATTAAATAAAATTTGTCTCCGAATTCCTCAATCGAAACCAATTCCTAGGAGACAGTCTGGGAATCTGCCTGAGGCTGTGACTATGGTGTTAATGGCGAAGCCTCCCCGCCTCTTCCTGGCAAAAGGTAGCCTTCAATCTCACTAAATTGGTCAATCCGCCGGCCATCTGGATTGGAAAAGAGAAAAAGAAAAACACAAGTCTTAGACTCGGGAAGTAGAGATATACCAATAAAAGCAACCAAAAACCTACCAATATTAGTCCAGCATGCCACAGGATCACCCATGATGTCTCGAGGATTCAGCAGCCGATCTCCAAAAATCGACCAAAGAGCATCAGCAATGTCCTTGTTGTCTGAAGACGACCCCTCAAAGGTAACATGCGTCAAATACGACGCCCCAGCTCCGAAGTTTCAATACATCGCGAACCGACACTCTTCCTCCATGGTCAACCAGAAAGGATGGTGGCCCTGAGCAGGACGCACCTTAAAGTATTCCCTCTTGAACCCGTGAAAAGAGTCCTCAAACAAACCAAAAATTTGTCAGTTAGGTTGAGCCCTAAACGACACATACCCCTTCTTATGTTTTCCCGCCTTGGTCAGAAGGGTACACAAAAAGAAAAACAGAAGGACCTCCACCCGTACTGGAAGCTCCAAGTACTCACAAACCAACTCGAAGGTCCGAATGATCGCCCAACTGTTAGGATGTAGCTGGGACGGCCCCACGGAACACCGGTTAAGCAACTCCTGGACGAATTCCAAAAATGGGGTCACACCCCCAGCCACGTGAACATGGACTCGTAACCCACATCCAGTCGGCAACTTGGGGGGAATCAGGGTTTATATAGCAAACCCTTTCGTTAGCCCCTGGGAGCACGAGCTCGTATTGACGCTCTGTATCACCGCCTCCACAGATCGCTCCCTCATCACGGAGCCGTTGGAGGTCCGCCCCCGTTACCCAAGACGGCGTCCCCCATACATCAGAGGTCACCCAGTAATACGTACTGAGAACGCCACCGGCCAGGACAACGGAAACCTTAGCACCCTCGCTCCTCCGCCGAGCCATACCTGAAAAAGAGAGGGACACCACCATCAACCCATCAACCAGACGGAGAGAAAATCATGCAAACACCACCCCCATCTACCTATCACAAACACAAACTACACCCCAAAAATAGTGGTGCTCACTCTCTCTAACAACCTACCACTCTTACCCAGAAAAACAGACCCAAATAAATGAAATTAAGGAAAAACGCAAAGAAGACAAGAAAAAAGCTAAAAAAGGAGAAGCAGAGGAAATACCAACCTGATTCCCTGAAGTAACCTGAAGTGAACAAAGAAAAGAATTGGCGCGTGGCACATGACAAGAAAGCACGCAATGCACGAACGAACTAGAAAATCGAAGCAGCAGATAGAATAATGCAAAACAGACTGAAAGAAGAAGGAGAGAATCACGAGCGAGGGATAAAAAAAGAGATAGTAACGGTTACAAAATAAAACCAAGCATTTCAAAAAAGAAACACGAAGAGGCAAAGGACAAAAATAGAAAGAGAAACCAAAATGTCTGTTTGCATTTAGTGTCATTATGACGCTTAGGAGAAGGCAACTGACAAAACTCTCTTTGGAAAAAGCAATGGGCATGTGATGAGACGTCCAAACCACTCCATGGTTTTTCGATCTTGCACGCAACCCCCGGGCGACGCTTTCCACGCTAAAATTCACAGTCACACGATCACACGGTTATACGACCAAGACAAACTCCAACGATATGACCGAGCATGCTCATCCTATCGCTCTGGGGGCAACTGTTCGGAACCCGGCCTCTAGGTCCCTCCTCGAAACGGTCAACAAACCCGGATATTCGGGGTTGGGCCATTCTCACGGTCCAAAACGGATCAATAACTTCCAATATCTTAACCCAACATTCGAATTCAAATACCTCTCTTATTTTAGCCAGATAAGATAAGATAACTACTACTGGCTATATAAAGGGGAGTCAGAAGCCCCCTCAAATATGTCACTCATTCCTCATACACACATCTCTTAAATTTATTCTGACTTGAATATTAGAGTATCTTTGTATGTACCCATTTCCACCGCTCAAATCATTCATTCCAACTACTACCTCGACTTACAAATTTTGAATCCATCTCACAACCCGTATGAAAGCATCTAGTACAGTATTTCTTATATCTTTGATCACTTGCACATAGCCTAATAAGCTAGTTGCAATATCTGATCAAGACTGCCATATTTTAATATTAAATGAAAAGATTGTAACGTTAAGATGAAAATGTAGAGTAAAGAGCACCAAAACATAGAGGAGACAGACATACAAACATAAGGTTCATTATTAGATCGTATTAAAAATAAAATTGAGAGAGTACTTATTTTTATATCTATTCTTTTTACATCATATTAATGTCTATTTCATTATAGTTTGGATTTTGACATACTCTTATTCTAATATATTGACTCCTGAATCCTGATTTTCATTTTGAGTTACATTTTAATATTTATAAATGTTGAGTCTAGTTTTGATTTTGGGTTATGTTATGATGACAAACATTGTTTTGGGTGAAAAGCCCAATTTTGTTTAATGTGTGTTTTATTGTGGCAGGCCCATTAACTATTTCACAAGCCAAACAATGCTATTTGTTTCCTTAATGCTCCAAGTAAATGCACAAGTCCATATCCCTATTGCACCATTCAGCAATTGTAAAAGAGCCAAAGCTCATTGCACCGTTCAGCAAAGAATAAAAGGCTATGTGTTGGCAAAAGAAGAAAAGAAAGAAAAGGACATCTGTCAACATCAAGGACAGCTGGGGCTCTAGCAAAACAACAAGACATAAGGACTCTCACCTCTCCAAGGACATACAGTAAAGCAAATCTCAGCAAAGGAAAAGCAAAACACAAACTTGCCAAGCAACAGAGGTAGTGGGTGAAGCTCCTCGTATGGCAGAGATCATGGAGCAGGATGCAAAAGAAGAGCATGCCAAGGAAGAAAGAAACACCAAGGACAGCAGAGGTAGTGGTCGAGCTACTCCAACAGCAGAGGTGGTGAAGCAAGATGAAGAAAGAACTGCATGCCATCAAGGACCACTCCAACGGGCAACAAGAAAAAGCAAAGAGGATGAAGCTACAATGAAGCCTAGCCGAAGATATATAACATGACTCACTCCAACATTTCAAGACAAGGAAGAGAGCACACACATTCAGAGCACCTTCTCTAACATAGAGCTGAAATCTCTTTCTTCTACTCAAGCTTAATTCTGATTTATTGTTATGGCTGTCTTGCGTTATTCTCTGTTTTGAAAAAGGCAATTATGTGAAGATCAAAAGCCAAGAGAGAAAAGGCAAGAGTGATGCAGAAATAGCCACTGTTTGTTTTTCTGATGTAATCTGGGTTTATGAATTAGGATTAGTTCCCCTTGCCAAGTTGGGTTAGCACTTGGTGAGAACTGAATCTGTGTAGATTCCCCTTCCAAGTTGGGATAGCACTTTGGGGTTGCTAAGCTTTGGTGAAGAAAGCTTAGGGGTAGATACTAGTTGAATTAGGGAGTAATTCAATAGTATTGGTGTATGTAACCTGAGAATTATAGTGAAAATTCTACCATGGTTTGTGGTGGAGACTGGATGTAGGATTCATGGCACAAGGAATCCGAACCAGGATACATGCTGGCCTCTTTCTCCTCTTCTCTGCACTTTTAATGTTCTGCGTATGAGACTATTTCAAATAATCTCCTGCAACTCGAGCAACAGCAAAACAGAGTTTGAAACTTAAAGTTTTAAGCTAACTTGATTCAACCCCCCCTTCTCAAGTTCAACTAGAATCATCAATTGGTATCAGAGCGCAGTTGACCCATACTGTTAATTTGGGCATAGCACCAATGAGAACTCTCGCTTGTGACTGTGTCATCGAAGCAGGACTCTCCGCTCATTGGTGTGGGTGAACCGGTAGAGACGGTTGCCCGCTGGCCTGATAGGTGCCATTGATGGGTGACATAGTGGAGTGGCTATGATCAGAGAATGACAGCCCAAGGAGAAGAATTTGATGACAGTTTCTCAGATGAAGAAATGGTGCTCTTTGCAAGAAAAATGAGAAGACTACTAAGATACAAAAACAAAGGCAAAGGAAGTTCCTCATCCAAAGATGTCAAGAAAAATCAAGTCAAGTTCACATGCCATTACTACAAGGAGCCTGGTCACTTCAAGTCAGATTGCCCTCAACTTAAGAAAGGCGAAAAACCAAAGAAAGACAAAAAGAAGGTGATGATGGCAACATGGGAGGACTTGGAGAACGACACCAGCTCAGAGAGCTCAGATCAAGAAGCTCAACTATGTTTGATGGCAGATCATAATGATGAAGATGAGGTAGATCTCTCTGACTTATCTATTGATGAACTGCACTACATTATCAAAGACATTTCTGTGAACTCTAAGAAACTCTTGGATAAGTATGCTAAATGTAAGAAAGAAAATGAGGCTTTGAGGACAGAAAATGATCTTCTTTTGAAAAAGGTTAAGGCAAATGAAACTAGCAATGAAAAGATTTTAAAAGAAGAAAACATTGCCTTGCGAGCTGAATTAGAAAAATACAAGCTCAAGCATGAAGTTACTGCTTCCACTGATTTGATTTCTGAAAATAAAAAGCTGAATGAACAAATAAAAAATTTGAATGAAGACTTAGCAAAGTTTGTTCAAGGTTCTCAAAATCTGAACAAACTACTTGCTTGTCAAAGGTTTGGATCTGAAAAATCTGGACTTGGATTCATAGAGGAAAACAAGGCTGTTTTCAATCAAAACTTTAAAAAATCTGAAGCCTCCTCTTCCAAGCTTTTCAAACCAAAAGGATTCAGCAAACCTAAAAAATCAGTAAGCAAGAATCATTGCTACAAGTGCAACAGAAACGGTCATGATCCTCCTCAATGTTTCATCTTTCTTAAGTCTTTTGGTAATGATAGTAAATTATATAAAGTTGTTCATGATTATAATGCTCTTGGGCAACCAAGAAGATTTCACATCAAAGGATCCAAATGGATTTAGAGGTTAGGACATGCTAGCATGTTCCAAATCTCTAAGCTTGTAAAGAGAAGCTTAGTTAGAGGTCTTCCTAATATAAAATTTGACAAGGATATCACTTGTGATGCTTGTCAAATGGGTAAACAAATTAAAACCTCTTTCAAACCCAAGGAAGATGTCTCTACTAAGAAACCATTGGAGTTGTTACATCTTGATCTGTTTGGACCAACTAGGACTCAAAGTCTTGGAGGAAAGAGATATGGCATGGTAATTGTGGATGACTATACTAGATTTGGCTGGGTGTTCTTTCTTGCTCATAAACATGAGGCTTTTTCAGTTTTTGAGAAATTCAGCAAAAAGGTTCAAAATGAAAAATGTTTAAAAATTATTTCAATTAGAAGTGATCATGATAAAGAATTTGAAAATCAATTTTTTGAATCTTTTTGTGATGATCAAGGCATATCACATAAATTCTCTTGTCCAAGAACAGCTCAACAAAATGGTGTTGTGGAAAGGAGAAATAGAAGTTTACAAGAAATGGCTAGAGCTATGTTATGTGAATATGAAATCCCCAAGTTTTTATGGGCAGAAGCTGTGAATACAGCTTGCTATGTTTTAAATAGAACCATCATTAGGAAGTTTTTGAAGAAAACCCCATATGAACTTTGGAAAGGGCATCCTCCCAATCTTAGTTATTTTCATGTGTTTGGCTGCAAGTGTTTCATTTTGAATATCAAAGAAAATTTAGGAAAATTTGATCCTAAAACACATGAAGGGATTTTTCTTGGTTATTCCACAAATAGCAAGGCCTATAGAGTTTATAACAAGAACTCCAAAACTGTTGAGGAAACCATGCATGTCACATTCTGTGAGACTAACATTGTTCCTAGTGTTTGCATAGATGATAGTCCATGTTTCGAAGCTGAACTACCCAAAAATGATGAGCCAGTTCAACAAAATTCAAGTTCTCATGAAGTTGCACCTACTAGCAACGAAAATTCCAATTCTGTAGGAGACAATTTGGAATTATCTCCTGTTGCTGCAGAAAATACTGATGCAGAGGCTATTGTTGATCAAGAGGAACCTGAATCCTCAAACCAGTCAAAAAGACCAAGAGAATGGAGGTTTCTGAAAAACTATCCTGAAGAGTTCATAATAGGAAATCCATCCACTGGCAGGACTACCCGTTCATCTTTGAAAAGAGCCGAATCCAACAACATTGCTCTTTTATCAAAGATTGAACCACAAAACATCCAAGAAGCTCTTACTGATCCTTCATGGGTGCTAGATATGAAGGAAGAATTGCTGTAATTTGAGAAGAACCAGGTCTGGTCATTAGTGCCTTATCCAAATGGGAAGAAAGTCACTGGCACTAAGTGGATTTTCAGAAACAAACTGGGTGAAGATGGATCCATAGTCCGAAACAAAGCTAGATTGGTCGCTCAAGGATATGATCAATAGGAAGGGATTGATTTCGATGAATCCTTTGCACCCGTAGCTCGAATAGAAGCCATCAGATTGCTCCTTGCATATGCTGCTCATTGTGGCTTCAAGTTGTTCCAAATGGACGTAAAGTGTGCTTTTCTCAATGGCATAATAGATAGAGAGGTTTATGTGGCTCAACCACCTGGGTTTGAAAACAAAACTTTTCCTAACCATGTTTTCAAACTAGCTAAAGCCTTATATGGTTTAAGACAAGCTCCTAGAGCTTGGTATGAGAGGCTTAGCTCATTTTTATTGAATAATAACTTTCAAAGAGGAGCCACTGACACCACTTTATTTATTAGAAATTATCATGATCATTTTATTCTTGTGCAAGTTTATGTTGATGATATCATATTTGGTTCGGCTAATGAGGATTTGTGTGCAGATTTTACTAAACTTATGACCAATGAGTTTGATATGAGCATGATGGGAGAACTCAATTTCTTCCTAGGCTTGCAAATCAAGCAAACTGCTGAGGGCATATTCATCCATCAAGAAAAATATGCAAAGGAACTTGTCAAGAAGTTTGGGCTGGACTGTGCTAAGCCTATGGGAACCCCCATGCATCCTAACATCAACTTGATAAAGATGAACATGGTAGAGATGTTGATGAGACACACTATAGGGAGATAATTGGATCTTTGATGTATCTAACCTCCTCAAGGCCTGATATCATCCAAAGTGTTGGAGTTTGCTCAAGGTTTCAATCAAAGCCTAAGGAGTCCCACCTCTCAGCTGTCAAAAGGATCATTCGATATGTACTTGGTACCACAAATTATGGTTTATGGTTTCCTAAGACTGATTCTTTTCAATTAGTGGGTTTCTGTGATGCAGATTTCGCTGGGGATAGGATTGATAGAAGAAGCACAAGTGGCATGTGCTGCTTTCTTGGGAAATCCCTCATTGTTTGGTCTAGCAAGAAGCAAGCTACTGTGGCACTTTCAACAGCCGAAGCTGAGTATATTGCAGCCTCATCTTGTTGTTCTCAATTATTATGGCTGAAAACTCAACTAGCTGACTATAAATTGAATGTCTCAAATATTCCATTATTTTGTGACAACATGAGTGCTATTAATATTTCCAAAAACCCTGTTTTGCACTCTAGAACAAAGCACATTGAAGTTCGTTTTCATTCTATAAGAGAACATGTGCAAAATGGAAATTTAGATATTCAGTTTGTTAATTCTGAGGGTCAGCTAGCTGATATATTCACCAAACCATTGATAGAGGAAAGGTTCTGCAAGTTAAGAACTGAACTGAGCATTCTAACTTCATCTTTGTTTTCTTAAATGTTTCTGATAATGAGATCTTTTGTGTTTTGTCTCATAAATCGCGATGAGATTTTTTGGCAGATGATGAGTAAACTTCATTAAATCACTATGAAGCCAATGGATTCAAATCTGAACACAATACATGATGGACATCTAGTGCTGACGCAGTCTCTGCATCTATGGGCCTTTTCCTTTACTAAAAAAAAAAAAAAACTTTGAGTCATACTCAATTTTTTGACTAAAAGTGGGCTTTCAAAATTTTTTTGGGCTTAAATTCAATTTCATTTTTTGAGACAGCTGGAATCACTTAAATTTTTTTCAGTCTCAATTTTTGTTTGGCCCTTACACCTTGTTTAATAAAGCTTAACTTCATTTGCATCCATACATCAATTTCAATTTTGTTTTTCTTTTATCCTTATTTCAAACGTACGAAGGTTACAGCTGTAACTTTCAAAACGCTTTCAAAGTTTGGATTTTTATTTTTTCAAGGTGCAACCTTTACACTTCTCTAAGTTTATAATAACTTCCCACTGCATGCATCCATTCACACCACACTGCCCACTCTCCACTCCTTCATCTTCTCTAAACCAGTGCTATATAAATATGGCTCTTTTCAACGCGTCTCATTCTGTGACACACTGGTTTTGTATGCACTGCTTTCAAAAATTCCCATCTCTTTTGCTTACTTACTTGTAAGGCATATGTATGCTTGTGTCAGTACCAAAAATGCGTTACCATATGGCATGCTTCTTACAAAAATTTTTCAATATTACAATGTTGATTTTGGGGCCGAACCTCTGATGAATCCAACTCTGATGCCTAGCTCTTGTTATCTCATATGCGAATATGACTTGTTTTCATTTTGAACTTGTTTATTTTACTTTCTTTTGGATGACTGTAACTAAATCACTCTGCTACTTGGACTAATTGCACCAGCCACTAACAAACAAATTTTGTGCAGGTTTTTCCTTTCCTCCCTTGATGACAAAAGGGGGAGAAAAGAAAAGGAATGTTAGTTTTGGCTTAATAGTTAAGAACAATGTTTTGTGGTGCTATGATTTATCATGTTTTGCTATGATTTATCCTGTGTTGTGCTTAGTGTTAATTGCTCTGTGCTTACATTACTGTGATATAGTGTTTGGAAATATTGTTCTTGGCTGTTTTTAAGTTTTGTTCAGGAAAAGATGTAAGCCATGGTCAAGGGGGAGTAATGCTAGCATTCAGGGGGAGCAACTCACAATCCGGAGGTCATCAAAGGGAAGTGTTCTTAACTCATTTAAATTTTTCTTTAATTTCCCTATTTTATCATGTTTGTCATCAAGGGGGAGATTGTTGAGTCTAGTTTTGATTTTGGGTTATGTTATGATGACAAACATTGTTTTGGGTGAAAAGCCCAATTTTGTTTAATGTGTGTTTTATTGTGGCAGGCCCATTAACTATTTCACAAGCCAAACAATGCTATTTGTTTCCTTAATGCTCCAAGTAAATGCACAAGTCCATATCCCTATTGCACCATTCAGCAATTGTAAAAGAGCCAAAGCTCATTGCACCGTTCAGCAAAGAATAAAAGGCTATGTGTTGGCAAAAGAAGAAAAGAAAGAAAAGGACATCTGTCAACATCAAGGACAGCTGGGGCTCTAGCAAAACAACAAGACATAAGGACTCTCACCTCTCCAAGGACATACAGTAAAGCAAATCTCAGCAAAGGAAAAGCAAAACACAAACTTGCCAAGCAACAGAGGTAGTGGGTGAAGCTCCTCGTATGGCAGAGATCATGGAGCAGGATGCAAAAGAAGAGCATGCCAAGGAAGAAAGAAACACCAAGGACAGCAGAGGTAGTGGTCGAGCTACTCCAGCAGCAGAGGTGGTGAAGCAAGATGAAGAAAGAACTGCATGCCATCAAGGACCACTCCAACGGGCAGCAAGAAAAAGCAAAGAGGATGAAGCTACAATGAAGCCTAGCCGAAGATATATAACATGACTCACTCCAACATTTCAAGACAAGGAAGAGAGCACACACATTCAGAGCACCTTCTCTAACATAGAGCTGAAATCTCTTTCTTCTACTCAAGCTTAATTCTGATTTATTGTTATGACTGTCTTGCATTATTCTCTGTTTTGAAAAAGGCAATTATGTGAGGATCAAAAGCCAAGAGAGAAAAGGCAAGAGTGATGCAGAAATAGCCACTGTTTGTTTTTCTGATGTAATCTGGGTTTATGAATTAGGATTAGTTCCCCTTGCCAAGTTGGGTTAGCACTTGGTGAGAACTGAATCTGTGTAGATTCCCCTTCCAAGTTGGGATAGCACTTTGGGGTTGCTAAGCTTTGGTGAAGAAAGCTTAGGGGTAGGAATTAGGGGAATTAGGGAGTAATTCAATAGTATTGGTGTATGTAACCTGAGAATTATAGTGAAAATTCCACCATGGTTTGTGGTGGAGACTGGATGTAGGATTCATGGCACAAGAAATCCGAACCAGGATACATGCTGGCCTCTTTCTCCTCTTCTCTGCACTTTTAATGTTCTGCGTATGAGACTATTTCAAATAATCTCCTGCAACTCGAACAACAGCAAAACAGAGTTTAAAACTTAAAGTTTTAAGCTAACTTGATTCAACCCCCCTTCTCAAGTTCAACTAGAATCATCAATAAACACCATTAATCAATTTCTTTTTGAAAAATACATTCATCTAATGAGGGGAGTTTAGCACATGTTGGTACGGATATCATGCAATTCTTAATATCTATATTTTATAGTTATTTTAAAGTGACAATATTTTATCTTTTATTTAATTATTTACCAAGGCAGTTAAAAGTTAAAACTCTCAATCGTTTTAAATGAAACTGGATAAACCAATTGAATGGAGCGACCTTTTACGTGTACACACACGTGCCATCTGGCGCTATGAAGATTGAAGAGGATTGGTGTCCAACTTGGACCACTCATACTTCATACTCCATAATTCATATTCATACTCAACACCGAATCACCGATCACATCTCCGAATTCCATACCTTTCTGCACACACTTGCATACTAATAAAAGTGTCTCTCTAACAAACGGTTTAATTTTAATACGAGTAAAATATTAAATTAGTTTATTTTAGTTTTTAAAATTTAAAATGTTCTATTTAAATTTTAAAAAAAAATTATTTAGTTTGAACAATTGTATCACATTGTGACACATCGTTTATGTCACTATGTTATGTATTACTTATCAACATATTATTACAATTGATAAAATTATAGAGTGACATATGTCACTAATAATCCACATAATTAAACTATATGATCACGTTGTTAATAAAAATTGAATCAGAGACTAACATAGTATATTTTTATCAATCTCAAAAACATAATTCATGCAATTAAAATTTGAAGAACGATTTTAATGCACAACACTAATTTAAGAGGCCATTTTAAAATTTAACTCCTGATTTATATTTATTTTTATAAAACATTACATAGTTTCTAACTAAAATCCACAAAAGAACTTTATTTTTTATACAAATCAGTATATCTANNNAAAAATTACCTGATAAAGAAATTAAGGTTAACTCTCTGACTAAACTCAAATCAAATGGTTAAAAGTAATTTTATTATTTATTTTTTGTTAAAAATTACATACACTTTCGTAAAAGTAAACAAAGATCAGAGTTGAATATTTAGTAGTGTTGTACACTATTTGTACAAAGCTAAATGCACTTACCATTTGGCCTTGGTACTTTATTTTATTTTATTTATTTGAAATGGTACTTTATTTGTTTTGGCCTTTTGTGTCCTTTTTTTCCAACCCCATGTCCCATTGAAAAGAATGAATCAAATATAAAAGCAAAGCAAAACAGCATAGCATGTTAAAGTTGTACAAGATTCATTCAACACACATATTCTGAGAAAGAAACAAAGAAAGAAAAGAAAAGAATGGAATATGAATGCAGCCCTCTTAACTGGGAATTCTTCTACCAAGAAGAGCAGGTAATAAATAAGTAATAACCGAATTTGGGTTCATGCATTTTTCTTTCTTTTACCATTTTACCCCTTTGTATTTAACGCGTTGTTCTGTTTTTGAAGAAACAGGGGTTAGAGGAGTTAACGCATTCTCTTCTATTCACAAACTTAGAGTTAGAAGCAACAATTGAATCAGCGAAAGAAGAAATCGCAGCCAGAGAATGCGAATTACACCATCTAAATGACCTTTTAGCCCTTGCCATCAAAGGAAGAGATGAAGCTGAGGAAAAATGCAAGAAGTTGATGCTACAAAAGCTTGAAGTTCAAACAACAACATCACAGAACGAAGAGAATGAGATTCAAGGGTGTTGTTCTTCGGAATCAGAAGAAAACAGCAGCAGCAGCATCATCAATCAAAACCAGTCAAGAACGGAAGAAGTGATGATGATGGAGTTGGCGGAGAAGAGGCCGTTGCCGGAGAAAGGAAAGCTTTTGAAGGCGGTGGTGGAAGCAGGGCCATTGCTGCAGAGCATTCTTCTTGCAGGTCCATTGCCGCAATGGCAGCATCCTCCTCCACAACTCACTTCCATTGAGATCCCACCACTCACCGTTCTTTCGAAAAGGGAGAGAGAGAGGGACCTTTTCTCGCTTTCAAAAGAAGCTGCTGCTGCCGTTGACCTTCCTCTTTCAAAATCTAGAAAGACAACACCATTACCTACCACTACTGCTTCCCATCATTTCCTACCACCACCACCACATCCGTCATTTTCTTAAGGTCGGTTTGATAATTATCTCGTGACAAAAATACTCTAATACTAATACAGAAAAAAAGTAAATGTCCTTTTAGATTCTTGATCATTTGTATAAAAAACAAAACGAACTTCTACAATTTGAAATTTTTTACTGTCTCTAACTCATCTAAGTAATTGCTGTAAACATTTGTTGTTATTGGTGTAAAAAACCCTGACACCACAATAGATCACCATTTACAACAACTACTTAGATGAATTATTTAAATATTTGGAAATCAATTAGGTTCAAATTGTGGAAAGACATTTTCTTTTTTGGACAAATGATCAAAAATTAAAAAAAGACATTTGTTCTAAAAAACAAGACGAATATAAAATTCGATAAAATATCTGTCTTGTTTTTATTTTTATTTCTGTATTTTTTTTGTTTCGAAATATTTATCAAATTCCAGCTAAGAGTTGTGTTAGATATATTTGCTTCTTTACTACTAAATTGAAAATGAGACGCTAATTAATTAGGTCTTATATTTCATTCAGCAGTAAAAGGGTAGTAAATTAACATAGTATACTAGAAATAGAGAGTGAAAATGATATTTCCCTTTTGCCAAATATTTCATTCTGCAAAGCAAATCAGGATGGAACAGGTGGCCATTGTGAATCACCCCTACTTTTGTCCCTTTTCTCTTTTTATCATCAACAAACCCTGACCTACTACTACTTTTGTAAGCTGGGGAAAGAGGTTCAATTGTTTAGCAACTTTATTAGCATTTAGTGTTTCACTAATTAATCTTCTTGTTTTTATGTATGTAAAGGTCAAATTGGGGTTGGATTATTCTCACAGGAATTCTTGGGAATGAATTAACTAACCTCATCTAAATTATGACACAATTTTGTACTTTGGTAATTAGTATAGGGGTGATTAATGATTTGACCTAGCTTCAAAAAATGGTTTGTGTATGTTTTATTGAATGAAAGTTATTGTTTGCTAATATTATTATTATTGTCATTTACTTCTTTTTTATTTTACCTGCAAAGTTGAACAATTAAAATGTAACTATTAAACTATAGAAAGCATTATATGGCTTAAGACTTGAGCACTTTTTTTAGGGCCAAGTTTTTTAATTGAATGATGATGATACTTGAGTATGAAGAGGACCAGCCATCAAGTAATGATATATCTTTCCAAGAAAATTTCTTTAACATGAAGCACACTTGCCCATTGCCATGCAATGTTTCAGTGTCTGCCATTAAAACAACATCTAATTAGGCTTCTCATCATGGCAAAAAATGCATGTTGTAGAGTGGCCACATCCACCTCAATATAACTATATTAACAAACTACCCAAATCATAAAAGTTTCATCATATCAAGAAAAATTGGGGGAAGGGAAAAAAAATTGAATGTACAAAACTAAAACCGGATAATCTTGTTTTCACATGATCACATAATCTAACTAATCAATGAAAATCAAAGCAGATAAAATAAATAAAAAGGTGTTAGAGCAATATTCTTGAAGTATCATGATGGATTGCACATGGAGTGAGAAAAAATTTATAAATAAATGGGCCCACTTAATATGCAGAACATGCAATTAATATGGAATTCCACTTTGGTCACAAGTTTACTACTTCGGTACAAACTTGTTACTCACGTTGGTGGCTTTTTATCCGTGTGTTTGGTGTAGGTGGCTTCAATTCATTGGTAAAATTTACATTTTATTTGGAACTTTATATAAATAAATAAATAAATACATATAATCATTTCTCTATTGTGAAAGTAGTACAATTATATAATTTATTTGCATATTAGTGACTTTTTGTGCGCATAAGTACT
>NC_029793.2:126309290-126309789 GCF_000816755.2 Arachis ipaensis
TTTTATACAATAATTGATTTAGTAGTTAATTTATTTTTACATGTAACATGATTGGTTGATAATATATAAGATAGAAAGTATTAACTTTTATGACCCTAAAAATAATCATGATTAACATCCTAGATATCAAAGACCAATTAAATTCACTAGAAATTATATTCAAAGAGATTATTGGAGCGTAGAGGACAACCTGTTTAATTTCATTCTTCATCTAAACAGCGATACCATTCAACGGAATGAGTGAACTACAAGCACCTAGGTTTACATGTGTCACAATATCCAAGCCAGAGACAACAACATATGTTGCTTAAGTCATAGCCTAAAGTTGTAGCTTCATGAATAATTCAAATTTATATATCTTCTATATTCTATATTAGATCACATCACCGATTGTGCCCTAACAACATTCAAAACCAGTTGTATACCAGACACAGACTTAACTATCTCTAAATTATTATGACTTTTATTGGTAATTGATAGGGAATACCTGTTGTATGAC
>NC_029793.2:126310153-126318694 GCF_000816755.2 Arachis ipaensis
CTTTTTCATATGCAGCAACTAATTAGCAGATAAATTTTATATTCACATACAAGTTATTTACATAAACAAATTTAAATAAATCTCTTTAATCTAATAATTTTTTGATGAAGTACTTGGGACAACAAGTGACTTCAGGTAATGTTGTTTTTATTAAGATTAACTGATGTTGTTAATTTTAGTATGTGTTTTGTTTGTGCAGTAGAGGTATTTAATTATATATTGTTCGGGGTATTTTAGTTTTGATTTAGGTGTTTTTTTAGAACTTTTCGAAGATTATCATTTATGGATTTCAATTTATTTCAATCACCATTTCTAGGCCTGGATGAAAAGCACGCAAAAGAGCGAGAGCATGCATACTTTTTTTAACAAGTTTATTACGCGCAACAACTCACTTATCTAATTTGTCAAATAGTACGATAATTGCCTAGAAAGTAGAGAGCAGAAAAAGAGAGATCGGATACTGCAGATTTTCATACCATCATACCATGTGCAACAAAATTCTCAATAGAAACTCACTTTCAACATGTGTATACTCACGAGAAGTTCAAGGAAGTCCAAGCACAATTCAGAGAAAAGGTGAATTGCATCACAAGGTCAATGCACTTTGCTCTAAGCTATACGGTATATGAAGTTGTAGAACATGTTTCTAACTCAAAATTCAACAAATTTGCAGTTACATACGACAGGATATCAGCTGAAGTTAAATGTCAGTGCTTATTATTCGAGTCAAGAGGGATATTGTGCCGTCATTCTCTGAGCGCATTAAGCTTTGAGCGAGTAAATAAAGTGTCACCAAGATATATATTGGAACGATGGAGTAAGAACGTAAAGAGGAGGCACACACATATCAAGAACAGTCACAACGAGCTTCCGTTGGAGCCAAGAAGCAAGAGATTTGATGATTTGGTGTTTCGGTCACAAAATATCGTGAATTTGCATCAGAATCTGAGGAGTTGACTGCCATTTTGCACTACGCTTACGATAATGCCATGGTTGAAATGCAAGGATACAAAGCCAAAAGTAAAGAAAAATATTCGTTATCTCACGAAGATGCTTCATTGGAAGATATTAACGAGCTTTAAAGCCTTCCACGCGGGAGAAAAAGAGGACGTCCCAAAAATAGACTGGGATCAAAGACGGAAAAACAGATTGCAAATGCTTCAAAGAAAAAGAAAACAAAAGCTTTAAGTGAGGTAAAAGTGATATTCTTTAAACATGGGAAATTGAGTTTATTTTTGTTAATAATTTTGCTAATATATGATTTATTTTTTGCAGTTGAACCTTTTTTTTATGGTGTTTCACTAGTGCAGTCGAATTCTGGCCAATATCATGGACATGTTATGAATTGTCAATTCAGAGATTCAGTAGTATAGGATCGTTTTTTCGATGTAGTGTGACACTATTTCGGTGTACTGCTAAACAATTTGTGTATTCTGCATGCATGCTCTTCTTTTTTATATTTTCTTATTTTGTTCTATTTTAACATGTTGCTATTTGTTTAAAATTAGTGTCTTTAACTATCTGAAGGGATTTGTTTATTTTAAATATACAATACATAGACAATTCAATACTTAAGGAGGATAATAATTCAAATTACTGAATTCTCATATCTCCTAGTTATAATTAACAGAAAAATATGTATGCACATTTTTTCGGTGTATTTCGAATAATTTTTGGTGTATTCGTAAAGGAATTCGGCATATTAGACAATTTAATCTTGTTTTCTGGATATTTTTGAACCTGGATTCATTCAGATTAACAGAATTTCAATACCGCACACATAGCTTCATAGAAGTTTATTTTTGGAAAGAAAATTTATAAAAAGTTTAGTTTAAATATTCACAAAGATAGAAAGTATGTGTTCAAATAGACAATTTAGTACACAATTTTTAACCGTCTACAACATTCAAACTATTTACTGTCGATATCTTCTGAATATAATTCACAACAAGGACTCAATAATGCCGTAGATGGCTTAGACAATCTGATGGTTTCACATTCTTGAATGACTTTATCTCTGAGTCGATTGATTTCATCAAATAGAATCAGTAAAGCATATTCAACTCTGAAATAATCTACTTCTTCCTACAGTTTAAAGAAATTTTTTTTATAAGCTTCGTTAATTTAGTAATATAGAGTTATCTATTTTTAAAAATAGTTACCTGTGTCCAATTTTCCCATACATATTTGCCCTTTTTGATATTTTCACATAAATTGCACAATCGAAGCTAAAAACAAAAATAAATTAGCAAAATAAAATAGTAAGAGAAAATACAAAATTTCTCAAATAGAAATATTTATACCGAGTATGTTGCCTGACGATGTTAACGTATGGTGCGCTTCAATTTCATCATCCTTGTCCGTCAGAGGTTGTCCTCCGGCAAATACCCTCATTCTTAAAATCATGTAGCCCTAAAAACTAAAAAAAGCAAAATATAAGAAAGACTATACTTAATACCAAATTACACCGAAATGAACCAATAGTCTACCTTATTTCAAACAGAAATACACTGAATTTTTATATTGCTAATAATAGACAGAAACCAAAAAATTTATAGAGAAAACAGAAGCAACTTACAACAAATTTAATTAAGTGTTGTTCTTTCTTTCGAAGGAGATTCTTTGTGAAATGGGTCAAGGACATGAAATTTCTTCTTTTTAACATCCGCCATTCATATCCACCAATGTTCTGCATAGCAAACTGTGGTAAATATCTGAAGTTTTGCTAGAGAGAATAATTTTTTAGTTTAATTGGCACCTAATGAAAGGATTGTTTAAGAAGTTTTATAGACAAAAACTTACAAATGGATGGGATGCAAATTTTTTCTTATCTAAATATTGGATGAAGTCCTTATAGTCTTGAATATCGAAGGCTTGTTAGTTTGTGGTTGCTTAAACTTTTTCTGATGATTCCCCAAGCCAAATTTATAGAATTTGTATAACACTGAAAGAAATAGTTATAACAAATAATACATTTTAAAATACACCGAAATTTAAATGTACTATACCTTATCACAATATCAGGGGAAGACAATATTCTTTAAATCTTTTAATTCTTTTTTTGTTCAGAACATAACACATTGCAGAGACAATCTAGGAAAACAAAAAATCCAAAGTTATTACATATATGACACAACAACTCTTAAAAAAACATTAATGTTATTCTAAGATTACCAGATTTTTGACATATGTATTGGCTTTTAAAGATGCAAAGTGCCTGCTGGTTATTTCCAGCGGATATTCATGGTTCAGGATGAATATTGTGTCCCACTCAATAGTGGTTGTATTGTCATAGGTCTTGACAGTTGTGGCCCAGAGAAATCATTTTTTCTTAAGGTCGCCTGTTATTTTGCTTCGCTTCGTAGGAATTTTAAACTTGTCAACAAAGCTTATGGTAGGCTGCACCTTTTGGCATGGTGATAAAATCCAATTTTGTGGTTTATCTTGTGCTTAATTTAGGGGATTTTATCAACTTTTCTCACATTTATTCAATGAAATAGCATGGTTTTGTAATTCTCCCTGAATTTGTGCTTAAGTGTGAAAACATGCTTTTTAGGTCTAAAAATAGCTAAATTTAATTCACTTTAATTCCATTCGATGCCTTGATATATTTTTTAAGTGATTTCAGGTTTAGAAGGCAAAGATTGGATTGAAGGAATAAAATAAAAGCATGCAAAGTGGGAGAACTCATGAAGAAATGAAGGAATCGCAAAGCTGTCAAACCTGACCTCTTCCTACTCAATCGATCATAACTTGAGCTACAGAGGTCAAAATGAGGCGATTTCAGTTGCGTTAGAAAGTTAACATCCGGAGCTTCAAAATGATATAAAAATTGTTATGGTTTCCTAGAATCCAGAGACGCGTACGCGTGCATCACGCGTACTCATGGATGGATCAGCGTGGGTCATTTTGAAGAAAACTTGGTCAGTGATTTCTAGCTCATTTTGGGCCCAATCTAACTCATTTCTGATGCTATTGAACCCAAAGATTGAAAGGGGAATGAACCAAGTATTCATAGTTTAGTTTTTATCATGTTTTAGGGTAGAATTCTAGAGAGAGAAGCTCTATCCTCTCTCTAGATTTAGGATACAAATTAGGGTGAAGTTAGGTTAATCTCTCTCAAATTCATCTTTCAGTTTTTGTTTTGATTTCAATTCTCTTTATATTTTAGTGTTCTATTGTCTTAATCTTCTTAGTTTCTCTTGTTAATTTCTTATTTTGCTCTCTTTTATGTTGATGAACCATTGTTGGATCTAATTTCCTTTTAATGCAATTACATATTTCTAAGTTTTTTTTATGTTGATCTTGCTTGCTATTATTGATTTCTTGCTTATGATAGTTATGGGTTTCTTTTAATTCTTGCATTTTATGATGTTTACTTTTATTGCACACTAGGTGTTTGATAGAATGTTTCCTTTAGTTTTTGAGTAGTTCTCTTTACTCTTGGCCTAGGCTAAGGAAATTGAGTGACCTTGAGTCATTGGGTCTCATTGAATTGGTGATTTGAGAACCCTTGGTGATCAATTTGATGCCCATTGACACTAACCCACTACTAATCTAATTAGTAGATAGGTTGGGACTTATGGGTTGATGTGATCAAGCCTATTTGACATACTTCAAGCTTAGGAGTAGATATTACGTACTTAAAACTTTTGGAGGTAGACTTAATAGGTCGGTCCCTCACAATTATCAATATTTGGTATGTAGACAAGGATGGTGATCTCAATTACCTATGTCTAGCCAAGAGTTCTTTCCTTTATTTTATTAGTTCTTGTTGTTTACTTTCTTGCTTTTATATTTTCTTGCCCATTTATTTTCTTGCCAATTAAAAATCAAGCCCCCTTGCATCTTCATAGACAATAATTGAGCACTTCATTGCAATTCCTTGTGAGATGACCCGGAGTTTAAGTACTTCGGTTAATTCTTATTTGAGGTTTGTACTTGTGACAACTCAAATTTTTTATGTGAGAATTATTTGTTGGTTTGGAGCTATGCTTACAACGAAGTTCTTATTTCTATAAGAGAAATTCTAGACCGACACGATAAATTTCTCATTATCAAAATGGCGCCGTTGCCGGGGAATTGCAATGGTGTTATATTATTGGCTATTGTGAATATGTTTGCCTTTTGCTTATTTGTTAGTTTTTGTTAGCTTTAGGACTTTGTTGCTTATTTTTGATAGCTTTTGTTTTTATTTGCTATCATGAATTCTCACCACTTTGGCTATGAGTTTGGTTCAAATTATGTTGTAGGAAATGGGAGCTAGTTGGAGAATAGCATCATGTAGTTTAGTTTCTAGAGAGAAGCTCCCTCTTCTCTCTAGAATTAGGGTTCCTAGGATAATTGCATCATAGATCCATGTTTAATTCCTTGCTTTCATCTTGTTTCTTCTACATTTTCATACTCTAGTGATGTAATTTTCTTATTCTCTCTTGTTAATTTCCCTTTTTGCTCTCTTTTGTGATGATGAACTCTTGATGAATTTGAATCTCTCTTAATGAAATTTGATGTTGATGTTTCTTTTATTGTTGATTTGAGTTGTTGATTTACTTTTCTTGAAATTGGTAGTTGGTAGATTTATATTTCTTGCACTTTTACTATGCTTCCCTTATACACCCACCAAGTGTTTGACAAAATGCTTGGTTGGGCTTTAGAGTAGATTTTGAGCATTCTTGGCTTGGAAAGAGTAATTAGGTAATCTTGAGTCATGAATATCCAACTCATGTTGGTGATCTAGAGTTGTTAGCTAATATTGTTTCTATTAACTCTAATCTCTTGTTAATTCGATTAGTGAGTTGATTAGGACATTTGGATTGAGATTAGCTAGTCTTATTAGACTTTCTTCGAGTGTGAAGATAATATGATACATTCTTCCATTTGTCGGGGATGACGTAATAAGATAAATTCTTGTTTCTTATTGTGACATGATTAATTAGTCTTGTTTGACATTCTCCCTATGTGTTGATGACATGATACCTTCTTCCGTTATTGGAGTTAACTAAATAAGATGAATTAATCATTACATGACTAGGATAGAAAGCCTATGTTCTCAATTCCTTGCCATGAATGTCTCTCTTTATTACTAGCTTTCTTTAGTTACTTGCTTGATTTACTCTCCTTGTCATTCAAATTCTTGCCATTTATTTTTCTTGCCAATTATAAATCAAACCCCCTTGCATCTTCATAGCCAATAATTGACCACTTCATTGCAATTCCTTGTGAGACGACTCGGAGTCTAAATACTTTGGTTAATTTTTATTGGGGTTTGTAATTGTGACAAAACCATAATTTAATTTGATTTGAGGATTGACTATCAGTTTGGACTATACTAACAACGGAATTATTTTGTGGAATTCTGAACCGGTATAAATCCGCTCGTCACATGGGGACTTTTATTCTCATCAAAATTTAACGTTGCTGCAATCCCAATATTTATGACCTGCTCTACCAACTCTTCTAATTCTTCAACTAATACTGGGCTCTCTTGAGATTTTCCCTTTTCAACTGCTGGTTGACCTTCCTAAGTAAGTGTATCTTCCTGACTCGATTCAGAGAAGTCAAGGCTGAATGATGGTGCAGGAATGTCATGCTTTAGGAATGATGTTGCGTTGGTAACCATAATTAATCCAGCATTAGCTTGAGAGGGTGGATGATTGCATGGTGACATATAAAATAGTATAAGAATACACAGAAAATATTGAAAGAGAATTATATTGTGTAGAACTTACACTTTAGAAGGAGCTACTGGCTCTGTTGGTGTGTTTTCAGCAGGTTCATGAGGTTGTGAAGTACTGCAGGATTACAGGAGAGGAATTAAACTAAAAAAACAAAGCAATTGCACCTTAATTCACACGAAATACACCGAAATAAGAACCAAATACACCGCTATTTAAAAAGATATGTAACTCATTAAATCATGCATAAATACACCCAAAGACAAATCAAATACACTGAAAGTATTATTCCTTACGCATTAATAGTTTCTTCTCTATATTTCTCGTTGGGAGACTATGCAGCAGTTGGTTGATTTTGCAGAGGGCTTGAGGCTGTTGTTTCTGATAGAGGTGCACATATTTAAAGTAGAAGTCTAATGAAGACTAAAATAAAAAGTTATTATTAAGTAAACATTCAGGTGGAAATGGTTAACTCAAAGAATAGAAGATTAAAAGTAAGTTGGAAAACTCACGTGAAAACTTTGTTTAAAAGTAATGCAGAAAATCAGATTTCATAATTTAACTTTGAAAAATCCTAACTAATTCTTCAATTAATATGAAACTTTGAAAATTGAATCTTAATAACTATACTTGTTGTAGTTCGCTTAGCTTTTAGTCTCATATCATTCCAATCACTATTAAGTTACTAGTTCACTTTCAAAGTTGCTGTTTAACTTCAAAACTCAGATTTTCAACAAACAGTTCAACATTTCAAGATTCAATCCTTCAAATGTTCTCTAAACCCAAGTCCAATCAATCACCAACTAAGTTCACCACTGTTACAATAATCAAATAACCAGCTCAATAGCAACAAAATCAATATAAACAATCAAAATTCAGAATTCACAACAATCTCTCATCAAACAATTTCATAATCCACACATAATCAATCAATATTACAGAATCCACAAATTTAATTAATTCACAGCCACAATTCAACATCCATATATAACCAATCAATTACTCACAATAATTAAACCTATTTGTAATTATTCAATAAACTCTGTGGGCATTCAATACAACAGCTTTATTCCTTTGAACAGAATCAACGGTAGCTCTGGCAGCTACCTCCAGTGGTGGTGACAGCGTAGTAACTCCAAGCAACAACTTCAGTTAACATAAACACTTTAACAATAACCCTCACAGCAACAACGGGATAACTTAGGCGAGCAAAGAGAAATCAGAAACAGGGTAAAGCTCGCCAGGACAGTGGCGAGTTGCAGCAGAAACAGAGTGGCGATCATGGTGGCAGCTTCAATGGTAGAAAACCCAAAACAGAAACAGGGCAAACCTTATGGAATAGAAGTGAATTTGAAGGAGTAGCAACGACGCTGGTGGCACAGAGCGGCAATGACGCAGCGCCGGCTCACCTCCAGCGACGGTGGCGGCAGCAGGACACGGTGGAACCTTCTTCCTTCCCCTCGTCGATCGCATCTTCTCTCTCGCGTGCCTCTGGTTCTCACAGCATCATTCTCTCTCTGTCTCTGCTCTCCGCGACGGCGACGATGGCAGTGACACCCACCGTCGCTGCCTCCTTCTTTTCCTCTCTCCTCTCCGTTTCGTTCTCCCTCCTTGGTTCCTTTCTTCTCTAATTTTCCATTTTCCCCTCTCTGTTCCCCTTTCTCTCTTTTTTTCTCGTTCTTCTGTGTGTGCGCATTTAAGTTAGGGTAAATAAATAGAAAATTTGTTATATTAGGTTAAAATTAGATTTTGATTTGGAATTTAGAGTTAAGATAAAATATATACGAGGAATATAATAATTTTATAAAATATTTGAGATAGAATAACAATTTAGAATTTAAATATAATACTGTAAAAATTAATTTCG
>NC_029793.2:126318757-126343070 GCF_000816755.2 Arachis ipaensis
AACCAATTATAAAAAATTACATAAGAATATTAATTAACTTAACTACAAATATTAATAAAACTAATTTAATTACTCTTAATTGATTAATTTATAAAATAAGAGTTCAAATTAATGAGAGAACTAGCAACAATCACACATGCCGGGAAGAGGAGAGAGGCTGAGACAACCCACGTACGCTGTAATGAGAGAGGCAGAGATGATCAACGTACGCGACAAGGAGAGAGGCAGACACGACCCACATACGCTGCAAGGAGAGAGACAGAGACTACCCACGTATGTGCGGCGAGTAGAGAGGCAGAGACGCAGCGACGATGTACCACAAACTGTTTCCTTCGACGGTGGGTTGGGCTCGATGATATGGTGAGGGCTGCGTGATGAATGGTGGGTTATGGTGGTGGGTTAGGGCTCACTAGTAGAAGGAAGGAAGATGATGAATGATGGATTATGGTGGTGGATTAGGGCTTGCTAGTAGAGAGAGGGAAGATGATAAATGGTGGGGGAACGAGCGGGAAGCTAAGTCTGCGTTAAGGCTTTCCTTATTTTTTTGGATTTTTCTTTTAAGTGTAAAAAAAATATTATATGTTAAATTTTGGAGGGAATTGAATGAAAGAAAAACTAATATTTGTTTTAAATTTATTTTCTCCATAAACAATATTTGTTAAATTATTTAAATAACATTAGAAAATTATTTTTTAATAAAAAATTGATGTCATGGTTATAAAACCGTTCTTTAAAATACTCAAAGAGAACGGTTTTATTTTGTTGCTATAACATAGTAAAAAATTGAACTTGAACATCAATGATGTAAAAACCGTTCTCTAAGACTATCTAATAGAACGGTTTTAAAGTGTTACCATTTTGGCAACGATTTTTATGTGAATCTTTTGTACAAATATTTAAATAACAATAAAAAATCGTTGCCTAAAAACAAATCATTGTAATGGTTATAAAACCGTTCTTCAAAATAGTCAAAGAGAATGATTTTATTTTGTTGCTATAAAGTAGTGTAAAATTAAACTTCAACGGCAACACTTTAAAAAACTGTTGTCTAAAATCATCTAAGAGAATAGTTTTAAGGCGTTACAAATTTTGGTGCTGCTAAAGCCCATATTTATGGTAGTGGAATGAGTCTTTTTCTAAAGAACAATCATTTTTTCTTGAGGATTACTACCTATTATTGCTTCTAGAACAGGAGCTGCTTCATTTAATAATTCATCTTGTTCCTTCAACCTGAAATACATCGAAATCATCCATCAATACACTTCAAGCATTCCATATAAACATAACTTTTGTTTTTTGAGAATGTACATAATTGCAATTTTTTCTTTTTTTTTTTCTTACCTTTTTTTTCTTGAGTAAAATCTTAAAGGACTTTTTTTTTTCTAAAAAAATATATATGAAATCAAAAGCAGAATATGGTACCAGAAAAATTAAATACATGATAAGAGAAACAGAGAATATATGTTACCACTTAGTTGATTTACACTACTGTGAAGGCTTGTCTATGTTTGGAATACATCATCATTTTCACTTGCCAAATTTGCAGCTGGTATTCTATGGACAAAATAAATATTATTCAGTAAAACTAAAGTAATTAATTACATCAAGTTTTAGAAAATTTTAGCAAAGAAAGAATTTTACATATTGAATCTTACATTTCTGAAGGATCATAGTGAGCTTCGGTGGAGTGAAGCCCAGTTTCTGAAAGATTAGTGAATTTTTCTTGCATCCTGAGAAAGCAAATAATCATCAGGCAATAAAAACACAGTAAAATTGCTAAAATACACCGAAAAGCAAAACATACTTTTGTGCAGGCTTATCATTTGTTTTCTTTTTTTTTTTTCTCTTATTTATTGTATTTGTTCAGTTATGACAGTACATGCAAAAGATTATGTTAACAAATAAAATTTTGATAAAAAGAAAACATAGCGTTACAATGTATCTTACTCATCATCAGATTCAGTTTCTTTTTCAAAAGATGAATCCTCAATAATGTGCTTTCTTTTTTTGGATTGCATCTTGGAACGCAAACAATTATCAGTCAACAAAAACACAGTAAAATTGCCAAAATACACCAAAAATTGACAAGCATGAATTAGAATGATAGGTTCTCAATCATACTCATTATCAGAATCAGTTTCTTTGTGGGAAGATGAGTCCTCAACCTCCTGATTCTTTTTTTTTTTGGATTTAATTCTGAAAAAGCAAACAATCCTTAGGCAAATGAGCACAATAAAATTTATTAAATAAAGGAATACCTACTTTTTTTTGCAGGCTTTTGATTTTTTTCTTCAATTTTCTTTTTCTTATTTTTTCACTTTCTTCACTTCTGACAATACATGCAAAAAATTTTGTTAAGAAAATAAAGATAGCAATACAATAAAAATTTTGGAATCTTACTCATTCTCAGATCCAGTTTCTTTTTTGGAAGATTTGGTTTCTTTTTTAGAAGATGAATCCTCAATAAATTGTTTCCTTTTTTTGGATTGCATCCTGAAAAAGCAAAAAATTATCAGACAAATAAACATAATAAATTGGTCAAAATAACACTTACTTTTTTGCAGGCTTGTGAATTTTTTTCTTCAATCTTTGTTTTCTTATTTGCTCACTTTCTTTGCTTCTGACAATAAATTCAAAAAATTCTGTTAATAAATAAAATTTTGACGAAAAACCAAGACATAGTTTCTGAATCTTACACATTATTAGATTCACTTTTTTTTTGGAAGATGAATCCTCAGAAATGTGCTTTCTTTACTTGGACTCTATCCTGGAAAAAGAGTCAATCATCAGGCAAAAATACAAAATAAAACTATCAAAAATACACCGAAAAAGATTACTTTTTCTGTGCTGTTCTTCTATGTTGTTTTCTTATTTTTGGTGCGTCCTCCGAGTCATTTTTAGAATCATACTCGGATTCAGCAAAAATAACACTCCTCTTTTCCTTCTTTTCTACCTTCTTTCTCTGTTTTAGTTGTTTTCTAACTTGTGCTCTTTTCGCAATTTCCTAAAATAGAAAAAACATGTATTTACACAATATATCTATAAGAAATACACCAAAATTGAAGAAGAAATTCTGTTCAGTTACCATGTCTTGCTTGATCTCAGCTTGTATTCTTTTAACCAGAAATTGCCTGGTCCAATGTGGGACCCATAGTTGTCCAGGAATTTTATCTGTTAGTTTATTTTTGTGTGTTGATTCATGAAAATATACAATCTTTAGAGCAAAAAGGAAGCTATTAATAGCATATTTCTTTTCGAATATGTGCTGTCTGATGCCCTTTATAAGGAAGTTGAGCACATGACCACCCTAATTATGTTCAAGTATTTCGTCCAAGTCAACAATCGGCGGCAAGTGAACTGGAGAAATTTTGTTTACCGTTATCAGCAACAAGAAGGACATCTGAATGTAGAGGATGAATAACTTCTTGAATCTTAGCCGATTTTTCTCCCATCAACACTCATCTCCATCATAAGCGTTGATAATTAGGTCAAAATTTTGCCTTGGAAGCTTCTAACAACTTCCTTGTCCTCCTTACTAAGTTCTTGAAAGTTAATTTTTTTTGATACAGTGGACCTGCAAAAGCAGCAAAAAAATCTCAGAAACACAGAATAAGTTGAAAATACACCAAAATTTGATTTTCACAATATATTACAAAATGGTTTTTTACCTGATGCAGTCAAGCCTAGTGCAACTGCTATATTTTCTGGGGTGATGTTGATTATACTACACCGTATGTCCACTGTGTTACGGGACAGATAAAAAGAATATGCCAACTCTTTCAAAAGCTTATGTTGCACATTCATAGGAAGGATATGCATAAAACCACCAAATCTCAGTTCTCAAACAATGGCTTTCTTCTCATCGCTCATGTTCTAGAAATTTTTGTGAATCAATCTGGTCGAGCATTTCAAATCATAATCATGTAAATAAACTACATTTATTCAATATAAATCAAGTTGTTCAAACATATATATGCTTACATTATATTTGGTGCTTCCTTTTTTGCCATTTCTTCTGTAACAAATAAAAAAAAAGGTTAATAAGTGACAAGAGCAGCAAATGCACTTCAATTCATACTAAATACACCTAAAAACTTTCCAAATACACTGGAATTACATCACAATGTGAGTTCAAAATGACATACAATTCAATGAAACAGTGTATAAAATGGACAAAAACAGTTACTAATCACTCAAATATGTACATAAATAACATCAGAAGCAGAATAACAATATTCTTTTCTCTAGTTACAACATAAAACAGACAACAGATATAGTACACCTTAATTCACACGAAATACAACTAAAAAACTTCCAAATACATCGAAATAGCAACAGAATACAAACAAAGCATTTTCCACAAGTTCTTAGACCAACGTAGTTCAAAATATGCAAACACTCAAACATGCACAAAAACAAGTTCAAATGCTTCAAACACATGTAGATATTGGTTAAACTATACGACAAAAACTACGTAACATTTTTACGCCGATCTAATAATTTTACTTCGAAATGAAGCATATAATCAGAATAGTAATCATTGAAAGGCAAGAACACGATATAATTGTACTGAATAAAGAGATTTATGAGTATGTAGGATTTTGCGATTAGAATGAGAGAGAGAAAAGTGAGAAAACTGCAAGATTAGTGAACATTACCTTCAATAATCTTTCGTGTTTTCTTTCTGCCTTTGTTGCTGAAGATTTCAAATTCAGCTTTGAAATTTTCTTGACTTTCGCGACGATTTTGAGAAATTTTTTAGAGATTTTAATCCTTATTTGAATTTTGAGCGTTGCAATTTTGCTTGAGAGAGAAGAACCATTTATCATAATAATTTTTGCGCTATTTAAGAGTTGGGAGAAGTACGTGTTTACACGCTATCGAAACTGACAGTTATTTTTGTTGAATTTAGGCCAATTTATATCAATTTATATGTCAAAAAAATTTATATGTGCAACAAGTCTTTAATTTTTAATGAATATTTAACATGTGTAAGTATATAAATCCCGTGAGAACACGTTAATTTTAAGTAACTCTTTTTCTCCAAATGAAGGAAAATATGATACTGCTAGCTTTAGTCTAACAATACACACGCTATGACAACCTAATACATTGCAAGTTTTCTTAGCTTCTCCCAAAATAAATAGAAAAACAAAAAACAAAAATATAATACACTCAATCATATACTACTATAGATTATCATTTATTGGCAGGGGAGGGGTAGGAGTCAAATATGTTTTATGAATATTTTTTTTATGATATTATGAATATTATTATTATTATTGATCTTATGTTTTTGTTCATGATTTCTATTTTGTTTTTTGATTTTTGGTTTTGCATGACAGCTTATTATATCAAAGGGATGCATATCAAAGGTCGTCATTATAGATGCAGACCAGTGTTGAATAACTAAATGGTAAAATGGGGAAGGAAAGAATTTCAATTGGGCCAAAATGATGGACTTTGGAAAAGCTGAAGTTGTCCATTGTGATAAGTTTTGGCCCAAAAAGCAGCTCAGACTTGGATCAATGGCAAATTTTTACTGCCTCTTAAAAAGCTGCACCGGCGTAAACCATTTGCCTCTTAAATATTATAATATACAACACTCGAGTTCGAAGCTTGGTGAATGACAAATACTAAATAGGAATTTTTAAAATATTGTGTAGGTAAGTGTATAGTGTGAGTATGTTATTATGATGTTGTAATATTTATAATTGAGGTCTATTCATTTTATTTGAAAAAAAAAAAAACACATCTAAATTTAGAATGAGGGGCACGGATTTGGTACGTTGAAGCTGTTAGCGCACCGGTCAGCCAAGTAGCGCGAGAATAAAAATACTTATTTTTATTGAGTGTTTTCTACAATTTCGTATAAAATAGAGGGGTCAGTTTTTTTATTTTTAAAATGAATACATTTAATTTAATTCTACAATTAATTAGACACTCAAGGTTTAGTTAACAACTATTACTGCTAACCAAATTAAACTCAAACCCACTTTTTATAACATAAGCATGAATCTGTTGGCCTGCAAACAAAGCTGTGAGGTGTGCACATCCCCTGAGCACATTATCCAGCGAGTACTCATCCTGGCATGAAACACAACTCATTCATCCGTGAAAACAAGAACAAAGACTCCTCATTCATTTTAAACTTGGCCAACCCCGTGATCATTGCATTTCAAGTAGCAACATTCTTCTCGGGCATTTCGTCAAACAATTTCTTGGCACTCTCAAAACTACCCATTTCAAGATGGGCTTTGATCATGATTTTACACAACATGATGTTCCTACTAGGCATTCTATCAAACAGTAAGACTGCAGCTCGGAGCTCCCCAAATTTCGAACACAGGTTGAGGAGATGGTTGGAAACGAACTTGTCGGAGGAACAGCCAGAAGTAATAATCAAAGAATGAAGCTGCTTCCCCAAAGAAACAGACTTTGTGGGAATGCATGCTTGTACTGTGAAACGCTTCTCTGATACGCCCGTTGGAACACAAGGTTGCAAATTGTTCTTTGGCATCTGAAAAGTTTCCATCTTCCAAGTGGATTTTGAAGGTAACTGTGGACAAATGAAAGACGAAATTTTGAAAAATGGTAGGCACAGAAAATGAGAAGCACGTACGAGGAAGACGAAACCACTTGGATCCTTCCTTGTTGATAGTCTCCGACAAAGCCATACGTCTACCCGAAACAATACTCCTTGTTATCAACAGCGATCGAAACTCCTTCCGGCGATGACATTATGCAGATCGTCATCCTCCTAACCAATGAGTCGCGACAGATGCGCCATTCAGAGAGTCAACTTTGCATTGTAATTCCGCGGGAGAAAGCTTCCTGCAACTCCATTGATGGTCAGTAACAACGTCCACGGTGCTTCTCCTTCCTTCCCATCCCACCTTCATCATCTCTGATTTAGCGTTAAACAGAATCACTAACTGCCATTAATTTAGATCTTGAAACATCTTAAACTAATTCTACTTAAACCCAAATAATTTTCGAATGTAACAAAAATAACCAGCTACAAAATAAATTTTGCAAACTAACCCCTCTGACACAAGATGTCCACTAGCCAATCAAAAGAGAAAAGAGCTAGGATGATCTCTGTCATTGGATTAAAAAACAAATAAGATCCGACGGCCATCATCATCATCAGGTGCACCGGTCAGCCGAAGACAAAGAATATGCGCGCCGAAACGCCAAACGTCTTCGGCACATGGAATCCGTGCCCTAGAATGAGGTATAAGAACTTCATAGTGTGGGTGAGTAGTGTAATGACAAAAAAAAAACTTTGACCCAAAAAAAAGCCATAATCCAAACATGTGATTGTGAGTGTGAGTGTATAATATAGATAAATTTATGATGTTATAATGTTTAAATTAAAAGTTGTCCAATCAATTTAAAAAATTTTAATTGACTCTAAAAAGAAAAGAAAAATAAATTCTTTTAAAATAAGGGAGTTTATAAAACATAAAAAAAATGATTAATCAATTTTGAATCAAGTTATTGAAACTTAATACACTGTGAACATTACAAATTTTGTTATTGTAAAAAATCTTTTTACTAAAAAAAAGAAAATAATGTGATGACAAAAAATAAGCAAATTATCATTTTGGGTGATTGGTTATTATTCATATTCTGCCCCACAACTTAGTCAGGCTCAAAAAGAATAAAGCTCAATCAACATTCTACAGATAAACCTCAGCTCTACCCGACCTCATAGAGGTTGGATGCGGCGATATGGGTCTAGCTTTATTTGTCTAAATAAGTAACTAACTTCTGTAATCTCTCATACTCATTTAGAAAGAAGATCTAAACAACTTTCATAACTAAAGGGAGTAACAAATCTACCATCCAAAATAGAACTACTTCAAAGGTGGTTATTGATCGTATATCTATACTTATAAATACCCTGACACCCTCAGGTATATTTTGAACTCCAATCTACTAAAAATCTGGCAAATCCCTTGCTAACTTAAGAATCGGAGTCTCTTGCAGATACTACCCCCACCTTTGCTTACAAAGAACTCGAACAACTTCACCTTGCCAGAGAAGACGTCGGACCAATCCCTCATAGGAATCTGGACCTCATGTTCAGGCCCAAATTCATCCGTTTTAGGTAACTCTCGAAACATTGGCGTTGTTGCTGGAGACCTGGTAATCAACACTGTACGATGGCAGACGAAATTCCAGAAGATGAACACACAGCTTCTGATTCGAAAGACCAAGAAGAATAGCACTACAATGATGACTGATCGTTAGTTATACCTCCCCAACCTGATAAAGAAAAAGGTGTTGCCAGAGACGCACATCAATCAAACCTAGAAGGATATAGGATAAGTTTAGAAATCCACCAATCTGGAGGATCATGCACAGAAGATCCTACAGAAATTATGGAGCTCGTCCATGGGCATCAAGATTGACTGGAATAACTTGAGCAGAAGTTAGAATGACAACGCAAATTTGAAAGAGCTATGAGAAAAGAGGTATGACGACATAGGGAATTAGAAGAAAAACTCGAAAAGCTGGAGTTCGACCTCAGGGGTAGGAGACCCCGCATTGATCGTGAAGAAACACCTTTAGTAGGTGAAGATCCATTCATAGAGAAAATCATGTGGGCTAGAATCCCTAGAAACTTTAAAGCCGGGATATGGACCTCTATGACAGAACTACTGATCTAAGACACCACCTGAGCAATTTCAAGAGTCGTATGTAGTTGGCCGATGCATCGGATGCAACTCACTGTAAAGCTTTATCGATTATGTTTACCAAAGCGGCAATGAAGTATGATAAACCGCTATTTTACAGTTTATTTTGTACTGAATTGAGTGGATTTTATCCATTATTCTCACACTTATTCATAGAATTCGCATGTTTTACATTTTCCTTCCTAATTTTGTGCTATGATTGAAAACATGCCTCTTTGGCCTTAAATTTGCTAATTTTAATCCTCTCTAAAGAGAGAGGCTCTCTCCTCTCTCCAGGTTTTAGGGTTTTTCTTAGTTTTAGTTTTAGTTCTTCTTAAATTCAGATTTCTACCTTGCTTTAATTTAGTTTTCTTCTATTATTATTTATAATAGTATTTTAGTTCATCTACTTCTCTTGTTGATTTCTCTATTTTTCCAATTTAGTTTATGAACCCTTATTGTTAGATTCAATTTCCCTTTAATGCAATTTGAGGTATTTCATGTTTATTGCTTCTTCGTTAATTGTTGTTATTGATTCCTTGCAATTGTTAGTCTTAAATTTTACATTCTCTTATTACTTTTCTATATTTTTATTTTATGCCTTCCAAGTATTTGATGAAATGCTTGGGTGGATTTTAATTTAGATTTTTATGTTCTTGACTTGGATTGATTAATTAGAGACTCTTGAGTTATCAAATGTCATTTGTTGATTGGTGATTGAAGATTTCCGGTTAGCTTGAACTTCACCAAAGCTAGTCTCTCACTACGAGTTGACTAGGACTTGTGAACTCAAGTTGATTGTATGCACTTGACCTTCCTCCATTGATTAGAGATTAACTAAGTGAAGGCAATCTATATTTACCATTACAATTGACGATGATAATTAGGATAGGACTTCTAATTCTCTTTCCTTGCTAAGAGCTTACTTAGTTATTAGTTTATTTTCTTGTCATTTACATTCCTTGTTCAACATTCCAAAACCCAAAAATATACTTTTTCATAACCAATTATAAGTATACTTTCCTGCAATTCCTTGAGAGACGACCCGATGTTTGAATACTTCGGTTAATTTTATTGGGTTTGTATTTGTGACAAACAATTTAAATATTGATTGAGGTTTAATTGTCAGTTTAGAACTATACTTGCAACGCGATATTTTTGTAAAAATCTTTACCGACATTTTTCCTTCGTCAAAGTGGTTCGACAGTCTACCACCTAGGTCGGTCACCTGCTTTGACAACTTGGTAAGAAATTTTCTTACCCGATTCTCTATTCAGAACGACAAGACCAAGCATGCCCCGAGCCTCTTGGGAGTAAAACAAGAGGTTGGAGAATCTTTACAAGCCTATATGAAAAGATTCAACAAAGCGCGCTTGGAGATCCAAAACCTATCTACAGAAATGGTCATTATGGGGCTAGTTAACGACCTCAAAGAAGGTCCGTTCTCTCAATCCATATCAAAGATATATCCAATATCTTTGTATGAGGTTCAAGAGAGGGCATAGAAATATATCAACTTGGAGGAGACGACAAGACTAAGAGAACCCATCTTAGGACAGAACAATCAATATCTGACTCAAAGCAAAGAAAAAAAGTCAAAGAAAAAAGAAGAATACAGCTCGGAATAACCTCGAAGATATCATAATTATATCCCATTGCGAGTTTTTCTTGTCGATGTCTATAGAAAGATCTACCACAAAGAAAAGATTCCACCTTCCAGACCAATT
Source organism: Arachis ipaensis (assembly GCF_000816755.2). Lineage (NCBI taxonomy): Eukaryota > Viridiplantae > Streptophyta > Magnoliopsida > Fabales > Fabaceae > Arachis > Arachis ipaensis. The sequence continues at coordinate 126,329,169 of NC_029793.2, forward strand.
AAAAACAAAAAAGGTAAAAGTCGGCTATAATACTGCGAATACCACAAGATTTACTGCCATTCTACCAATGATTTCGATGATTTGAAAAATGTGATCGAAAAATGGCTACAGAAGGTCAATTAGACATGTATCTTGCAGAAAGATTGGAGGACCAAGGAAAAAGAAAAAGAGATAAAGAAGATAGGAATAGACAAGATCGGCCACAACGAATCCATGAAAGATGATGAGCGGATATTTTATACGCTTTTTGGCATCATTTTCATATAGTTTTTATTATGTTTTGTTTAAGTTTTATTATATTTTCATAGGTTTTAGTGCAAAATTCATATTTTGGATTCTACTTTGAGTTTGTGCATTTTATGATGATTTCAGGTATTTTCTAGCTGAAATTGAGGAATTTTGGCAAAGTCTAATCCAGAGACAGAGAAAGGACTGCAGATGTTGTTAGGATCTGACCTCCATGCACTCGAAGGAACTTTTCTGGAGCTACAGAAGTCCAAATGGCGCGCTCTCAATGGCTATAGAAAGCTAACATCCAGGGCTTTTCAGAAATATATAATACTCTATACTTTGCTTTGGAAATAAAGGCCCAAAACTGGCATTCAACGCCAGCCACTAGCCCCATTTCCTGCGTCCAGCGCCCAAAGGGGAGTAGCTGGCGTCCAACGCCCATTCAGGAGTCCAAAGCTGCCGTTGGACGCCCAAAATAGAGCACTAGCTCGTGGCTTCACTCAAGCTCAGCCCAAACACTCACCAAGTGGGTCCGGAAAGTGGATTTTTGCACTACTAGACTAGTTTATCTTATTTGCTGTAATTCTTAGTTGCTAGACTAGTATATATAGAACAAAGATCACCCTTGTTAGAGATCTTTGCCCATTCGAATCTTTCACTATTATTTTTTGTATAGTATGAGTCACTAACCTCCTAAGGTTAAGATTAGGAGCTCTGCTGATTCTTATGGATTAATAATATCACTATTCTATTTCAGTCTATGCTTGATTCTATTCTAAGATGTATCTTCGTTCTTCATCCTAATGGATTGGGAGTGTAACTTGACCGTCATCCCTATTTACATGGGTTCTTGCGAGTCCTTGATGGGATAGTACTAAACCACAAGCTTGATTATACATCTCCTAGACGGCTAATCCACGGCTTCGTTGGGGACTTCTCGAGACATCAGTTCAGCCGAGGTGCAGGGCGATTAGGGTCTTTGTGGTATAGGCTAGAACCACAGGAGCAGCATTCTCTGATCCGGAAGATCCGACCTTGTCTGTGGCATTTTGAGTAGGATCACCGAGGGAATGGACTGCTAGAGCTTCACCCCCATTCAGATTGGATGACCACTAACCTGGCGTTAATCATATACAGCCTGCCATAGAATGAATCAATCAAAAGTTGGAGTAGATGGTGAAAAAAGTTGATCCAGAAGGAAGAAGCATCTCCAAAGCCTTAACCGTTCTCATACCATTGATTTCACACCTATCTAGTTAAGTTTTATTTATTTATCTATTTTATGCATTTTCTCGTGACAACTATATTTTCTATCCGCCTGACTAAGATTTGCAAGGTAACCTTTGCTTGCTCAAGCCAACAATCCTCGTGGGATCGACCCTCACTCACCTAAGGTATTACTTGGACGACGCGGTATACTTGCTGGTCTATCTGTGTGAAATGTGTGGAGTCAGTTTCGTGCACCAAGTTTTTGGCGCCGTTGCCTGGGATTGTTCAGATTTGACAAACTACCGGATTATCTTGTTGCTTAATTAGGTACTTTTTTCTTTTCTTTGAGTCTTTTGTTTTCTTTTTCAAAAGCTTTTTCAAAAAGCCATCTTTTCTTTGTCTTTTGTTTGAGTCTAGTGTCAGTTCTTAAGTTTGATGTTCTTTGTGTGTTCTTTATTTTCTTTAATTTTCGAAAAATGTTCTTTGGTGTTCTTCTTGGTATTCAAGTTGTTCTTCTTTCTTTTCTTGTTTTGATCTTAAAATTTTTTAGTTTGGTGTCTTTTGGTATTTTTCTTTTCAATTTTTGAAAAACAAGTGTCTTTGATCTAAAAATTTTAAGTTTGGTGTCTTTTGATTGTTTTTCTCTTTCTTAATTAATTTTAAAAAAATAAAAAATAATTTTGAAAACTAGTATCTTTTGATCTAAAAAATTTTAAGTTTGGTGTCTTTTAGTCGTGTTTCTCTTTCTTCATTAATTCAAAAAAATAAAAAAATATCTTTCTTATCTTTATTCAAAAATTTTCGAAATTCTTACCTTTTTTATTTTGATTTGAAAATTTTAAAGTTTAGTGTTTTCTTGTTAGTAAAGTCAAATTTCAAATCTTTATCTTATCTTTTTATCTTTCTTTAAATTTCAAATCATTATCTTAATTTTAAATTTTAAAATCAAATCTTTTCAAAAATTAAATCTTTTTCAAATCTTTTTAATTCTTATCTTATCTTGTTGACTTTTTCCTTTCCAATTTTAAATTTCAAAATTTTAAAATCAAATCTTTTTCAAATCTCCTATCTTATCTTATTTTCAAATATTTTTTAATTAGTTACTTGTTTTCTCTTACCTCTTTTTCAAAACTTCCTAACTAATTCATTTCTCTTCTATTTTCAAAAACTTCTTACCTATTTCTCTTTCTTCTTTTTCGAAATTCACCTGTTTAATTTTCAAATATTTTTAATTAATTTGTTATCTTAGTTTTTAATTTTCTTCTTCTTTTCGAATTTGATTAATAAATAAAAATAAAAATAAAAATAAAAATATTTTAATTCTAATTTTTGTTTTTACTTCTTAATATCCAAATTCTTCTACTTTTCTTCACCATGAACCCAAATGGGAATGAATAGTTCAGAAGAACTTTAAGGTCCTATATGGCCCCCACTCTTGACTTCTATAGGAGAAGTATCAGTATACCCCCTATTGGAGCAAGTAATTTTGAGCTAAATCCTCAGCTTATTATTCTGGTGTAGCAAAACTGCCTGTTCTCTGGACTTCCACAGGAAGAGCCTACTGAGTTTCTGGCAAACTTTTTGCAAATTGCTGACACAGTACGCACTAAGGGAGTAGATCAGGATATCTACAGACTGCTACTCTTTTCCTTTCCTGTAAGAGATCAAGCAAAGAGGTGGTTAGATAACCAACTCAAATCTAACTTGAAAACATGGAAGCAGCTATTAGAAAAGTTTCTAAATTAATACTTTTCTCCAAGGAAGTTGACCCAGTTAAGGCTGGACATCCAAGGCTTCAAGTAAGAGACTAATGAATCTCTTCATGATGCCTGGGGGAGGTATAGAAGAATGCTACGAAAATGCCCCACTGAAATATTTTCAGAATGGGTGCAATTAGACATCTTCTATTATGGCCTCACAGACATGACTAGGATGTCTCTAGACCACTCTGCTGGTGGTTCTATACATACGAGAAAAATAATTGAAGAGGCTCACGAAGTTATTGAGACAGTTGCCATGAACCAGCATTTGTACTCGGTTGATGAGACTTCCATAAAAGGAGAGGTTAAGGCAATATCTACTGAATCTAAACCTCCAAAACAAGATGGCCTATTGACTCAGCAGCTACACACCCTTGCACAGTAGTTGTAGGAATTGCAAAAGGCTTTGCGAGAAACTCAAACTTCTAACAGGAATGTCGAAACACAGCTGAGTCAAACTAGGCAGCAATTATTTAAGCAGATAAAAGATGAATGTCAGGCGATCTAACGAAGGAGTGGGAAAACATTGAACACCCAACCTCAGAACAACAGGAGACCAGGGCAAGAAAAGCTGACAGAGGATAACCAGACTACTGTCCAAGACACCCCTGAGGACACTGCACACCAAAAGAGGGATGTCATTGGCGTTCAACGCCAAGAAAAGGTGTTTACTCCTAGCGTTGAACGCCCAAAGGGGGGTAGCACTCTTGGCGTTCAACGCCAAGAAGGGATACCCACCCTTGGCATTGAACGCCCAAAAGGGGATAGTTCTCGTGGCGTTGAACGCTAGGAAGTGGGCAGCAAGGGTGTTGAATGCCCAACTAGGGATAGTCAGACACATGCAAGTGCTGATAAAACCCTTCCTAAGCAAGCAACTGACCCCCTTCCAATTCTGTAGGCATTCAACCTACATCAACTAAGGTTGATGAGTATAGGGCTAAGATGCCATATCCTCAGAAGCTCCGTCAAGCGAAGAAAGATAAATAATTTTTCCGCTTTGCAGATTATCTCAAGACACTTGAGATTAAGATCCCTTTTGTAGAGGCTCTTGAGCAGATACCTTCTTATGCTAAGTTCATGAAAGACATCTTAAGTCATAGAAGGATTGGAGAGAGGCAAAAACAGTCTTCCTCACGGAAGAATGCAATGCAGTAATCCAAAAGAGTTACCAAAGAAACTCAAAGATCTTGGAAGCTTTATGATACCCTGCACCTTAGGGGATGCCTGCACAAAGATAGCCTTATGTGATCTCGGAGCAAGTATTAACCTAATACCTACATCACTGATAAAGAGACTCTGTTTAACTCACGAAGTTAAACCTACCCGCATATGTCTTCAACTTGCTGATGGTTCTGTTAAGCTTCCATCAGGCGTGATTGAGGACATGATTGTAAGGGTTGGACCCTTTGATTTTCCCACAGACTTTGTGGTGCTGGAAATAGACGAGCATAAGAGTGCAACTCTCATTCTAGGAAGACCCTTCCTAGCTACAGGATGGACCCTCATTGACGTTCAGAAAGGGGAAGTAATCCTGAGAGTCAATGAGGTTGAGTTCGTACTAATTGCTGTCAAAGCCATGCAACATCCAAACACTCCAGAGGAGTGCATGAGTATTGATATCATTGATTCCCTGGTGGAAGAACTGAATATGGCTGAGAGACTCGAAGAAGAGCTAAACGACATATTTTATGATGCTCGACCTGAGTTAGAGGAGCCAGAGGAAATAAAGGAGCCTCTGAAAACTCATAAGGAGGAGGACAAGCCTCCTAAACTCGAGCTCAAGCTATTATCATCCTCCTTGAAATATGCATTTCTTGGGAATGGGGATACTTATCCTATGATTATAAGCTCTGCCTTAGAACCACATGAAGAAAAAGTACTAATCCAAATGCTAAAGACACACAAGACAGCTCATGGGCAGACAATAAGTGACCTTAAGGGCATTAGCCCAACCCGATACATGCACAAGATCCTGCTAGAAGATTACGCCAAACCAGTGGTTCAACTACAAAGGCAACTGAACCCAGCCATGAAGAAAGTGGTGCAAAAGGAAGTCACAAAATCATGGGAGGCTGGGATTATTTCTCCCATCTCTAACAGCCCCTGAGTGAGTCCTGTCCAAGTTGTTCCCAAGAAGGAAGGCATGACAATGGTTCATAATGAAAAAAATGAACTGATTCCCACAAGAACAGTTACAGGGTGGCGTATGTGCATTGACTACAGGAGGCTCAATAACGCCACCAGAAAGTATCATTTTCCTTTACCATTTATAGACTAAATGCTGGAGAGACTAGTAGGTCATGCATTCTACTGCTTTTTGGATGGCTATTTAGGCTATAATCAAATTGCAGTAGATCCTCAGAACTAAGAAAAGACAACATTTACATGCCCATATAGCGTGTTTGCTTATAGGCGGATGCCATTTGGCCTGTGCAATGCACTTGCCACCTTTCAGAGGTGTATGCTCTCCATCTTCTCTGATATGGTGGAGAAGTTTCTTGAAGTGTTCATGGATGACTTCTCCGTCTTTGGAGAATCATTTGACTCCTGCCTTGACCATCTGGCCCTAGTTCTCAAACGATGTCAAGAGACAAACCTGGTTTTAAATTGGGAAAAATTCCATTTCATGGTGACTGGAGGGATTGTTCTTGGGCATCGAATTTCCAACAAAGGAATAGAAGTGGATTAAGCTAAGGTGGAGGTAATTGAGCGATTACCACTGCCCACTAATATCAAAGGAATCAGAAGTTTCCTGGGACATGCAGGATTCTATAGGAAGTTTATAAAGATTTTTTCTAAAATTGCAAAACCCCTGTGCAACTTACTAACTACCGACACTCCATTTGTCTTTGACCAAGAGTGTCTGCAGGCCTTTGAGACTCTGAAAGCTAAGCTTATCACTGCGCCTGTCATCTCTACACCCAACTGGGACTTACCATTCGAACTGATGTGTGATGCCAGTGACCATGCCATTGGCGTAGTTCTGAGGCAGAGGCATGACAAGTTTCTGCATGTCATTTATTATGCCACTCGTGTTCTAAATGATGCGCAGAAGAACTATACTACCACAGAGAAGAAATTACTTGCAGTGGTTTATGCCATTGACAAGTTCAGATCCTATCTCATAGGATCTAAGGTCATTATCTACACTGACCATGCTGCTCTCAAATATCTACTCACAAAGCAAGAATCTAAGCCCAGGCTAATAAGATGGGTATTACTCCTGTAAGAGTTTGATATAGAAATCAGAGACAGAAAAGGGGTCAGAAAATCAAGTGGCTGACCACTTGTCTCGGATTGAACCAGTAGAAGGGACATCCCCTCCCTCTTCTGAGGTGTTTAAAACCTTCTTGGATGAGCAAATCTTTGTCATTCGGACGACACCTTGGTTCACAGACATTGCAAATTACAAGGCTATAAGATTCATTCCCAAGGAATACAGTAGGCAGCAAGCCCGAAAACTCATTCATGATGCTACATGCTACTTGTGGGATGAACTATATCTCTTTAAGAGATGCTCAGATGGGATAATCTGCCGCTGTATGTCTGAAGAAGAGGCACATAAAATCCTATGGCACTGCCATGGCTCCGATTATGGAGGAAATTTTGGGGGAGAGCGAACAGCCAATAAAGTCCTCAAAGTGGTTTTTACTGGCCCACACTCTTTAAGGATTCTCGAGAATTTGTTCGTCACTGTGACAGTTGCCAAAAAGCTGGCAATCTCCCTCATGGTCACGACATACCCCAGCAAGGAATCCTAGAGATTGAGCTGTTTGATGTATGGGGTATAGACCTCATGGGTCCTTTCCCACCTTCATATTCAAACACCTATATCCTTGTGGCAGTAGATTATGTGTCTAAATGGATTGAGGCAGTCGTATCACCCACAAAAGACATTAGAGTGGTAATGAAGTTCCTCCAAAAGAATAAATTCAGTAGGTTTGGTGTCCCTCGAACATTGATCAGTGATGGAGGAACTCATTTCTGCAACAAACAGCTTGACTCTGTGCTAAACCAATATGGAGTTCACCATAAAGTGGCCACCCCATATCATCCACAGACAAATGGGCAAGCTGAAGTCTCAAATACAAAACTAAAGAGATCCTAAAAAGAATGGTGAATACCTCTAGAAAGGATTGGGCAAGAAAGCTTGATGATGCTCTCTAGGCATACAGAACAGCTTTCAAGATCCCTATAGGAACATCATCATATCAATTGGTGTATGGAAAGGCGTGCCACCTGCCAGTGGAGCTAGAACACAAAGCCTACTGAGCAACCAAACTCCTAAACCTTGATGCAAAGGCAACAGGAGAAAGAAGGTTGCTCCAGGCTAAATGAGTTGGATGAATTCTGACTTGCTGCATTTAAAAATGCAAAGATCTATAAAGAAATGGCCAAGAAGTGGCATGATAGAAAGATTTCTTCCAGAGTCTTTGAACCTGGACAGAAAGTTCTGCTCTTCAATTCTAGACTGAAGCTCTTCCTTGGAAAGCTTAAGTCACGTTGGACAGGACCCTTCCTGATCACTAATGTATCACCATATGGTCATATAGAACTCCAGAGCAATTACTCTGACAAAAGATTTACTGTTAATGGCCAGAGAGTGAAACATTACTTGGGTGATGAAGTTGAGCAAGAAAAATCCACCCTATTGCTGACATGAACGCAGTACCGTCAAACTAGTGACGTTAAAGAAGCACTTTTTGGGAGGGAACCCAACCATAATTAAAGTTATTTCTATTTTTATTAAGTATATTTTAATTATATTAGTTTAATTTTAATAATTTCTACCCACCGCTTCTTGACGAACGGATTTCTATCAGTAAAGAAATTCACAAATATAATCGCGTTGTAAGTATAGTTTCTAAACCAACAGGAAATCCTTTCGTACAAAAGTTTTGGTTGTCACTTAAGCAAACCCAATAAAATTTATAACCGAGTATTTAAACCTCGGGTTGTCTTCTCAATGAATTGCAGGGCAGTATGAATTATTATTGGTTATGTAAAACAATATAATTTTGGGTTTTCGAATTAAGGAACAAGTAAAATAAGTTGGCAAGAAAGTAACTTAATTATCATGAACACCAGTGCAAGGTATAAGAACTGGAAATCCCATCCTAGTTATCCTTATTAGGTATGATGAGAATTGTTTATTGCTCCCACTTAGTTAACCCTTACTAAATAAAGGAAAATCAAGTGGACTAATAAACTTGATTCCTCAAGTCCTAGTCAACTCATGTGGAAAGACTAGCTTTAGAAGGATCCAAATCAATCAGCAATTTCCAATTTTCAATCAACAGCTGAGTTTGATAACTCAAGTGTCACCAATTACTTAACCAAAGCAAAGGGGGATAAATCTAAATTAAATTAAAAGCATCAATAACATGAATTTGAAGAAAGCAATTTTAAATCTGAAATACCTCAATGTGTATTAAATAAAATATTCAAATCTAACATGAGAAGGTTCATAAGCCAATTTGAAAAGATAAATATCAATTAAAGTAATATAATAAATAAAAGTAGAAAATAAATTAAACGAACATTGAACCTGGGATGAAGAAGCAATCCTAAAATTAAGAGAAATCCTAATCCTAAATCCTAAGAGAGAGGAGAGAACCTCTCTCTCTAAAAACTACATCTAATCCTAGAATTATGTATATATGTATGATGATCGATATGATGTGTGATATATTTCATGAATGGATAGATTCTCCCACTTTATAGCCTCTAATATGTGTTTTTGGACTTGGATCTGGCCAAAAAGGGCCCAAAAATCGTTGAGGGCGTTTTCTGCAGATTGCTGCACGTGGCACCTGTCATGCGTACACGTGGGTCACGCGTTCGCGTCATTTGGAGTTTTTTCTTGTCACGCGTCCATGTCAATTGCGTTCTATTCAAGGCACGCGTCCGCATCGTCTACGCGTGCGTGTCGCTTGCGTTTTGCACTAGGCACGCGTCCGCGTTGTCCATGCGTTCGCGTCGATTGCGTTCTTCAAAACTCCATTTTTGTGCTTTCCTTCCATTTTTGTATGTTTCCTTTCTGTCCTCTAAGCCATTCCTGCCCTATGAAACCTGAAAATACTTATCACACAGATCACGGCATCAAATGGTAATAAAGGATAATTAAATTTAATATTTTTAAAGCATAGGAAACATGTTTTCACATATATCATAAAATAAGGAAGGAATAGTAAAACCATGCAATTTATATGAATAAGTGGGTAAAAAATTGATAAAAACACTCAATTTAAGCACAAGATGAATCATAAAATAGGGGTTTATCAACCTCCCCACACTTAAACAATAGCATGTCCTCATGCTAAATCCAAGAGAAAAGAGTAAAGGTAAAATGGTGGAATCTTATGCAATGCAATCTATTCTAAATGCAAGCTACCTACATGAATCATGCAATTCTAATTATTGTCTCCCTATATATATAAAGCTTACATGTGATTAATTTTGCTTTATATTTTCAAGGAATCATATATGTACAATTAAGGCCAAACCATATTAAAACATGTTCACAATTGAGTTGGGTTAAAATATTTCACAAACTTGCAAGACAATTAACAATTTAAACATTAATATATGGGAATGAGCTATATATTGAACCCTCACTGGATTTGTGTTTACTCTCTAATCACTCAGTGTTTGGGGTTAATCACTCTATTCTTTTCTATTTCATGCTTTCTAAAACTTTATTCTTCATCTAACCAATCAACAAATATATAATGTATGCATACAAACATCATGAGGTCTTTTTCAAGGTTGTAATGGGGCCAAGGTAAAGGTAAGGGTATATATATAAGGTTAAGTGAGCTATAAATTGAATCTTTGATTAGTCTAAGATCTCACCTAACATACACATACTCTTAAAAAAATTTAAAATTATCCTGGTCTTCCCAATTTTCCCACTTTTATTTTGCATACTCATGTACCAATTTTTATTTTTGATTTTATCCTATGTGCATTGATTTCTCTACTAAACTCATTATTGGGGTAATTTTTTCCCCTTATTTATTTGCTTATTAAGATACTTAAAAAATTTTTTTTAATCTGAAAGCAAAAATAACATATATATCAATTCACATGGTATTTTTATTTGGTTTCACATGAACATGCTCCCAAATTTCTGATTATTTTATTAATTTAATCCTTTCCTATCAACCCATGTTCCCATAAGTTTCCCCATACTTAGTTGATACACAATCTCTATCTTAAGCTAACCAAGGATTCAACTTGGGATTTTTAATTTGTTTTTTTACTTAAGGCTAGTGATGTGGTTATAGAACGAGAGGGATTAAAAGACTCAAGGGGGCTAACAAGGATGATGCAGGAGGTAGGCTTATTTGGGATAAGTGAGAAAAAATTCAAATGATGGCCTCAATCATATGCGGGTATGTATCTACATTCTATATTGGACATATAGATTAAAACAAAGTAAAGATTACAAGCATAAAAAAGAATGGCGAAACACACAAGAATGAAATTTATGGTTGAATATAACCATACAATTAAGCTCAAAAACTCACGGGTTGTGTGTTCTTTAGCTCAAAGACCATATATCAGTTATGTATGTCATGCAAGTAGAAATCAAGAGTTCCCATTATGCTCAATGTGAATCTTTGAATGGTTCTTATAAAATTTAGTATTCTTCCTTGAAGAAATGTTGTTAACTAACTCACATTTATTGCTATATATATATATATATATATACAGTGTGTGGATTGTTGTGATTCTGTTATACTAAAGTCTCTAGTTTACTCTTTCTTTATTTTCAATTAAACCAAGTTATCGTATGCTAAAAGGGTAAACTAAACTAATTAATCCATATATTCTATATCACAACTTAATAAGCTAAAAGTGCAAACTAAACTAGATATCTAAGATATGTATATAAACCAAAGTGCAAAATGTAGAAGTAAAGTAGAAATAAATAAAATACAGCAAAAGAAAAATGTGCAAGTACTGAAAGATAAATAAGATAAGATAAAAATACAGAAAATAAGCAAAATAAAAGAGAGTCAGAAAGTAGTTCACCAAAAAGATTCGCCAGAGATGGCGACCTCCCGACACTTAAATAATAGCATCGTCCTCAATGCTCAATCAAGCTGGGTGTGAAGAAGTGTCATCTCCGGAAGGATGGGCAGTAGGTGTCTCGGTGGTGGTCTGAGGCTCTGCAGTCTGTATGAGTGTCAGAGGGTCTGCCTGCTGAAGTGGAGGCTCTGTCTGTAGAGGGACCTCTGGATCTGCGGGCTGTATCTGATGGGGCTCCGCATGATGTGGGGCAGCCTGCTCAGGTCCTGCCTGCTCAGCCTCTCGCTGTGCGGCCTCCTCCTCATGATTGTCCGCCTCCGCCTCGGATGGCTCAGAAAGGGTGTCGGGCTCGGAGGGGATGTCATGGTGGCCAGATCAGATCATCAACTTTAAATGCTCATAGCCTCACTTGTTGCGACGCTCAGATCTTTCATATCGCCGCTGGTTGCAGCGCTCCATCTGGTCCAACCGGTCAAATAGGCAATGCACGAGGTGGTAGATGGGCTCTGAAGCAGGTGAGGGTGCTGTGGTGGTAGCTGGTGCAGCAGGGGCTGAAGGAGCAGCAGAAGATGTTGCTGCCTCAACAGAGTCAGTGAGGAATGGAGGTCTGTAGCCCAAAGCTTGAAACTTCCTACTGTGAGGAATGATCTTCTTGCAGTCGGCGGTGGTTAACTTCTCATCTGCCAGCTCCCAGGGCACCTCAGCTCGGCGGCCTAGCTGAGTGATCAAGTATGGAAAAGGAAGGGTGCCTCTAACATGGACTCTAGCCATGTAATACTGGATAAAGTGGGGCAGATATAAGTCCTTTCCCTCCATCACACACCAGATGAGGGTAATCATAGCACCTGGCACCTCTGTCTCATGAGTGCTCGGCATCACGTAGTTACTCAGAATCTGCTGCCAAAGCCGAGCCTCATCATTCAGATAGATTATCTTTATTCCTTTTGGGGTTACAGTGGACTTGCCCATGACCCATGGGACAGTAGGATCAATAGTGATTCTTTGCTTCACTGTATCCCAGTCAAACTTTATGAATCTCATATCCTCTTCAGCCTGCTGATAACCATCTGGCTTATCCAATTTAGGTAGGAGCTGGAGGATATCTTCTATTGCTTTCTCAGTAACTAGAATTTGTTTGCCTCTAAGCTGTACTGCATCAAGGGATGTTTTGAAGTAGTTACAGTAGAATTCTCTGACCCAGGATGAGTTGATCTCAGTCAAGTTTCTCTCCAAGAAGAACCAGCCTCTCTGTTTAATTTGTTCTGAGGTGTATTGTTTGAGTTCTTATGGAATTTTGAGTGTCTGTTCCAGGTATAGGTTTCTGGAAGATGCAAAGACCGGATACTTCAGTTCACAGTATTTGTTTGCAAATTTTTCTGGGTCAGTGGCAGGCACCAACTGATCAGCCTTTTCCTGCGGGGTAAAATTCTTTTCCCGCTAGGAATTGTCATAGAGGATATCCAAAATAGAGGTAGAGGATTCTCCTCTTTTCCTTTTGCCAGTGGTTGCTTTGCCCTTTCCTTTGCTTTTAGGGTCAGACATCCTGAAAAGCAGAAATTTTAGGATATAATTTAAGAAGTAAGGTAGGAAAACATGTAAGTAAATAGGATTTTATCAATATAAGCACAGAGTGGCAAAAGAGAAATAGAAGCATGAAGTGAGTTAAAGAAATGTAAGATTTTGGATTGTATACAAGTTAAAAGTTGGAGAAGAAAGATCACAATCCAAAATCTATGATATGCGAAATTCTTTGTTAATTAGGAAAAACAGTACTCATGCCTTAAAGTGGTGTTAAAGTGGTTAGTTGAAAGCAAATAGAAAAGTTAGAAAGTTAAAGTAGTTAAGAGTTAAAAGGGGGTTAAAGTAAGTGGCATGGTGTTTGTGGTTTCCAATTAACTAAAATTGCACAAATTTGGATAACAAGTAACTCACATTCAAGGAATTATTGCAGATTATTGATGATTAATCGTAGAAATTGTAAAATGAAAGTGCAATCATCAATAATGTTATTTAATGACTAAGGGAATCAAAAAGAGTAAGAGAGCTAGCCCGTGCATTCATGAATTGGTTTGGTTGAAACCAATTAGTGCAAAACTTAAAAATTCCAAAACTAATTCATGTTAAGTAAAACAAGTTGCTGAAAAAAAAATTGGGCAGCATTTCGGCTAAAAATTGAACATTCCCGGGTAATAGACAATAGCAAAAACAATTCATATGATAATAAGTAAGTGTAGAGAAGAGTAACAAATAGTAATTCACATGAATTCCAGATAAACAGACTCAATCTGCATTAGGGAATAGTAAAGAGCAGCATATGAACAACATTATCAGCATAGCAGAGTCAAAATTGCGAAATAGATAAAACAAGTAACAAGAACGGCGCAATTATCAGGCCTAAATCCACTAACCACATCCTACCTACCTAACCACCTAAAATCCACTACGATCATGCATCTCTAACTATCCTAATTTTGAGAAAAAAATGCAACTAACTAAGTAATCGGAAATGGGAATTGGTGATTGGCGGAACCTGGTGGGCAGAGGAACAAAAATTGGGCTCAGAGAGATGGTGGTGGTGTGGTGGTGACGCGGCGGTTCGGTGGTTGGGGAGGGAAACAGGGTTAAGAAGGAGAAGAAGGGCGAGAAGGTTGAGGGTTGTGGGGGT
>NC_029793.2:126343079-126363578 GCF_000816755.2 Arachis ipaensis
GTGGAGGGTTGAGGGCAGTGGAGTGGAGGGGAAGATGGGGAGAAGGAGGAGAGAAGGAAGGGAAGGGGGTTCGGTGTGGCGCAGTGGCTGGGGTGTGGCGAGGCGGTGGTGGCGGTTCGGTGGTTGGGGAGGGGAGAAGAGAGAGTGCAGAGGGGGAGGGAGGGAAAATAGTGACGCAGGGGGGATAGGGTTTTGCGTGGTTGGGGTAAGTAAATTCAAATCCACGCGAACGCGTGGTTCACGTGGCAGCGTGGATGAGGCGAAAACGCAACGACGCGGAAGCGTCATTGACGCGATCGCGTGAATGGGGGTAATGAAACTGACGCGTTCGCGTGTAACACGCGTATGCGTCGCTCAGAATTGTGCTGAACGCACAATTCCAGCGTCATTTTGGCGCAACTCTTTGTTTCAATTAAAGGGGAAAAGATTTTCACGCGACGCGTACGCGTCGCCCACGCTTTCGCGTGGTGTGTGTGAAGTGTAAGTGACGCGTTTGCGTCATTGACGATCGGATTTCTATCGGTAAAAAAATTCACAAATATAATCGTGTTGTAAGTATAGTTTCTAAACCAACAGAGAATCCTTTCGTACAAAAGTTTGGTTGTCACAAGTAACAAAACCCAATAAAATTTATAACCGAAGTATTTAAACCTCGGGTCGTCTTCTCAAGGAATTGTAGGAAGGTATGATTTATTATTGGTTAAAGAAAACAGTATAATTTTGGGTTTTTGAATTAAGGAACAAGTAAAATAAGTTGGCAAGAAAGTAACTTAATTATCATGAACACCAGTGCAAGGTATAAGAACTGAAAATCCCATCCTAGTTATCCTTATTAGGTGTGATGAGAATTGTTTATTGCTCCCACTTAGTTAACCCTTACTAAATAAAGGAAAGTCAAGTGGACTAATCAACTTGATTCCTCAAGTCCTAGTCAACTCATGTGGAAAGACTAGCTTTAGAGGGATCCAAATCAATTAGCGATTTCCAATTTTCAATCAACAGCTGAGTTTGATAACTCAAGTGTCACCAATTACTTAACCAAAGCAAAGGGGGATAAATCTAAATTAAATTAAAAGCATCAATAACATGAATTTGAAGAAAGCAATCTTAAATCTGAAATACCTCAATGTGTATTAAATAAATATTCAAATCTAACATGAGAAGGTTCATAAGCCAATTTGAAAAGATAAATATCAATTAAAGTAATATAATAAATAAAAGTAGAAAATAAATTAAACGAACATTGAACCTGGGATGAAGAAGCAATCATAAAATTAAGAGAAATCCTAATCCTAAATCCTAAGAGAGAGGGGATAACCTCTCTCTCTAAAAACTACATCTAATCCTAGAATTATGTATATACGTATGATGATCGATATGATGTGTGATATATTTCATGAATGGATGGATTCCCCCACTTTATAGCCTCTAATCTGCATTTCTGGACTTGGATCTGGGCTAAAAAGGGCCTAGAAATCGTTGAGGGCGTTTTCTGCAGATTGCTGCATGTGGCTCCTGTCACGCGTACGCGTGGGTCACGCGTTCGCGTCATTTGGAGTTTTTCCTTGTCACGCGTACGCGTTAGTCACGCGTTCGCGTCAATTGCGTTATATTCAAGGCATGCGTCCGCGTCGTCTACGCGTGCGCGTCGATTGCATTCTTCAAAACTCCATTTTTGTGCTTTCCTTCCATTTTTGTATATTTCCTTTCTGTCCTCTAAGCCATTACTGCCCTATGAAACCTGAAAATACTTAACACGCAAATCACGGCATCGAATGGTAATAAAGGATAATTAAATTTAATATTTTTAAAGCATAGGAAACATGTTTTCACATATATCATAAAATAAGGAAGGAATATTAAAACCATGCAATTTATATGAATAAGTGGGTAAAAAATTGATAAAAACACTCACAATGTCCAGAGGGAGTACCAGGATGACATTGAACGCCAGAATCAAGGCATTCTGGGCGTTCAGCGCCCAACATGGGTTAGGGAAGTTTTTGAGTTTTTCAAAACTTATCTTTTCCAAATCTTATCTTTTTAATCATATCTTCTAAACAAGATTCTTTCAACCATCATCTTTTAATTTCAAATTCCTTTCAAATTTAAAATCTTTTTAAATCTTTTTTAATTCTTTTTCAAAACTTTTTCAAAATTTCATATCTTTTGCAATTCTTTTTCAAATCTTTTATTTAACTTTAAAATAATTTTCATACCTTCTATCTTATTTTTTTTATCTTTTTCATATCCTATGATTTTAAAACTTATCTTTTACTATCTTTTTGCTAAAGTGTGAATAATATCTTCTTTATCTTTTATCTAATTAATTTCGAAAACCCACCCTGCCCTCCCTATATAAAACATTCACCCCACACACTCCCTCATCCACACTCCTTTTGAATTTTTCTCCTCCTCTTCGTCTTTTTTCTTCTCTTTTGCTCAAGGACGAGCAAACCTTTTAAGTTTGGTATGGAAAGAGCCTTGCCTTCTCACTCCATTCGAATTATATGGCTCCAAAAGTGGAAAACCCACTTCAAGAAGCAAGAAAGAAGACAACCAAATAGTTATTTTCAAACCTCTCAGATTCTACACAAAGCAGCATGAAGAAAATTATTACAAAATAATGTGCAAGAGGACAGTGATCCCGGAGGCCAAATTCGAATTATGAGAAGATGAGTACTCGGAGATTCAAGAGCAAATTCAAAAGAGATGCTGGGAGATCCTGGCCAACCCTAAGTTCAATGTTGGAATAACAATGATCCATAAATTCAATGCAAATCTGTGGATGAGAGATATGCAAAAGAAAGATGGAAAAGGATTCCATACTTTTCGCACCATGATCCGAGGGAAGACTCTCTATTTTCATCTTGACAAGGTGAGAGAGATCTTTAAGTTACCTCCACAAAGGGATGATCCAGAATCCTTTAATAGGAGGGTGTTAGCCAATCCAAATTTGGATAAAATTTTGGATGACATATGTCTGCCTGGAACTCAGTGGATCAATAACACAAAAGGAAATCCAAACCAACTGAGAAGAATAGATCTCAAACCAGTTGCTAGGGGTTGGTTAGATTTTATTGGGCGTTCCATACTCCCTACTAGCAACCGCTTTGAAGTTACCATCAGAAGGTCTGTGAAGATTCACTGCATCATGATGGGGAATGAGGTGAAAGTCCACCAACTGATTCCCTTTGAGCTGTACAAGGTTGCAAACAGGATGTCAACTCAAGTCAGATTGGCCTATCCAAACCTTATCTTTCGCTTGTGCAAAGAGGCAGGAGTCCTGATTAACAGGGACTCATTTATTCCAATAGAAAGCCTAATCACCAAGCAAGTGATGGAAAGCGCCAGACTACCAGATGACCAACCCAAAAGAAAGACGCTTAAGCAAGCACAAGAGATTCCTCCAATTGAATATTGGACCGAGCTGGAAGCATATGTTGCACAATTACAAACCACTTTGGATCAATTAAGAGAGGAGCAAAAAGACCAAACTAGCATGCTTTGCAAACTAGTCAAGGAATAAGAGAAGCAGGGGCGTGAACTAGAAAAACTGAAGCATCAGAAATTATCCCCTGAAGAGCCTCACATCAACAATGATTAAGGTGGTTGAGTTCCACCTCCCTATTCCTGTGCCTATTCTAATTCATGTTTCTTATGTTTAGATTTACATGATCACCAGTAGCATTTAAGCCTTTATTTAAGTTTCTGTCTTTTAATTTCAGAATTGCATAAGCATTATTAGGATTTAAGTTTTTATTTTCCAATTAGCTATAAAATGTTCCTCTTATCATCTCATTGAACTTGAATAAAATTTTGATTTTTTTAGAAGTAGTAATGATACAGAAATTTCGAATTATATATTAAGAATAGTTCAATTATTTGATGTGGTGGCATTGCTTTTATTTTCTGAATGCATGAGTGAACAGTGCATATTTGATGTTGGAGTTAAGAATGTTGGCTCTTGAAAGAATGATGATAAAAATGAAGTATTATTGGTGATCTGAAAAATCCAAAACTTGATTCTTGAAGCAAGAAAAAGCAGCAAAAAGAAAGAAAAAGAGAAAGAAAATGGCAAAAAAAAAAAAAGAAAAAAAGCAAGCAGAAAAAGAAAGAAGAAAAAGGCAATAGCTCTTTAAACCAAAAGTCAAGAGCAAGGATCCAAGGCTTTGAGCATCAATGGTTAGGAGGACCTAAAAGAAACAAAATCTTGGCCTAGACAGTTCAAATGAGCTGCTTCCCTAACTATATGCTTGTGGTGTGTAGGTGTCAAGTGAAAAGCTTGAGACTGAGCAGTTAAAGTCGTGGTCCAAAGCAAAAGAGTGTGCTTAAGAGTTCTGGACACCACTAGCTGGGGATTCTAGCAAAGCTGAATCACAATCCTAAGGGGTACACCTAGTTAAGTGTCTGTGGCGTTTATGTATCCGGTGGTAATACTGGAAAACAAAGCACTTAAGGTCACGACCAATACTCAAAAGAAGTTGTGTTCAAGAATAAAAAAGAACTAAACTAGGGGAATCAATAGTATCATCTGGCTTCTGAGTTCCTAAAGATGCCAATTATTCTGAGCTCCAAAGGAAAGTGAGATGCCAAAACTATTCAAAAGCAAAAAGCTACTAGTCCCACTCATCTAATTGAAAGTGAGCTTCATTGAGAATTCTAAGATTTATTGTATCCTTCTCTTCTTTTTAATCATACTTATTTTTGGTTGCTTAGGGACAAGCAACAGTTTAAGTTTGGTGTTCTGATGAGCAGATATTTTATACCCTTTTTGGCATCATTTTCATATAGTTTTTATTATGTTTTGTTTAAGTTTTATTATATTTTCATAGGTTTTAGTGCAAAATTCCTATTTTTAGATTCTACTTTGAGTTTGTGTGTTTTATGATGATTTCAAATATTTTCTGGCTGAAATTGAGGTGTTTTGGCGAAGTCTGATCCAGAGACAGAGAAAGGACTGCAGATGCTGTCAGGATCTGACCTCCATGCACTTGAAGGCGCTTTCCTGGAGCTACAAAAGTTCAAATGGCACGCTTTCAATGACTATGGAAAGCTAACATCCAGCACTTTCCATAAATATATAATAGTTTATACTTTGCTTTGGAAATGAAGGTCCAAAACTGGCGTTCAACGCCAGCCACTAGCCCCATTCTTGGTGTCTAGCGCCCAAAGGGGAGTAGCTGGCATCCAACGCCCATTCAGGAGTCCAAAGCTGGCATTGGACTCCCAAAAGGGAGCACTAGCTCGTGGCTTCACTCAAACTCAGCCCAAACACTCACCAAGTGGGTCTGGAAAGTGGATTTTCACACTATTAGACTAGTTTATCTTATTTGTTGTAATTCTTAGTTGCTAGACTAGTATATATAGAACAAAGATCACCTTTGTTAGGGATCTTTGCCCATTCAAACCTTTCACTATTATTTTCTGTATAGTATGAGTCACTAACCTCCTAAGGTTAGGGTTAGGAGTTCTGCTGATTTTTATAGATTAATAATATCACTATTCTATTTCAGTCTATGCTTGATTCTATTCTAAGATGTATCTTTGTTCTTCATCCTAATGGATTGGGAGTGTAACTTGACCGTCATCCCTATTCACATGGGTTCTTGCGAGTCCTTGATGGGATAATACTGAACCACAAGCTTAATTATACATCTCTTAGACGGCTAATCCACGGCTTCATTAGGGCCTTCTCTAGATATTAGTTCAGCCGAGGTGCGGGGTGATCAGGGTCTTTGTGGTATAAGCTAGAACCAAAAGAGCAGCATTCTCTGATCTGGAAGATCCGACCTTGTCTGTGGCATTTTAAGTAGGATCACCGAGGGAATGGACTGCTAGAGCTTCACCCCGTTTAGATTAGATGACTGCTGACCCAGCGTTTGATCTGAAGCAGAGGAGATTAATGACCGTTGACCTGACGTTAATCATATACAGCCTGCCATGGAATGAATCAATCAAAAGTTAGAATAGATGGAGAAAAAAGTTGATCCAGAAGGAAGAAGTATCTCTGAAGCCTCAACCGTTCTCATAGCATTGATTTCACACCTATCTAGTAATGTTTTATTTATTTATCTATTTTATGCATTTTTTCGTGACAACTATATCTTCTATCTTCCTGACTAAGATTTGCAAGGTAACCATTACTTGCTCAAACCAATAATCCTCATGGGATCGACCCTCATTCACCTGAGGTATTACTTGGACGACCCGGTATACTTGCCGGTCTATCTATGCGAAACGTGCGGAGCCAGTTTCGTGCACCAAAAGACATATCCACATGATTGCTAAAGTATTTGTAAGAGGAAGAGTAACAAAATCCTCCTGCAAGAGACACTTGAAAAAAGTCTACCAGGCCAATGAGAAAGCTGAAATGCCCGATCTGCCTGCAATCACCTTCACAAAAGAAGATGTCCAAGGGAAAGTACCCGAACACGACAATCCTATTGTGATCACGGTGATCCTTGTCAATGCAAACCTCCACAGAACCTTAGTAGATCAAGAAAGTCCGACCGATATCCTATTTAAACCAGCCTTTGACAAGATTGGTTTAGAGAAAAAAGAGTTGAGAACATACCCAAACACTCTCTTTGGTTTGGTAAAAACACTTATCCAACCTCTAGGCTTCGTATCTCTATACACCATCTTTAGTAAGGGTACTAAAGTGAAGACCTTGAGCATAGACTACATAGTGATCGACATGACATCGGCTTACTACGCTTTAATAGGTAGGACAACGTTAAGCAGACTTACTGCAGTAGCTTCCAGTCCTCACCTTTGCATGAAATTTTCTACTCCTGAGGGAATAGCCACTATAAAAGGACACCAGAAACTAGCAAGAATATGTTACAATGAAAGCCTAAACCTTTGAGGGTGCATGAAAAGGAAAGAGGTCAATACCATAGAACTCGAAAGTGCCAAGTTCGAGAGGAACTGAGACCCCAACCTGAAGAAAATATCGAGGAGGTCTAGATTGGGGATGAGATCGGAAAGACAACAAATGTAAGGGCTAACCTGAAAGATTATCTAAAGTAAGAGCTCATTAAGCTCCTACAAAAAAATTTCGATCTCTTTTCCTGGAAAGCCTTTGACATGCCTGAAATCCACCCTAACCTCATGAGCCACAAGCTTGCTGTTTACCCGGCTCATGACCTATCCAGTAGAAATGACAAAAGCTCAAGCAAAGAGTAGAAGTCATAGAAGAGCAAGTCCATGTACTGTTAGAAGCCTAGTTCATAAGGGAGGTAAAATACCCATTATGGCTTACTAATGTGGTACTCATGAAGAAATAGAATGGGAAATGTAGGATGTGCATTGACTATATCGACCTCAATAAAGCCTGTCCTCGGGATCCTTACCCTTTCCTTAGCATTGATGCTCTGGTAGATTTAGCTTCAGGCTATAAATACCTCTCTTTTATGGATGCATACTCGAGATATAATCAGATCCTGATGTACAAACTGGATCAAGAAAAAATATCCTTCATCACTCCTAGGGCAACCTATTGCTACGTGGTAATGCTCTTTTGGTTGAAAAATGCTGGGGCTACCTATCAACAGTTAATGAACGAGGTGTTCTCACCTCACCTCGGGAAATTGACGGAGGTTTATGGGAATAACATACTTGTCAAGATAGAGGAAGAAACCAGTCTGCTGCTTGACCTCACAGAAGTATTTAACACGATAAGGCAGCACAAAAT
Organism: Arachis ipaensis; assembly: GCF_000816755.2. Lineage (NCBI taxonomy): Eukaryota > Viridiplantae > Streptophyta > Magnoliopsida > Fabales > Fabaceae > Arachis > Arachis ipaensis. The sequence continues at coordinate 126,350,779 of NC_029793.2, forward strand.
GTAATTAAATCCCACATAGTGAACCTTTGTAGTAGAAGCCAGAAAGTTCCTAGGATTTATGCTCACCTAAAAGGCATTAAAGCCAACCCAAATAAATGTAGGAAAATCCTAGAGATGAAAAGTGCGACCTGTCAAAAAGAAGTTCAGCAGCCAAACAGCAGACTGACAGCCTTGTCTATATTTTTGGCGAGATCAACCTTGAATTCCCTACCCTTGTTTGTAATCCTCAAGAAAATATATCAATTCTAGTGGACTTAAGAATGTGAACTAGCTTTTCAAGACTTCAAAAACTTCTTGAGCCAACCATCTATCCTTACCCGACCCGAAGAAGGAGAAGATCTCGTGTTATATCTAGCTGTCGCAAATAAGGCTATAGCCTCTGCCTTTATCCGAGAAGATAAGGAGGGGCAGCGACCTGTCTACTTCACGAGCAAGGCATTACAAGGGGGTGGAATTGAACTATCAAAAAATAGAAAAATTTGCCTATGCCCTTGTTTTAGCTTCCAAAAGGCTGTGACCCTATTTTCAAGCCCACACCATTAAAATCTAAACTAACAAACCCATAAAGCATATCCTCCAGAAAACAAATATTGTAGGGTAGATGTTACAATGGGCTGTGGAACTATCCGAGTTTGATTTGAAGTACGAAGCTTGGACATCCATCAAATTGCAGTACCTCGCCGATTTCTTAGCTGAATACACAAGAGAATTACAATGAAGCTCTAAAACCTGGCATCTATATGTGAATGGTTCATCAAATAAAGCTGGCAGTGGAGCAGAAATCATTCTTGAGAATGAAGAAGGAACTCGGGTAGAGCTTTCACTAAAATTCAAGTTTTCAGCCTCTAACAACCAAGCTGAATATGAAGCCATGCTCGTAGGCTTGAGACTTGCCAAAGAAGATGGGCCATTAAGAGTTACAGTGTTTAGCAACTCCCAAGTAATTATCTCTCAGATAAATAGGGATTACCAAGCCAAAGATCCTAACATGAAGAGGTACTTGGAGAAAATACTGGACAACTAACTTATTTTCAAGAAGCAAAGGTCAGACATATAACTCGATAGCACCAAGCCAGGGGACAATAATAGAAGTTTTATCTAGGAAACTCTCCATACACCATCAATGGCCAAAGAAGTCAACAAGTCAGACGCTCTGACGATCTCCAATCTAAACTTGGGTTGGATGACTCCTATCATCGAATATCTCAAATTTGATGTTCTCCCTAAAGAAGAAAGGGAGGCAAGAAGACTTATAAGGGAAGCATAGAACTACACTCTGGTTCATAACATCCTCTATAGAAGAGGAATATCTACACCCTTACTAAAGTGCATTCCGACCTCTAAGACTGAAGAAGTCCTATAAGAAATCTATAGTGGCATCTATGAAAATTACCTAGGAGCAAGATCACTAGCTAAAAAGGTGTTACGAGCTGGTTTTTATTGGCTAATCTTATAGAGGGAAGAAGCCAATTTTGTAAAGAAATGCCCACCATGTCAAATGCATGCCAACTTCCATGTGGCGCCACCAGAAGAGCTCCTAAGCATCACTTTACCATGGCCTTTCGCAAAATGGGGTTTGGCCTTTCTCAGTTTGTTTTCTCAAGCACCCGAACAGGTGAAATACCGCATAGTAGAGATTGGCTACTTCACTAAGTGAATTAAGGCAGAACCTTTAGTGTCCATTACAGTTAAAAAAATTCAAAATTCTTCTACAAAAATATTGTCATCCGATTCGGAATCCCATTCTCCATCACCACTGATAATGGTACTTAGTTTACTGACTTGACCTTTAGAAGCTTGGTGGCAAGCCTCAAAATTAAACATAAATTCACATCGGTAGAGCACCCTCAGACCAATGGACAAGCAGAAGTTACAAACAAAGTCATAATGGTCGGGCTCTAGCGAAGACTACAAAACACAAAAAGAGCAGGGGCTGAGAAGATCCCCAAAGTTCTATGGGCATATCGGACAGCTCCCTATTTTATAATTTGAGAATCTCCATTCCGATTTGCTTATGGCATAGAAGCCATTATTCCCGTAGAAGTCAATTGAGAAAGTCAAAGGGTGAGATTTTACAACAACATAGGAGACATCCAAGCTCAAAAGGAAGAACTCGACCTTCTTCCTGAAGTCCGAGAACAAGCTCGGGTAAAGGAGGAAGCATTGAAATAAAAGATGTCCACACGGTACAACAAAAAAGTCATTCAAAGAAACTTTGTCACAAATGACCTTGTTCTGATTAGAAATGACATCGGGGTATAGAGGTCAGACGAAGAAAAGTTGGTTGCAGATTGAAAGGATCGTACAAGATCATTGATGTCTTGGGAAAAGGTTACTACTAAGTATCCGACCTACAAGAATTTTTCTGAAGAGGGTTTTAATGAGGTATCATAGCAAATGATAAGAGTTAAGATAGAAAAGCTCTTAGTAGCAAAAACCAAATGAACTTGTAAATCATTTTTTAATGATATTATTTATTTTCCACTTTCTATGTTGCTTATTCTACTATATACACCAATTTAACCTTAATAAAGCGCAAAAATTATTGTCCGACCTAGATGGTCTGCAAGATAAAGTGATAAGGTCCAAATTGGTTTAAGAAGTTACATAAGCAAGTTGTGATCTGACCTCATCTACTCATACAAAAACAAGTTAGCAAGAGGCAAACCTAAAATGAATCACAAAAGTAACTTGATAAAAACCTAACCGACCTATTAAGGTTGGATTTGAGTATCGATATTAACAAAACAAATTATTATCCTAACTTACAACAGTTTGTTAAAAATGAACTAAGAAAAGGAGGGTAATTGAAATAAGTGTCTAACCTTTCTAAGTTGACATAGTAAGAACGAGTTATCTGACCTCATAAAATAGCTCGACCAAACGAGTTGAAAAAAGGGTTCAAAATAACATGTAAAAACATTACCAACTCTTAGAAATGATTCGGAAAACAATCGAACTATACAAAAAATGTTTAGTAAGGAGGATAACATCCTCAATTAATAAAATGTTTACTATATGATATTCAAAATTCACAAAAAAAAAACAAAATTATTACTATGCAAGCAAAAACTATAAACACTTATATAAGTGTAGAAAGTTAAAAGCTAAATTAGCATTCAAAATCCCAAACCAGGGCAAAACAGTATTCAGCTTGTAATAATAGAGCCTAATTAACCGCCTAATTAGATAATTAAAATTGCCCAAAATAGGATCTGATGAGCGGATAATTTATACACTTTTTGGCATTGTTTTTAGGTAGTTTTTAGTATATTTTAATTACTTTTTATTATATTTTTATTAGTTTTTAAATAAAAATCATATTTCTGGGATTTACTATGAGTTTATGTATTTTTCTGTAATTTCAGGTATTTTCTGGCTGAAATTGAGGGACCTGAGCAAAAATCTGATTTAGAGGCTAAAAAAAGACTGCAGATGCTGTTGGATTCTGACCTCCCTGCATTCGAAGTGGATTTTCTGGAGCTACAGAAGTCCAATTGGCGCGCTCTCAATTGCGTTGGAAAGTAGACATCTGGGCTTTCTAGCAATATATAATACTCCATACTTTTCCTGAGATTTGATGACCCAAATCGGCGTTCCAAGTCAGCATAGAAATTCTGGCGTCAAAACGCCAGAACTGGCATGAAAGCTGGAGTTAAACGCCCAAACTGGCACAAAAGCTGGCGTTTAACTCCAAGAAAGGTCTCTACACATGAAAGCTTCAATGCTCAGCCCAAGCACACACCAAGTAGGCCCCAAAAGTGGATTTCTACACTAACTATTCTAGCTTACTCATTTTCTGTAACCCTAGGTCACTAGTTTATTATAAAAACTACTTTTAGTGATTCATCTTTTACCTCATGACACTCTACACGTTTCATATTGTATCTTCTACGGCATGAGTCTCTAAACCCCATGGTTGGGGGTGAGGAGCTCTGCTGTTTTTTGATGAATTAATGCAATTACTACTGTTTTCCATTCAATCATGCTTGCTTCTATTCTAAGATATTCACTCATACTTCAACTTGATGAATGTGATGATCTGTGACACTCATCATCATTCTCAACCTATGAACGCGTGCCTGACAACCACCTCCGTTCTACCTTAGACTGAGTGATTATCTCTTAGCCTCCTGGTTCAGATCAGAGTCTTCGTGGTATAAGCTAGAATCAATTGGCAACATTCTTGAGATTCGGAATGTCTAAACCTTGTCTGTGGTATTCTGAGTAGGATCTAGGATAGGATGACTATGACGAGCTTCAAACTCGCAAGTGCTGGGCATAGTGACAGACGCAAAAGGATCAATGGATTCTATTCCAGCATGAGTGAGAACCGACAGATGATTAGCCGTGCGGTGACAGTACATTTGGACCATTTTCACTGAGAAGACGGATGGTAGCCATTGACAACGGTAATCCACCAATATACAGCTTGCCATGGAAGGAGCCTTGCGTGCATGAAGAAGAAGACAGTAGGAAAGCAGAAATTCAGAAGACAGAGCATCTCCAAAACCTCAACCTATTCTCCATTACTGCATAACAAGTATTTATTTCATGTTCTTTTACTTTTTACAATTAAATCTCAGAATTATTGATATCCTGACTAAGAGTTACAAGATAACCATAGCTTGCTTCAAGCCGACAATCTCCATGGGATCGACTCTTACTCACGTAAGGTATTACTTGGACGACCCAGTGCACTTGCTGGTTAGTTGTGCGAAATTGCAAAAGTATGATTGTGATTTTGTGCACCAGGATCCGACAATTTAGAATGAGAATTGGAAGATTTAAATATGATTTTTGGGCTCAGTAGATTTTTTTGAGTCAGAAAATGTATTTTACTTGTGTTTTACTTGCATTGATAATATCTGTGATTTCTACTGGGATTGAGGAGGTTCAGAAGGCGGTGGAGATGGATCACATGGAGGATAGGTTGGTGAAGGCTGTGGGACAATGGAGAACTGTTAGACTAGAAAATCCCTTAAGTTAGATTACCGCTTTATTATGTTATGGTTTAAGTTATTCTTCTATGTTTTAAGTCATGCTTAATGTTTTAGTTATGCCTTAAGATGAATCTTGTGATGGATATGAAGTCTAGGATTGCCTTTGGCATCCCATGGTCTTATATCTTACATCACTGGGCACTGTTACCATACTGAGAACCTCCGGTTCTCATACCATATTCTGTTGTTATTTTTCAGATGCAGGTCGAAACCCACCTCGGTGAGTTGCTCTGATGGTGACAGAAGCGGAGGATCATGGATACTTTTTGGAGTCCTTTTGATTATTCTGTTTATATATCTCTGACTTTTGTATTTTGCTTTTGCCTAGAGGCTTGTATGGAGAGAGAAAAACTTGTATAAGCTGTTTTAAACTGTCTGGTTTCTGTATGTCAGTTTTATAGCTAGCCGGAATAAACTCCGCGAGCCGTGGTTAGATTCTTATGATATTATACTCCTATCTTTTGCTATATTATATCTATACCTTGTGCTTTATATTAGTAGCTTCGCTAGTACGTTTTGCGCTTTTCAAATCCTGTTTTTGAGCTATATCCTTCATCGGGCTTCTAGAATATATTAATTCTTCTATATATTATATGTATGACCTTTAGAACTGTCGTAACCTTTGATTAACCTTTGAGGGATGGACCGATTGTGCTTCATTGCATACTTTGTGTGTCTTTTCTTTGATGCTATTAGGTTATCTACTTAATATTACTTAGCATGCTTATTTGTGAGTGCCTGTTTGGGATAATTGAAGCACTAGACTTTTGATATTGAGACTGATCACCTTGATATCGATTGTTTGGTGTAGATAGGAACCCTGATGGCCACTCGCGGACGAGGTCGTACACGTTCACGAGCTGAGAGTAGAAATACGCAACCGGCCGATAACCATGCCGAATTCATGGCAGCAATGGCGAATCTTGCAAACACCATGGAGGCTAATGCTGCTGTGACTCTGCAAGCTGTGCAGAGGTTAGGCCAACCAGTTGGAAATGGAAACAGGAATGGCGAAGGAAATGCAAATGATAATGTTGAAGGGAATGAAGATAATATGGGAGGTGCCCCGATGACCTTGGCGACTTTTCTCAAGGTTTATCCAACCCCACAGAAGTGGACAACTAGTTTCATGCCATGGAGCATACTTTACAGGCGCAACATGTTCCGAATAACCAATACGTGGAGTTTACTACTTATCTTTTGCTATATTACATCTATACCTTGTGCTTTAAGTTAGTAACTTTGCTAGTACGTTTTGCGCTTTTCAAATCCTGTTTTTGAGCTATATCCTTCATCGGGCTTCTAGAATTTATTAATTCTTCTATATATTATATGTATGATCTTTAAAACTGTCGTAACCTTTGATTAACCATTGCCTTACGACGCGAGGTAAAGCTTAGACTAATTAGGGTGTTACATAACAATTACAAAAAAGTGTTTAAAATCCACAAGCTGGGTCACCACAAATGTAGAAATAAAGGTTCTAACATAAAAGAGAGAGGAAGATCCTATTCATCAATAATCATCAACTCAGATGGGAGAGGAAGGGAGATTTTTGGCAGTTGGAGTGGAAGAGTCTAGGAGAGTTTCATTAACTCAGGCACCAGAGGTTTTCAATTCCTCGGTAAGGATGGTCTCATCCTCAAGAGAAACAATCTTTCCATCAATCATAACTTTGTTGGGATCAATAAGAGTGAGGTCGACCTCGGGCGCAAGAATCCAGAATTGAGCTTTCAGATTTTCAGCCATCTTATCCATCCCCAGAGCCACTGATTCCTCCAAGTACCCATGCTCCTCCTTCAGCCTAGTAAGTTCTTCCTTTAAATCCAACTTCTCCCCAAACACGCAAGTATAACTCTCTTCAACTTTCTTCTGCAATCCCTCTACCATAGCATGAGCTGTCTTGAACTGCTTCACCCTCTCACAAAGTTTTGAAAGATCGAAAGTAAGAACCCTTTTCTCGGCCTCCGACCCCGACTTGGCCTCCCATAGAGAAGTGACCTCAGCTCAAAGGTCAGACAACTCTCTCTAGATAGTACCAAGTAGAGTTTACTCCAATTGCTTTACAAGGGTTGAACACACCCATGTCGTCCAAATACCTCCTCAAGCCAGTACCTCCAGGTGTCTTTTGAGGGAGACATCATCCATGCTTATAGAACTATAAGGAATGATATATTCCTCACAAAAGGCAACAGTATTGAAAACCTGATTGTAAGCACTACAAATCTCGGAAGATGGAGTTTTTCATTTTTGAGAACCCGAGTCGGTGAAGGGAGGCACAAGGAGAATAGTTCGAGATAAAGGCTCCATATTCAAAGGTGGAGGAGGAGGAAGGACAATTTTGGGCAACTAATAAAAGGTCGAATCCGACTTAGAGGGAGAAGAAAGGTCTCCCGACTTACTGGCCTCTCTCAACTGGATAGCCCAAGTAACAACATTCTTCTTTTCCTGACGCACTCTTTGTAAAGCATCCGAACCGTTGGTCATCCTTGCTACAAAAATAAAAAACAAAACTAGGAAAGAGACTAAGGTTACATAAGTCAGACAAACATACAAGTGTCTGCAAAATGAAAAGCTAGCTACTAGTTCGGTACCAACATAGCTCGGCTTGCCTATCAAAAACTTCTTAGTGTTGAGATGAGGATATTAGCCCCAACATTCCTAAAACAAGGTTACTACACACTCCTCTATCTCATCCAGACCATCAAGGTTATACTTAATGACACTGGAATCCTCCTCCCAGTACAAAAAAAAGCGAGTTCATTTCTCTCATTGGAGAAAAATGGTCAAATACCCTCTATAGGTCGGACCTTAAAGAAATACTTCTTAAAATCTTGAAAAGACTCATCAAAAACTTCTTACAAAGTGATGTGGGCCTATGAAGTGCATTGAGGATATTGATACCCACTCAAATTGCCCTTGGAATGGAATCATCCTATTAAACTCTTGCATGAAAGCTTCCACTTCTTGGGTGTTCACCTCTTCCTCACCACCCTTTTCTAGCTCTTCCCCACCAACCTTCTCTAAGTTTTCCCTACTATCATTCAATCCATACTTAGAAGGTTGTGTGAAGTCTACTTCCATATCTCTCTCAAACTCAAAAAGGGAAGGTTCATCAGGATCATTGAGGGATTGACCAAGGTGGACAAAAAATCATTGATCATGGAATCCACTTCTTGATCAAATTCCCTCAATTCTCTTTTTACTTCTTCCGGTTCAATTTTTTTACTTTCTTCCTCTTGTGACTCAAGCCTTAACTCCACTTCTTCAATTTGAGACTCCATGTTCTCTTCCTCACTACACTCCTTAGTTAATCCTCCACATTCCTCAAGGAAAATGTCTTGATTGCTTGAGCGTAGTAAGGCCAAGCGATTCACCACTTCGACTTTGGTAGCCATGAACTCCCCTTGCTTCTTTCGGAATTCTCCTTGCTCTTGGAGAAAGTTTGAAGATCTTGTTGTTCTTGGGCAAGGGTTGGAGAACTTCACATTTAAGTGAAAAAAAAAGTTTAATAGTTGGGAGAAATGTTGTATAGTTAGAAGGTATGTTATGTGGGTGAGGGTATTGAGGTGGTGTGTAAAGAGGTGATGGTTCATATGGTTGGTGGCAAGGTATATAAACATTTGGATTCCATGGAGGTGGATGGTGTGGTGCTTGAAGGTTTGGTGGTTGGGGGTTGTGTAAGGGTTTGGATTGGTATGCACATTAGGAAGGGATTGTCTCATTGTAACATGGGGGAGGTAGTTACCATAGGTGTTGCTCATACGCATACGATTTCTCCCTCAATTGATTCTTCCACTCCATGATGCAATCCAAATTTAAAGTCATCATACCCTACAATGTAATCACAACCAAAGTCCAAGCAACAAGGGTGATAACTCATAGAGAAAGTAGAAAATAAAAGCTAAAGACATCAATAAACAAGAAAAATAAACACCTAAGTATTAACAAAAACAACCAAATAACCAAAAAGTAGGCTATTTACACTATGGACATATTTACAACAACAAAAAATATGACACCAATTGCATCTCCCCGGCAACGGCGCCAAAAACTTGATGTGAGCCAATAGTGGGTTAGGAATTTTCCTCAAAATAAAATTAGCATTGCAAGTATAGTCCTAACCCAACAATCAACCAACATCAAAGATTAAATTCAAAAGATTTGTCACTATCCAAAACCAATAAAAACCGGGAGTTTTAATCCCGGGTCATCTCCCTCGGACAATGTAATTAAGATGTCACACTCTTAGTACACTAATTCTCACATCAAGTTTTTTTGCGCCGTTGCCGGGGATCGAACCCGGGTCACCCGTGTGATAGGCGGGAATACTCACCACTATACTACAACACAAAAGCAAATCAAAGTTTAATTCAAAGTATGCCTAATTTGAAGTTTTTACCTCAAAGTTTAAAAGATTGTCACAATTCGAAATAAATATAAACCGGGAGTTTGAAATCTTGGGTCGTCTTCTCTCGGACAATGCAAATTAGGTGCACATTTTTGGTTGTGAAATCATGGGATTATCAAGTATGAGATGGAAAATGTAAAAGAACTAAGGAATAAAAGAACTAATAAAGGATCAAAAAGGATATTAATGCAAATTAAAAGAAACAAGATCAAAATTTAGTGAAAATGCTATAAATGCATAAAAGAGCATTGACTTGGGAATGAGAATTAAGGAATCTTATCATCGTCATAACCACAACTATGGCAACTATGATGAGTCGATCTCACTTCGTCAACCCCTAACATCGAGGAGAAAGTCAAGCAAGCATAATTAACTTTAATCCATAAGTTCTAGCTAACTTACTAATACTTAGTAAAAAGCTAACGTTAATGGAAACAAGAACCAACTAACTACCCAAGAATTACCACTAAATATCAGACATTATGACTCTAGTATCCTAAGAACTCATTTTCCAAGCCAAGGTGTGAAAATCTACTCAAAACTCATAATTGGCATTTTCACAAATATCTTGTGGGCATAAAAACAAAACATGTAAAATTGCAAAGGAAAATGAAAACTATAACCAAACTATTCACAATATCAACAATAAACATTCAATCAAACAAGTATAAAACATAAAACATAAAATTCATCAACCAAAACTTCAAGAAATCAAAATTTCATATATTAACAAAGTAATTTGAAATAGAAGAAAATGTAGCAAGAGTAGTGAAATTAAACAAGAAATTAAAGAGTACTTACAATAAGATAAGCAAAATCCAAGACCAAAATTGAAACTATAAAATGCTACAATGAGATTTTAGTAAACCCTAAGATAGAATTGAGAGAAAACTACTCTACACTACTCCTACTCCTAATTATGTTTTTCTATCTAAAGGTGAGCTCCCTTTGATGTGTGATCATTCCCCTTTGATGTAGCACTCAATTTGGCTTCAGCAACTCCAAAAATTGGGCCAAGAGAGCCCCAAATTCACGAGCCACATGACTTTTTAATGAAATCACACGCTGAGAGTTATGTGTATGCACATATGTGTGCGTACGCACACTTACTGATTTTGCCACTTGTCGTATGCACAGGAGGTTGTGTGTATGCACACTTCAGTGTGTGCTTCTCCTTTATTTTCTTCATGTGTTCTCCCTTCTTGCATGCTTCCTTCTACTTTTGCCTAGCCATTCTTGCCTATTAGACCTGAAATCACTCACAAAACATGTCACGACATCGAATGGGATAAAAGTGGAATTAAAATTATCAATTTAAGCACAAAATCGCATGTTTTCACATTTAGGTCCAAATTAGGGAGAAATCACAAAAGTATGCTATTTAAGTGAATAAGTGGGAGTTTATATGATAAAATCCGTCTAATTCAAGCCAAAAATTATCGTCAAATACGGACTCATCAGTCCTACAAACTCTATGCTGTAAACGAAACTTTTCTACATATTTATTATCAACTACGGAGATAGTAGAAAGAACAGTAACATCTACTCAGTTCAAGTTGGAAGGTACTTTAGATGACATGTTGAGAACTTCTAAGAAATAAAGGATTATACCTACAAAAAATCAATACGAAGCTGTCACTATAAAAATTCACAAGTTACAAATCGGGAATAACAACACGACATTCAAAGTACACAAAGAAGTCGGACTATGCTTAAGGATGGAACATTCAACCTGTTGTACTAGAATACGACATGATGCCATTACTTAGGATGAAAATGACACCATTTGAGAGTAAGATAAAACCTCAGAATTCAACATAAACCCAGAATCTATAATTTTTGCAAAGTTTTTGCAAACAATAACAAAATCCATAACAAAAAAATAATGAACAGAAATGATAAAAGAAAATCTACCATTATAAGAGCAACCAAAAGATCATTGCAATGACAACAAACGAAAAAATCTCTACAAGCAAGTAGCAAGAGGCCATATTTTTTAAAAGGCCATATTTTCAGAAGCATAAAAGCTTCACCCATCAAGAAACATCAACCAACAACGACAATGAAGAATAAAAGGGAAAGAAAAACTAACATTGATGAAGAACAGGAAGCAAGAAAAAACGTAGGTAGCAACAAAGCAAACGGATGATCCCAAAATACCTCAAGAGACACAAAGATTCGAAACAAAATCTTAAGATGGAAAAATCTTGAAGATCAACGGAAATGGAATCATGGAGAAGAAGAAGGAAAGTTTGAGAGAAATAAAGTAAAAGTTTTAAAAGTTCAAACGGAAAAGAGGAAAGAGAAAAAGAATTACGTTTATATAGCCATTGGTGCAAAGTGGTAATCTCATCCCCCATTAATGACATGCATGGTTACCAAGGTAATTGAAAAGATGCGCAAATGCTTACGAAAAGACGTAACGTTCAGATTCAAAAAATACGTCGAGTACCCGGCCTAATCCCAAGGAAGGCCATAAACCTGATGTGATGGAACAAAAACTATAAGAGATCAAGACCGACTTAGAAATGCTTGAGCCTGATCTAATGAAGCTCGGTCTCAAGCAGGGACACTATTCATACCCTGACCCACAACTTAGCAGAACCAAAAGGGATAAATCCCAATCAATACTCTACAGATAAAAAGGAGCTCTCAACTCTCAACAACCTCTCTAACTAAAGGGAGTAACAAATCCACCATCCAAAGTGGAACTACTTCTAAGGTGGTTATTGACTCTACATTTATACTTATAAATACCCTGACACCCTCAGTATATTTTGAACTCCAATCTACTAAAAACTTGTCTAAAATCCTTGCTAACTTAAGTATCGGAGTAGGAGAAAACGTCAGACCAATCCCACACCATAGCTTACAAAGAACTCAGACAACTTCACATTGCCGGAGAAAATGTCGAACCAATCCCTCATAGGAGTTTGGACCTTACATTCAAATCCAAATCCATCCGTTTCAGATAACCCTCGAAACAATTATTTTTTTTATTTTTTAAATAACAACAATTAAATATGATAAACTATCCCCTTTTGAGCAAATTATGTATCATTTTGACATCTTTATTTTTATATTTGCAAATTAAAACCAAACATATAAATATTTGTTAACATCAAACAAGAAAATTTCCACAAAGAAGCTTTCAATTTTAAGAAACAATCATTTATGGATGTGGTGATCATAAACCAATAATATAGAAGATGGTCCAACCCAAAGAAGAGGACTTGAATATTCTTTGCCACACACTTATTTGTTATTTCACATTTTCACGTTCAACTTTCCAAAACTGGCCTATCACTGCTTTTCTCTAAAACAAAAATAAAGCCCACAGGAAAAAGGAAAAAACAGTTGAAAATTGGAGGGGAAAAATAGCGCTA
>NC_029793.2:126363778-126364306 GCF_000816755.2 Arachis ipaensis
ATTCACATATAAAAAAATTATGAATTTAATAATGATTAATTTTTTATTTTATTATTTTATAATTTTTTATTTTATAAAGAATAACGTATATTTTTTGTCTTTGAAATCTGTTAAAAAAATTTAAAAATATTCATAAAATTTATTTTGCTTCAAAATTTTATCTCTAAAGTTTTCAATTCACATTAAATATATTCATGACAATTGAATTTTCAGAAAGTTTAAGACCTATTCAATAATAATACATAACAACTATGTCTGATTTGCTTGTGTTGAAGGTTATTCTTGTGAAATTATTGCTAAATTGGTTCTAAATTTTTTAAAAACTTAACCGTTGAGAGTATATTTGATATAAATCAAACATTTCTGAAATAAAATTAAAACAAAATAAAACTTAAAAGTATTTTTAAAATTTTTAATAAACTTCAACGACAAAATATATACTTTATCCTTTTATAAATTTTATAATTAAATATATATGTCTTATTTATTTTATAATTTAATTTTGATTCATTAATTGCATAAAAATTG
>NC_029793.2:126364861-126373324 GCF_000816755.2 Arachis ipaensis
AGTTAATGTATTAAAATTTAATTTTTTATAATATTATAATATTAGTGAAAGAAAGTGAGAAGAAAGGAGCAGAAAGTGACAAAATCCCAGTAAAGCGTGAGAGTGGCAGCACAAACACAATCCCCTGGTTTTACCTTTTTGCCCTCGTCATCGCCAAATGAGTCATCTCAAACTCCTTCCATTTCTGCAATAACCAAACATTGTTTTCCTTTTTGGGTGTATCTTTCTTTTTGTTTCTTTTGTGAGTAATCATACAAGAAGAAGAAGAAGCATGTTTTCAAGGTTGATACATCCCCGCGACGGTGGCGGTGATGGCGACGGAGTGGAAGAGATGATGGTGCAGGGCGGAGGAGGTGGAGAGCCGTCTCTGGTTTTGACCTCTGATCCGAAGCCTCGGCTTCGTTGGACCACGGACCTCCATGAACGCTTCGTTGATGCTGTCACTCAACTCGGCGGTGCCACCAGTGAGTCACTCTCGTTTCTTGCTTTTTGCGGTTTTAGGAATAGGGACCGAGCTTCAAGCTTTGGAATTTTATGTAATTGCTGACTAATGAATAATCATTACTATGTCTTTGACAACCTAATGTGTGTGTGAGAGGTAGTTATGATTCAAATGAAATGAAAACTTCCTCAATTTTTGATAGAATGGGAATTTGCTTGGGTTGAACATTTTTTGTGTGTTTTTCTTGGCAAATTCCATTTTGAGGTGAAAATGTATGTTATGCTAAGGAAAATAACGTAGGAGGCTAAGTAATATCAATGTCTTTTACTTGCAGAAGCCACACCAAAAGCGATTTTGCGGACAATGAATGTCAAGGGTTTGACTCTATATCACTTAAAGAGTCATCTGCAGGTTTATTTTATCATTGGCATAATAATAAAATATTTTGTAAGATTGGACTTTCTTTTTAAGTGATCCTTTGATGCATTGCAGAAATACAGGCTTGGTAAGCAATCTGGAAAAGATTTTGATGAGGGATGCAAAGATGGTGGGTTTATAAATACCGATTGAATTTCTTCGGTTATAATCTAAACTTAACTTACTCATTGAATAATTATGAAATGAATGTCAGCTTCGTACCCTCTGGAAAGCCCCAGTACAAATAACTCATCTCCTAAGCCGTCTTATGATGCTAATGAGTAAGTGTTTCATGTATTATGGCCTGTTAATTTCTTGATTAACAATTAAGCGGAGACTCGCAATGTTATGGCTAGGGGCCAAGAAGTAAAGGAAGCATTAAGGGCACAAATGGAAGTGCAAAGTAAACTACATTTGTTAGTGGAGGTAAATTTTATTTCAGTAATGTTAGGGAGACCAAAAAAACAGCCAGAACTTGCCTTATTTAGCACTAAATAAGACAAGTTCTGGCTGATTTTGGCTACCAAACATTTCCGATTTTATTTCATGCGAAACATCTTTGTGCTGTAACTTGATACCCTACACTTACCATTTTTAAGAATTTAAGGTACTGTTGCAGGCAGAGAAGCACTTGCTAATTTGCCAGGATGCTGAACAGACATATATGGTCATGCTTGAGAGAGCTTGCAAGATGTTGGCTGATCAAATTATTAGCAATCCAATGGTCGACACAGGTAGCCAAAGGTTGGAAGGATTGCATGTTTCGGAACTGCCGGTGCCGTCGCTTATTCTGCTGCCCCAGGGAACTGAAAGCTGCCTAACATCACTTGAGAATCTCGGAGGATTGACGCTGGAAGGATCTCCAAGCGGGGCAAGGAAGAGAATTCTGAATTTAGACTCAGTGGTAGCTCCTTTGATGTGGAACGAAGCTAACATGAGAACTCAGGGTATCCATTCAAGTCAAGTGAATCCTCATCACGAAATAACTGGGTATGGTATGTAGGTAGGAAAGATTAACATAATTGTTCCTCGTCACCATATTATGTGATGTGAACTGTGAAGACAGGGCATGAAGGTTTAATACCTAGACCAGATTAATTTTGGTTTTCTTATATCTTGGTGGTAGCAGATGCTCAAATTTAACTACTTACATTTTGTAAATTAAAAATACTATACCATCAGACCAAGCTGGTGCTGGCCATCCATGTACTTTCGTCCATTGATATTTAATTTAGTTTCTAAGTTCAAAAAGAAATATTCGGATACTATTTTTACTACAGATCTTTACCAAGCTTTGGATTGATACAAGCAAACTGTTTTTAAACCAAAGAACATAAGGTCTTTCAATGTTATTTTTTTCAAAAATACTATTTATATACTAAAATTTATTATTGTGTATTTGTGTATAAATATGTGTAATTTAATTTATTTTTAATATATTTTATATTAATAATTAATTTTAATGGTTGATTTTAACGTATACTTATCATAGTTGACTTTTATATATATGATAGAGGCCCTGTGGTACCAGAGCCTCAGGTTATAAGAGGAAGAAGAAGGTAATATTAGCCAAAGCAAGTAAGAGAGAATTCCCTAAATTATGAACACTTCATCGTATCTAAGGGTGCGTTTGTTTTTGAGAACAAGATAAGACAAGACACTGAGATTAAGACATAAAGGACAAAGACACAATTTTGTGTTCTAGTATCCTCTTTGGTGATAAACTAGAACAAATTATGAAAATCTAATTTATTCTCATTTTGTTTCATTCAAAAAATTTGAGATGAAAAATATAATTATAAAAAATATAATTATAAAAAATTAACAAGAATAATGAAAGAAAAAATGAAACATAAGTTGTGTCCTTTGTTATTGTCTTTGTGTCCTTTCTATTAAGATGGACACAAAATACACTAATTCAGTGTCTCTGAACACATTGTCTTTGTCCATGTCTCTTCTGTCAAACACGATTTTGTGTCTCTGTGTCCCTGTCTCTGTAAACAAACACTGCCTAAGTTCTCTTGAACCCATACATCATTCTACTTCTTTAAGCATATATCGCTTACCCTCTAGTCTAAAGAAAATCCTTGCCAATAAAATTGATCAATTGGTAGAATTTACCCATGTCCCAGAAGACTCCCGAACCCCAGCAACTGAATACCCTCTTATTAGCCCCTATTCTTTCTACCAAAGACAAAAGAAATCGACCCTCGCCTCCATCTGCCATCTTATCACTAGAAACCCTTCTCTTCCACCAAAAGAAGTCATCCAGTCCTCTCATCTACAATAGTGTGGTTTAAAAGCCACTACTGCTGAACAATATATAACCCTAGAAATTCCACAAGAACTCATCCAAAATTATCAAGACCAAGGCTACACTCATTTACATCTGAGAGCAGTTAGGCTTATTCTAACTCTTCATGGAAGAAGATCTCTTCCAGTGACAGCTAAAGTTGCTCTCTTGGATTCCACTTTCATGGAAAACCAACATGCCTTGATTGGAGCATTGGTCACGACACTCTCAAATAGAAGTTTCATCCTTACTATAGCTCCTAATTTCACCGTGAGGTTATCAGACCCAACGATATGTTATAGACTAAAAATTCAAATACAGTTAGTTGGGGGTAATTCAAAACTCTAATGCTGAACAGATCACCTTGCATCATCAGGTCCTTTACAGAGTCAAGACCATGCTCTTGATCTCAATCTCCCAAACACTACAGGAGAAGCATTATTCATGTTCATTGATAATGCCAGAGGACCATCAATTGTAAATATTCTGAGGATGATCACTACTGAAGAACTTTCTTCTATCATTCCATTGGAATGGATTATTGATTATGAAAAAGCCTTCCTAAAGGAACAGGTTGATATTCATACTACAACACCTCCAACTATTGCCCACAATAGTGATGGAATGATGTCTACTTTTTTCCAGAAACCAGGAGTAATCAAGCAAACTCTCTTGCGAGGACCATCTTTTAGAAGGATTAATATGATCTCTCCTATTCAGGTGCAAACTACTCACAATCAAGATGATCCACTTGTACATTTCTATAAAAACGAAAAGCCTGATTATAATAAGCATGTTTCTCATATAAATGGCCACTTTATCTGGGATGTTGATCCCTCCATGTGTGATTCCGACTGTGACTGCGCTGATCAATGGAGTGACACAGATGATGAAGATTATGATAAGCATCAAAGGGACAAGAAAAAGAAGAAAAGGCCTCAGCAAGCTCCTTGCTCGTATAAGAGACATGAGCCCCCTGATGATGCAGATATGACACTGAAGCTCAGGAAGAAGAGACTATCCCAAAAAGGTCCCACAGGTTATCTTTATTAGTCAGTCAAAACAGTTCCATGCGTTACAACCCTTAGGTCTTATGAGGAAGAATTCCCACCTTTAGTGACTCAGACTGATGAAAAGAAAATCACTAGAAGACCTTACATAATTCCCCAGGGGATTAACCCACACGAACTTCAAGCAAAAACCCCTCAAGAGGAAGTCCTTAATTGGCACATGGATAATGCAGTCAGTCAAAATAAAGTATTACTCTGTATAAACCATACTCTTGATGCTCTTGTAGAAAAAACTGAAGGTCTTTTAGCACAACTAGATTCTGTGGTAGAACAAGTTGTTGAACTCAGAAATCGGCTTTCTACACAAACTTTTCAACTTGACCAAGAACTCAAAACCTATATTGACAATAGGTATTTTGGCCCAAAGTTTCACAAGAAAACTAGAGAACTGGACTAAGTTAAGGCCCAACTCCGCCAGATTGAGATGGACGGAGACAAAACAGTTGTACCTCAGGCATTGGCTATAGACCCATTATCCATGTACCCTAAACCATATCCATCATATTCACCTGTTCTATTTTCTCAACATATTCACCACCTGAAGCCCCAGATTATGAATCTATCTTCAAATTTATTTATCATTTAGCCAGACAAGCCAACACCAAAAAATCTGTCTCTCCTCAAGGGCGACATTATTCGTCTCAGCCACAGCCACCTTTCCAACCCAGACCTCATCCTCTTTGGAAGCCAGAAAATTTTTTCTGAGAAGATACGCCCTTTAATCCCCCTACAAAAGATAAGGGCATCAAAGAAGGGTCACCTGCCCCAGGCAGAACAATTAATACCCTTACTCTGGATAATCAATCAGAAAGTGAAGAAACCACTGATGAATCTAGTGAAGAAACTGCTGAATGGTCAGAAGAAGATGATGAACGGACTTTTGTGTGGTCTAGAATTTTACAATAAATTCTCGTTGCAAGTACAGCTTCTAAACCAACAATAATCCTTTCATACAAAAACTTGGTTGTCACAAGTAACAAACCCCTAATAAAATTGATAACCGAAGTAATTAAACCTCGGGTCGTCTCTCAAGGAATTACAGGGAAGTGTGCTTATAATTGGTTGTGGGAAAGTATATTTTTTGGGTTTTGGATAGGAAATAAGAAAAGTAAAATGGCAAGAAAATTTAAATAACAAAATGGGTCCTGGCAAGGTTTGGTGGTCAAGGATCTCTATCCTTATCACTAACCACAACATGATAATTGCAAGGATCAATCCCATTAAATTATCCTCTAACAAGTAGAGGAAAGTCAAATGAGCTATATCAATCCAACTCCATAAATCCTAGCTATCTACTAATTCAATTAGTGAGAACTAGAGTCAATGGCTACCAATCATCAATTACTTGGACATTAGTAACTCAAGAATTCCTAAGTTACCATCCCAAGCCAATGACATAAAATTCTACTCTAACATCCTTCCAAGCATTTCATCAAACACTTGGAGTGCACACAATAAAAACATAGGAAATTAATAAGAGAATGTTAGATCTAAACAACCAATCTCAGCATCAATGAAAGCAAATGAAGGAAAAAGCAATAAACATAAAGGAAGTCAACTTGCATTAATAAGGGAATTGAATCTAACATCAAATGTTCATAAACTAAATTGGTAACAATAAGTAATCAATAAGAGAAACAAATAAACTAGAATGCTAGAACCAATAAGAGTAGAAGAAAAACCCATTAGAAGTAATATAGAATTCAGAATTTGAGAAGAACTAAACCTAAAAGCCTAAAACCTAGTGAAAGGAGAGAGCCTCTCTCTCTAAAAGCTACATCTAAAACCTAACTAATGTCTAAAAATTGTATGATTGAATGAATGATTGATTGAGTGATTCCTTCCCCCTTTCAGTCCTTGGTCTTTTTAGCCTTTTTCCGCCAAAGATTAGCCTCAAAACTGGGCCAGAAGCCCTTCTAAAATCGCCAGGTGCGATTTCATTAAAGAGGTCAGCGCGGGTATCGACGCGTATGCGTACAGCACGCGTGCGCGTCCCTCGAGTGTTGCGCGATCCGCGCGGAGGCGTCTGGTGCGCGCGCGCGTCCATGGGCGCGTCTTAGATTTTTGGCTTTTCATGATTTCTCCACTTTGCATGCTTTCTCTTCACTCCTTTGATCCATTCCTAGCCCTTTTCAATTTGAAATTACTAACAAAACACGTCAAGGTATCTAGTGGAATCAAAGAAAGATTGAAATTATCAATTCAACTAAAAGCATGTCTTTACACTTAAGCACAAATTAAGGGACAATCACGAAACCATGCTATTTTATTGAGTAAATGTGAGAAAATATTGAAAAAATACTCTAAATTCAGCACAAGATAAACCCTAAAAATGGGGTTTATCAACCTCCCCACACTTAAACCTTAGCATGTCCTCATGCTAAACCAAGAAGGAAATAAGGGGTATGACATTTATTCAATGCAACTAAACTATATGCAAACTATCTAAATACAACTACTTATGAAGAATGTAAATGCTTAGGTCAAAATAAATTAGCTTTTCAAGAGAACATATGTAAGCATAAGGGCTAAAGCAATAGGAATTAAATCCAACCCACAATTGTATTGAATTATCAAAAGGATTTACAAACTTGCAAGAATATAGAAGACAATGGTGAATACATGTGATTGAGCAATCGAACCCTCTCCGGATGTGTATCCGCTCTAGTCACTCAAGTGTTTAGGGTTTGATTCACTCTAGTCTCCTCTAATTATGCTTTCTAAAACCTTGCTCTTCATCTAACCAATCTACAATTATCTAGTGTACTAATGCAAACATCATGAGGTCTTTCCAAGGTGGTAATGGGGTTAAGGTAAGGGTGAGGATATATGTATGGCCAAGTGAGCTATAAATTGAATTCTTGACTAACCTAAGTTCTCACCTAACATACACACACACACACACTCTCTCTAGATGCTTCTAAAAATCATGCCCAGCTACCCATAATCTCACTTTTGTATTTTTCACATACTCATGTATTTAAATGTTCTTTTAGTTCATCTCATATACATTGATCCTTTTATTGAACTTAACATCTGGGGTGGTTTTATTCCCCTATATTAAATATTAAAATATTTTTTTAATATGTTTTTTGTTTTTTTTAATCTCCCATTTTTTCAATGCATATGATGTTCATAATTTTCACATGAGTAGCACCCAAATTCTCACTATTTGTCAATAAAACAATACGCACTCTCATCAACCAAAGTTCTCACATTTCTCCATACATAATTGACATACACTCTCTATCTTAAGCTAACCAAAGATTCAATTGGGGTAATTACTTGTTTTTTCACTTAAGGCTAGTAATGTGGTAACATAAAGAACAATTGGGGGTTAAAAAGGCTCAAAGTGGCAAACAAAAGTAAATGAAAGGGTAGGTTATTTGGGATAAATGAGCTAATAACAAATGATGGCCTCAATCATATGTATGCATGAATATACACTAAACAATGGACATATAGAATGAAGCAAAACAGAGATTGCAATCATAGAGAAGAAAACACAGAAGAAGAAAATCATGGTTAAATAATGTAACCATACAATTAAACTCAAAATCTCACAAGTTGCGTGTTTTTAACTCAAAACATGCTTCACAAAATATAAAATTCACGCAGGTTCATCAAAAGTTTCCAATCAATTGGGGTGATGCCCTATAGATAAATTCCTTCATCAAATTTCATTGTTTGACTAAGATTTTTCTAATTGCAATGTTGTGATTGAAAAATTCTAAAAATTTCTTAGTTTATCCCCTTTTTCAATCAACACAAACTTCCTATGCAAAAGGGTGAACTAAGCTCAATAATCCACATTTTTCCATATCACAACTAATAACTAAAAGTGCAGTTCAAGCTAAATATCTAAGATACATACAAACCCAAAGTGTAAAATACAACAAATTAAAAATAAACAAAAGTACAATAAAATAGAAGTGTGCAAGTACTAAAAAGAGAAATAAAACAAAATAAAGCAAAATATAAAATAACGCAAAATAGGACAAAAGTCGGAAATAGTTCACCAAAATAGAGCTATTCACCGACGGCGACGACGTTGACCTCCCCACACTTAGAATGAAGCATCGTCCTCGATGCTAGTGCTCGAGCTCAGAATGGGGGTCAACGGTCGCATCTGGCTGGGGAGGCGTGTGGCAGTGCCGGCGGAGATAAAGAGGGCTAGGCAGTGGGAAGAGAGAGAGAGAGAGACGGAGGTGAGGAGAGAAGAGGGGGGAAGAAGAGAGAAG
>NC_029793.2:126373337-126405141 GCF_000816755.2 Arachis ipaensis
TGGACAGTGTGGACAGTGGTAGGTGCGGCGGTTGCAGCAGTAGAGGGGTGGCAATGGAGGTTTGGAGGGGGGGAGAAGTAACGTTAGGGAAGGAGGAGGGAATAAGGGACGTGGTTGCGCTAGGGCTCGCATCCCTGGGGTTAAGTCATTTAAATCCACGCGGACGCATCCTGTACGCGTGCGTGCGGGTGGGCGGAAGGAAGGGTGGATGCGGAAGCGCACGGTGCGCCTAAGCGCGGATTGGGGTGTGCACATGGACACGTACGCATGATGTATGCGTCCGCGCGGGATGGATTTGTGCAAAACACACGCTTCCATCGCAATTTTCGTGCAACTCTCTGTTCAGGTTAGAGGGGGCAAAAGGTGCGTGCGACGTGTGCGCGTCAAGCACGCGCACGCGTGGTGTGCCAACATTGCAAGGGACGCAGGCGCGTCAATGACGCGTACGCACGGGGCTAATTGTGCCCCTAGCACGCCAGCCGCACGATTCCATAAGAACTCTCTGTTCGTTAGATGGGGGAGCAGGATCTTTAGCGACGCCCACGCGTCGCTCGCGCGCACGCGTGGGTGGCCCCATTTTTTTTATTATATGCAGAGTGTAGACTAAATGTACTAATGCAGGACTTAATACTGACGAAAGTAACAAAGGACTAATAGAAAAATTGAAAGTAACAATGCTGATCAATACGAAGACGGGTGCAAAAGCAAGGTTTGGGACCCCGGAATTCATTCTAGCAATCACCACTCTTGGGGCCTTGTCACTTGCTTTAACTTACTTGAAGGCTTTATGTGCCTAGTTTGGGATCCCGGAGGCTATTGGAATTGCAAGCATTAGTGGGGATTTCTGGAAGAGTTCAAGCATAAGCCGCCCTGACAAGGAGCTCACCAAATGTCCAACTTAAGGACAATAACTAAAAGTGCTAGGTGGGAGACAACCCACCATAGAATGATCCTCCTTTCTGTTAGTTTTAATTTATTTCTGTCTGTTTTAATTTCCAGTTCTGCATATTCACTTTTATTTTGCATAAAAAAAGGGATCGACGCGCAAGCGTCTACGACGTGCACGCGTCGTGTGCGACTACGCAACGAAGAGAAAACAAACAGAGAGTTGCGATGGATACGCGCAGAAGGGGTGTCTAGAGCACGAGCCACCCCACACGTATGCATGCCCCACGCGTACGTGTCACCTGCAAATTAGTCCATCCACGCATAAGCGTTAGTGACGCGTACATGTGGGCTTCTTAATCGGCGTAAACGAGTGTCTGAACAGAGAGTTGTGATGCCATGGCACTGGAGTCGTGCGAGTGGTCACGCGTACGCGTGACCGACGCTCACGCGTCAATTCCTATTTTTGCCACCCACGCTTACGCGTGATGCAAGCGCGCGCGTTGACTCCATTTCCTATTTTCTATTTTTTTTTCTTTCTTCTCTCCTCTCTTACTCTTTCTTCTTCCTTTCTCACTTTCTTTTCCTCCCTTCTCATCCTTATTCTCTCTCCTTCTCTTTTACATATAGCATTTGCATACTTTCCTTCATTGCATTTTAATTTTTTTTCATGTTTTTATCTTCTTTTCTAATTTCCTATTTTATCACTGGTGTTAAATGTTCTTATTCAATTCTTGCATCTTTTCTTGAATTATTTTGGTACTTCGTGACTTGTTTTAAATTTTTGGGTGTTATTAATTATAAATCAATGCTAATTTTTATGATACTTGTATTCCATTTGCATTGATATGCACCTATATTGTCTTTCATTACCCACACTCTCTCCCCCATTGTTGTAATTTTTGCACTATTCATATGCCATTTGCTTCTACTATTTTCTCACTTGCATGTTGTAGCTACCAAATGTAGTTGAGATCCTTATTATTTGGCTTCAACCCACCCATATTCTGTTTGTTTCCTTATCTTTGTTTCTGGGTTACTTTTCTTCCTTTTTCTCTTTTTTCAGGATGGCCACTGAGAAGGGAAATAGAAAGCTTCTCAATAGGGCAACCGACAAGTCCATCTGCATAAACTTTGGTGAAAAGCATCAGTTGTAGCAACCCATCCACTTGCACATCTCAACATGCACTGAGGATGGTGCAATCTTTAAGTGTGGGGAGGTCGATACCGATCTCCGTGGGTTAGTTACTTTTATGTCTCAACACCAATGTTTAATTTTCCTTGTTAAATTAGTTGTTGCATTTGCATGTTTGATCACATGTTTATTTGACTTTGTGCATATTTTACCACTACTTGGTTGAAGTAATGATTTTCTTTTTAAGACATTATTTTATAGCATTTCACTAATTTGAATTAAAATTTTTGCCAAACTTGTTTGAAGAAATTTATTTTTGGAACATGGTTTTAGAGCTCGAACACACAAAACTAGCGAGATTTTGAGCCTATTTGATTGGTTGCATCTTATCAACCAATATTTTATTTTTTGTGTGTGTTGTTCTCTCTAAATTGTAATCTTTGTCTTGCTTAATTCTATATTTCCATGGTTTAATGTATGCATGCACTTATGTGATTGAGGCCTTTGTTTCACTGAGCTTACATATCCATATGGCCCTACCCTTTCATTATCCTTTGCAAACCAATTTGAGCCTATTTTATCCCTTTTATTCTTTACTTTAGCACATCACTATCTCTAAGCGAAAAATAATAATGTCCTTAATTTGAATCCTTGGTTAGCTTAGACTAGTGAGAGTGTTCACGATTTAAGTGTGGGGAAATTGGGTTTGCCAAAATTTGGTTTGAGAATTGGGCATTGTATATTTTTTTGTGAATTTGTGAAAAAGATGGTTAAGCACGTATTCTTGCATTCAATACCTTAATCATATGCATTGAGAAAAACAAAAAAAAAAAAGAGAAAAAAAGAAAAAAAATAATAATAATAAAAAGAGGACAAAATGCCCCGAGTTAAGTAATAATATCAACGCATATGAGTTGTATTTGAATTTGGGTTGCATGAATATGTGGTACACATAGTTAATAGGCAGTTAGATTTTGCATTGTAATTACATGGAATGTCTTAGGCTAAGTGAGAAGTTTAAGTTAATCAAGGATTTGAATTTTAGTCTACTTAACCAAATACATTCCTACATTGACCCTAATCCCATTACAACCCTTGAAAAGACCTCTTGATATGTGTATTTGTTCATTAAATTTCTGTTGATTGGTAGAAGAAGAGCAAGCATTAGAAAGCAAGATTAGTAGAGAACCGAGAGATTCGACCCTCAAACACTAGAGTGATTAGAGTGTATACACTTCTAGTGAGGGTTCGATGCTCGATTCTTTATTCCTGGCTTTCATGAGCTATTTTCTTCTGCGAGTCTATTTGTACTTCATTTTTATGATTTGAATTAGTGAACACCAGTTCATATTTGTTCTTGAAAGGTTTATTTAATTTTCACCAAGTAGGTAAAAGCATTTTGCATTTAGCTGCATTCATATAGATAGGTTGCATTTCATACATCCTACCATTTTGCCTTCACTCTTTTAGTTCTCTTGAGCTTATCATGAGGACATGCTAATGTTTAAGTGTGAGGAGATTGATAAACTGCTATTTTATGATTTATCTTGTGCTTAATTTAGTAGATTTTATCGATTATTCTCACATTTATTCATAGAAGTCGCATGTTTTACATTTTACTTCCTGATTTTGTGCTATGATTGAAAACATGCTTCTCTGGCCTTAAATTTGCTAGTTTTAATCCTTTCTTATTACCATTCGATGCCGTGATATGTGTGTTAAGTATTTTTAGGGTTTACAGGGCAGGAATGGCTTAGAGGATGGAAAGGAAGCATGCAAAAGTGGAAGGAATACAGAAAATTGAAGGAATCGCAAAGTTGTCAAGCCTGACCTCTTCGTATTCCAATCGATCATGTAGTTAGGTGACGCGCACGCGTACATCTGCGAAAATTCAGCAAATCAGATATTGCTGGGCTATTTTTGGGCTGTTTTTGACCTAGTTTTCGGTCCAAAAAACACAAATTAGAGGCTGCAGAGTGGAGGAATCATGGGGAAACTTCTCATTCACACAATTTTAGGTTTTAGATGTAGTTTTCTAGAGAGAGGCTCTCTCCTCTCTCTAGGTTTTAGGGTTCTTTTAGCTTTAATCCTTCTCAAGTTCAGATTTCTATCTGTTCATACCCTGGGTCGAGCTGTCCGACCCGGGCTGCTTAGCGACAAGTCGACCGACCTCTTCAGGTCAAGACTACCCGACCTCTTCTCAAAGAGCTCGGCCAAATTACCAGGAAAGCCAAAATAGGGCCCAAACAGAAAAACATGACCCAAATCCAAAGGCAGCCCAAGCTTACAGAGATAAAGGCGGTTCCCTTGAAGATAAGATGACCTCATTCAAAGATAAGATAACTATCTTATCTCTAGAAAGGTCACTCCACATCATTATAAATACACTAGAGCACCCAGGTATAATTCACTCTCTGATTCTACAAAAATACCTGTTTAATACCCTTGCTAACTTAAGCATCGGAGTCCCTTGCAGGTACCACCCCCCTTCCAGTGACAAAGGATCAGCAGCGTAGACAGTCCAACAAATCAGACACAGCAGCTCCGGCTATCACCCGCTAGCCGGACACGTCATCTCCGACCAGAACAGAAGATCTCGTCCGAGATCGATCTACAGTTTTAGGTAACCCTCAGAACATTGGCGCCGTTGCCGGGGAACCTGGAAGTCATACCATTACCATGGCGGACAACCTTGACAACGACCACGACTCTGATCTAGAAGACAGGATGCCGCACAAAAACGCGGATACTACACTAAAAGACACTCCTCAACCTAACAAAGACAAGAATTCGCCAAACGCGGAAGCTATGGAGGCACTTCAAGACCGCCTAAAATAACTCGAAAAAGAGGTGGAACATCAACGAGAAGTTGAGAGAGACCTACGAAGGGAAGTTAGGTGACGCCGCGAGTTAGAGGACAAGCTCCTAAAACTCGAAGCAGATCTCAAGGCCAAAACTACTCGATCCAGTCACGAAGATGGCTCCCGTAAGGACCAAGACCCATTCACCAAAGAAATCATGAGGACCAAAATTCCAAAAGACTTCAAACTCTCCGACATGACTTTATACGATGGAACAGCAGATCCCAGCCATCATCTCAGTAATTTCAGAAGCAGAATATACCTCACCGACGCCTCAGATGCAGTTCGCTGCAAAGCCTTCCCGACTACTTTAACAAAGACAGCAATTAAATGGTTCGACAATCTGCCCCCTAGGTCCATCTCAATCTTCGACGACTTAGCCAAGAAGTTTCTGGCTAGATTCTCTATCCAAAAAGACAAAGCTAAGCATGCCCCAAGTCTATTAGGAATAAAGCAAGGAGATCGGGAAAGTCTTTGCAGCTACATGGAAAGATTCAACAAAGCATGTCTGGACATACAAAGTCTACCAACAGAGGCCGCCATTATGGGTCTCATCAATGGCTTGTGAGAGGGACCTTTTAGCCACTCTATATCGAAAAAACATCCCACATCTCTGAACGAAGTGCAAGAACGAGCAGAAAAGTACATCAACATGGAGAAAAACTCTCGACTAGGAGAGACCTCAAAATCCGGATTCTCCTACTCCTCCCGAGATAAGGATAAAGAGTCCAAGAAAAAGAAGATCAGCATGGAGAAAAGATCAAGAAATACCACAATTACACCCCTCTTCAGGTATCTCTCGTAGATGTCTACCGAGAAGTATGCCATACTGAAAAGATACCCCCAGCTCGACCACTCAAAAGCAAAAAAGGAGGAGGAAATCGGGGTGAATATTGTGAATACCATCGAATCTACGGACATTCCACTAATGAATGTTTCGACTTAAAAAATGTCATAGAGAAATTAGTAAGAGAAAGAAAATTAGATCGGTACTTAGCCAGTCGAGCTGAGGAACCAAGAAAAAGAAGAAGGGACGAAGATGTCGGACGAACTGAACGACCACCCCGTACCCCGGACAGACATGTCCACATGATACACGGAGGGTTTGCCGGGGGGGAGGGAGTAATCTCCAAATCATCTCGCAAAAGACATCTTAAAGATGTATATCATGTCGAGGGAAGAGAGGAAGCACCCGACATCCCTACAATCATTTTTACTAAAGAGGACGCAGCCGGCATCATCTCGG
Source organism: Arachis ipaensis (assembly GCF_000816755.2). Classification (NCBI taxonomy): domain Eukaryota; kingdom Viridiplantae; phylum Streptophyta; class Magnoliopsida; order Fabales; family Fabaceae; genus Arachis; species Arachis ipaensis. The sequence continues at coordinate 126,379,465 of NC_029793.2, forward strand.
GACATGACGATCCCATGGTCATCACTATCATATTGGCCAACGCAAATCTCCACCGCACACTGGTAGACCAAGGAAGCTCGGCCGATATCTTGTTCAAAACTGCCTTCGACAAACTCAGCCTGGAAGAAAAAGAACTCAGAAGAGCATATCCGAACAGCCTGTTTGGGTTGGGAGACACTCCAATCCAACCACTTGGGTACATCTCACTACACACGACCTTCGGAAAAGGAAACCAGTCAAGGACACTCAATATAGACTACATCGTGGTCGACGTGAGTTCAGCCTACAATGCCCTAATAGGTCAGACAACGTTAAATCAATTAGGCGCAGTAGTCTCGACTCCACACCTGTGCATGAAGTTTCCAACTACAGAAGGAATAGCTACAATAAAAGCAGACCAGAAGACGGCGCACCGCTGTTATAACGAAAGTCTGAACCTCAGAGGCAGAGGAGAAGAATTTCACACCATCGAACTCGGTGGAGTTCGAGGGCGGGAAGAACTCCGTCCACAACCCGAAGGCGAAGTAGAAAAAGTCCAGATCGAAGATGTCCCAGACAAAACAACCAATATTGGCACAATCCTAAAAGGAGACATAAAAGAGTCACTCATACAGTTTTTAAGAGACAATGTCGACCTCTTTGCATGAAAATCCGTAGACATGCCAGGCATAGACCCAAAGTTAATGTGCCACAAGCTGGCAGTTTACCCAGGTTCTCGGCCAGTACAGCAGAGACGTAGAAAGCTCGGACCGGAACGATCCCAAGCTATGGAAAAGCAAGTACAGGCTCTACTGAAGGCAGGATTCATAAGAGAAGTCAAGTACCCGCTATGGCTAGCTAACGTCTTCTTGGTAAAAAAATCAAACGAGAAATGGCGGATGTGCACCGACTACACTGATCTCAACAAAGCCTGTCCAAAGGATCCCTATCCACTCCCAAGTATCGACGCCCTGGTGGATGCTTCCTCCGGATACAAATACCTCTCGTTTATGGATGCCTACTTAGGATACAATCAAATCCCAATGTACCCTCCTGACCAAGAAAAAACCTCGTTCTTAACTCCGAAAGCAAACTACTGCTACATCGTCATGCCATTCAGACTAAAAAATGCAGAAGCCACTTATCAAAGACTAATGAATAAGGTCTTCGCGGACCACATCGGAAAAGTCATGGAAGTTTACGTAGACGACATGTTAATAAAGACACAAAATGAAGAGTCGTTGTTGTTCGATCTCACCAAAGTATTCGACACTATAAGAAGGCATGGCATGCGACTCAACCCGACAAAATGCACCTTCGCAGTAGAAGCCGGTAAATTCTTGGGTTTTATGCTCACACAAAGAGGAATCGAGGCAAATCCGGATAAATTCTGGGCTATACTCGACAGAAGAGTCCGACCTGTGTCAAGGAGGTACAACAACTCAATAGAAGATTGGCAGCCTTGTCCAGATTCCTAGCCGGATTGGCAATAAGATCTCTACCCTTCTACGCCACTCTACAGAAGGGTAAGAGGTTCGAATGGACAACGGAGTGTGAGCAGGCCTTCCAGGACTTCAAAAAGTTCTTGGGACAACCACCTATTCTAACTCGACCACAGGAAGGAGAACCACTTGTACTATACCTTGCAGTAGGAAACCGGGCCGTGGCCTCAGCACTGGTCCGAGAAGACAACAGTGGGAAACAACCTATATACTTCATCAGCAAGGCACTACAAGGATCCGAACTGAACTACCAAAAAATAGAAAAATTCGCCTATGCTCTCATATAAACATCTCGACGACTTCGTCCATACTTCCAAGCCCACATTATCATGGTTCGGACCAACCAGCCCATAAAAGGCATTCTGTAGAAAACAGATTTAGCAGAAAGAATCTTACAATGGGCAGTCGAGTTGTCCGAATTCGACCTTCAATATGAAGCTCGGACAGCCATCAAATCGCAATATTTGGCCGACTTCATTACAGAATTTACAGACACTCCGAAAATTCCTACAGAATGGAATTTCTATGTAGACGGTTCCTCAAACAAAACTAGAAGTGGCGTGGGTGTGATAATTGAAAGTGACCAGGGAACCCAAATCGAACTTTCCCTCAAATTCGGGTTCCCTGCCTCAAACAACCAAGCTGAGTATGAGGCACTACTAGCTGGTTTGAAGCTGGCTAAGGAGGTTGGAGCTCAAAAGCTTATCATCTTTAGTGACTCACAGGTAGTCACTTCACAAATAGCAGGAAGTTACCAAGCCAAGGATCTCACCATGAAAAAGTACTTGGACAAAACCAAGGAACAGCTCGGACAACTCGGGGAATATGAGATCCACCATATACCCCGAGAACAGAATGCTCGAGCCGATGCACTCTCAAAATTAGCCAGCACCAAACCAGAGGGCAACAATAGAAACCTCATCCAAGAGATGCTGCAGAACCCGTCAATCTCGGAAGAAGAAAAGATCCTAGCCATAATAGGTCTGGATCAAGGATGGATGACTCCCATAATTAATTACCTCAAAACAAAAACACTCCCTACAGATAAGAAGGAGGCAAAGAGGTTAAAACGGGAGGCACAATACCACACCATCATAAATAATACTCTATACAAGAAAGGGATTTTGACACCACTATTAAAATGCGTGCCAACTTCTAATGCAAAAGAAGTTTTAGAAGAAGTACACAGTGGCATCTGTGGCAACCACCTCAGAGCACAGGCACTCACCAAGAAAGTACTCCGAGCCAGATTCTATTGGCCAACCTTACAAAAAGAAGCAACAGAATTCGTGAAGACATGTCCACCATGTCAGAAACATGCCAACTTTCACATTGCCCCGCCAGAGGAGCTCATTAGCGTAACCTCACCCTAGCCATTCACAAAATTGGAACTCGATCTTCTCGGACCCTTCCCCCAAGGATCAGGGCAAGTCAATTTCCTCATAGTGGGGGTAGACTATTTCACAAAATGGATCGAGGCAGAACCCCTAGCTAACACCACTGCTCAAAGAAGTAAAAAATTCCTATATAGAAACATTTGTCACAAGGTTTGGGGTTCCATACTCTATAACCACAGACAATGGCACTCAATTTACATATGCAGGCTTCAGAAAGTTGGTGGCCGATCTGAACATAAAACACTAATTCACATCCGTAGAACACCCCCAGACCAATGGACAAGAAAAAGTTGCTAACAAAGTCATATTAGCCGGGCTAAAATGGAGATTACAGGATGCAAAGGGAGCCTGGGCCGAAGAGCTCCCACAAGTCCTATAGGCATATCGGACAACCCCACACTCCACCACAAAAGAATCACCCTTCTGATTAGCTTACGGAATGGAGGCAATGATCCCACTGGAGGTCGAAGAAGGGTCACCCAGAGTGATCCACTACAATGAAGAGGCCAACTCCCAACTTCAAAGGGAAGAACTCGATCTACTTCCAGAAATCCGAGAAAGAGCTCGGATCAGGGAAGAGGCATTAAAACACGAATGGCTTCAAGATACAATCAAAAGGTAGTGCCGTGAGGTTTTGCCGAGAACAACCTTATCCTAATCTGAAATGATATCGGAACAACTCGACCTGGAGAAGGAAAGCTGGCAGCAAACTGGAAAGGACCCTACCGAGTCATAGAAGTACTTGGAAAGGGCTACTACAGGCTGTCCAAACTCGAAGGACGAGAGCTTCCCAGGTCATGGCACGCTTGCAACCTACGAAGGTATTATAGTTAGAGGTAATAAGGATCTTAGGATAAGGTACACTCTTTTCCTTGAAAAGGTTTTTTAATGAGGCGCCAAGCCAAGATTCATAAAATACCTAACTTAGAGGACTAAAACTTCCACATGTACATATTTGCATATTTCTATTTTGAATAAAATTTTTCAGATTTCCCACAAATCCTTTATCAAGACGCATTAATCTGAAATGCAAAAAATTCATCGTCCGATTATAAAGCTACAGATTGGCAGAAAGTGAAAATTAAATTCACTGCACGATCACGGTAAAGACCAACAAAGATGAAAACCAAATTCATCAGAAGGTCGACCAACGGGGATCAAACCCAATTTCTACGAAATTGGAAAAGATGAAAAAGTGACAAAAACAGAATAATGCAAGAAGTTATCGAAAGTGATCCATAGAAAGGACCTGACGAGGTCTTAATAAAAATGGGTTGCTAAAAATAACTTAAAGACTGGCCGACGTGGAAGAAGTCGGACCAGTCGACCACAATAACCAAAGTTATAAAAAGTAAATCCCTGGAAAGAGGTCTGGCCAGCCCCAAAAAAGAGGATTACTAGAAATAACTATGAAGGGACCGACATGAAGAAGTCGGTCCAAAATAAAAAAAGTTATAAAAAGTAATCCCTAAAAGAGACCTGACAAAGGTCCAAAAAAGAGGATTACTAGAAATAACTTAGAATGGACCGACATGAAGAAGTCGGCCCGAAACCAAAAAGTTATAAAAAGTAATCCCTAAAAGAGACCTGACAGAGGTCCAAAAAAGAGGATTACTAAAAATAACTTAGAAGGGACCGACATGAAGAAGTCGGCCCGAAACCAAAAAGTTATAAAAATGTATTCCATAAAGAAGAGACTGAACAAAAGTCCAAATAAATTTATTACTAAAAATAACTTAGAAAGGACCGACATGATGAAGTCGGCTTCCAACCAATTACCAGAAAGTAATCCAGAGACCTAACAAAAGGTCCAAACAAAATGGATTACTAGAAATAACTTCAGGCCGAAATGAAAAAGTCGGCCAACAGAAGGCACGCAAGTTGGACCCATAAATCCACGACCTCAAAAAAAAAAGCTACAAGTATGAAAGTACGAAGGCAATCAAAAGAGGTCGGACAACAAGGTTCCAACACTCCCAAAAACCTAGAACATGTCAGATAGGCGCAGACAAGCATATTACGAAAGAAACAAGTTATAATAATAACAAGACTCAAGAGGCCACCTAAAGTCGACCCCAAGAGCCTGAAAAGCTACTTTGTTTTTCCAAAAACAGAGTTGCTAACAGAAAAGCAACTAAAAAGTATCCACAGTCAGAAGCCACAAAATTACAAAAAAGAGTTCAAAGCCCACAAGCCGGGCTATATATAAAATATCCAGAATAATCATAAAGGATCCAAAGAGTTCCCAGTTGCAGCATCCCGGGGTGAGGGAGGACGAGTCTGAAGAGGCACCGCATCTACCGTCCCATCATCCCGGTTCAGGATCTGACAATCAGGATCCGACGCGGGATGACCATCTGCATGAGTTGAAGAAGTCGGCGCAACAGAGACTTTGGCAGCAGGTACAGGAGGGGGCTCGACATCATCATCATCATCTGGATCATCAGGGACAATTTTACCGTCCTTCACAATGTTGTCCAAGCTGAAGAGCGTAAGGTCAAGCTCGGGCGCAAGAACTCGAACTTGCTCCTTCAAGTTCTCGTAAGCAGCAGTAACACTGCCTACAAGATGACCTTGAAGTTCGGCATAATCAGCTCGGACAGACTCCAAACTTTCCCTGAGATCCATCATCTCCCTATATGTGGTGACATACCTCTCCTTATACTTCAATGCCGTGTCCTCAGCCAACTTTGCAGAGGCCGCCAAAGCAACAGCTCTAGTCTTTTCACCCTCCAGCTCTTTCTCCAACCTGGTCACTTTCACCTTAAGCTCCTCCTTTAAACCCTTAATCCGGTCAAACTCCGATTTGGCCTCCTCCATAAAGGCCTTCGTTGAATGGATAGGAAGATCTTGGGTGGTCCGGTACAAAGCCGCCCCCATATGTGCCATCTTGATGCTACTCCGAGTTATAAAATCCAAATGACGAAGAAGAGAAACATCATCCATTGGAAGGGCACCATAAGGACCGATTTGCTGATCGACAAACCCAATAGCGTCAAAATCAAGAGCATCCAGATTGAAGGGTTCAACAGTCCAAGGTCTTTTTGATGGAGGAACAGCTGTAGGAGAAGAAACGGTAGCAGAAGACTGGGGAGGATAGAGCACATGGACCCGAGGGGTAGGAATCATCCTCCTCGGTCCAGGAGAGCTCGGAATTGGCTGTTTGGAGGAACATGAGAAGACCCCTCCCCAGCCACTCTAGCCGAAATGTTTTGGGCCGCAGTAGCTTTCCTCGCCTTTTTGAAGGCTTTCATGGAGTCATTGTTCTTGGCCATCTCTGAAAACCAAAATCAACCATAGAAGCATATTACAAACTGGAAAAAGAAGGAAGCAAAGTAAAAACAAAGTAAAGCATATCAATTAATACCCAACGCAGTTCGGATAAAGAATGGGTCCCCCAAAAATTTCTTAGTGTCAAGATGAGGAGGTTCCCCCCAAATATCCTCCAAAACATTTACAAAGGCCTGCTCGACTTCGTCAAGCATCTCCCACGTCTATCGAGACACCACTACATTCTGTTGCCAACACAAGGGGAAGGCAGGTTCATCATTCGCTTCTAGAAAAAATGGTCGAGCTCCCTCAACCACTCGGACCTTAAAAATGTAGTTCTTGAAGTCCCTAAAGGACTCGTCATACATAGCAAAAAATTTATGTCCTTGGGCAGATCTAAAAGAAATCCAAGAGGCTTTCTTTTTTGAAGAAATCACGGGCTTAGTTAAAACAAAAAGGTAAAAGAAGAGAGTCTGAGAAGGTGTGACGTCCAACTCTTGGCAAAGCAGCTGAAAGATCTTGATAAAATCCCAGGAGTTCGGATGGAGCTGGGATGGAGCTACGTTACACGACCACAACAAATCGTTCTCAAAGGAAGTAAAAGGAAAAGTAATATTCAACTGGCTGAAAAATAGTCATAAGCATAAAAGAAGGGGTGCTCCCCCCGGGTCAGAGCAGGAAAGCAAACCCTCTCCTCAGAATCAGGCGCTACCAAGTCATAGTTCTTTTCCTGATCTCTACTCTTATAGAGACGGTGATGTTTCCTAAGTTCCACATAAAACTCAGCATTCACCACGGAAACACACATTAACACAAGGGAGTCCAACCAGTTGGACATCCCTCAGGAACCTTAGAAGACGTCTCAACAATATTTTTGCGAGAAGACATGGCCAACTAGTCCTACAAACAAGAAAAGAAAATGGATTACTAACCAAAAATAGCTCGAGCGAAATCAGAACAACTCGAACAAACATGACGCAGAGCGATACAAACAGCAAAAGGAAAACCCAAAGACACACACCAAGGTCCAGGGGCATCCTTTGGAGGCAGAGACAAAGTAAGGAAGACTCAGGAAAGGGCTATGAAGCTACATCCCAAAACTTTCAGCAAAGAAAATCCCCTCCCAGACAAACAACAACACGAGAAGAAAATCAAAGCTATCCCAACAAAATGAACCTTCTTTCAATCAACACTCCGAAAAGAAAGCTACAAACCAAATAAGCCACCTCTCGAACTACAGTTTCAGCCTATCAGCAAAGGAACTACCAAAGCAACAAAACATGCCAAGTAGAAATCATCAAAGACGCAAAACCTTTTTTCAGAATCAAAACAAGCCATTATTCCAAAACCTGCAAAATAAAAAAAGAGAGAAGCACGCAACAAACATGCAAAGCCCTAAAAAGCTTCAACCATCGGGAGAAATGCCAAGAGTATACATAAGGTCGAAAAGGAAGCCAGAAAAAAATACATCACAGAGACAAACAAGCACAAAGAATGCGAAAAGGTTCAAGCTTTCCAACATACACTCAAGCAAAATCAAAACTTTACCAAGAAATAAGAACAGTGCAAAGGAAGAACAACGGAAAGAAGAACCTACCTAAAAAAAGGAGAAGGCTTCGAAGAAATTGAAGACGGAAAGACAAAATCGACTTTCGAGCAAAGAAAAGCACCAACAATCACCAAAGGGCGTCGCAGAGAGAAATGCAAAAGCCTCAGGAAAAACAGAAAGATAGAAAGAAAAGGGGGAAGTTACAGCAAGCAAGAAACGGAGAAGAGAAAACCGTTTTTTGTGTGTAAAATTCAAAAATGAAAGAGGCAAAAGAAACGGAGCATTAAAAGAATTAATGAGGTTATTAAATCCTTGCACATTTCCAAGACAAGAGTGCAAATGCGAGGCGCGCGCTTTCAAGCAAAGGAAAAATGCTTCACATTCAAAAAGCTTCGGCAGAATCAACCAAAGTGCTCGAGCTCGGCTTTACCGACGAAGGATTGAAGTCTCAAAACCAAGGGACTCGACCTCAAAATAAAGGCCGTACTCGAGTAGGGGCACTGTTCATACCCTGGGTCGAGCTGTCCGACCCGGGCTGCTTAGCGACAAGTCGACCGACCTCTTCCGGTCAGGACTACCCGACCTCTTCTCAGAGAGCTCGGCCAAATTACCAGGAAAGCCCAAATAGGGCCCAAACAGAGGAACACGACCCAAATCCAAAGGCAGCCCAAGCCTACAGAGATAAGGGTGGTTCTCTTGAAGATAAGATGACCTCATTCAAAGATAAGATAAGATAATATAACTATCTTATCTTCAGAAAGGTCACTCCACATCATTATAAATAAACTGGAGCACCCAGATATAAATCACTCTCTGATTCTACAAAAATACTTGTTTAATACCCTTGCTAACTTTAGCATCGGAGTCCCTTGTAGGTACCACCCCCCCTTCCGGTGACAAAGGATCAGCAGCGTAGACAGTCCAACAAATCGGACACAGCAGCTCTGGCTGTCACCCGCCAACCGGACACGTCATCTCCGACAAGAACAGAAGATCTCGTCCGAGATCAATCTACAATTTCAGGTAACCCTCGGAACATTATCTTAGTTTAATTTAGTTTCTCTTCTACTTTTATTTGTCATAGTATTCTAGTTTATTTATTTCCCTTGTTGATTACTTTATCTTCCCCATTTAGTTTATGAATTCTCATGTTAGATTTGATTTTCTATTTAATACAATTTGAGGTATTTCATATTTATGGATGCTTTCTTCAATTTATGTTATTGATGCTTTCAATTGGTTGTTTGGATTTTATTATTTCTTATTGCTTTTTTATGCTTTTATGTTGTGCCTTCCAAGTGTTTGATAAAATGCTTAGGAGGGTTTTAAGTTAGATTTTTCTCCTTTTGGCTTTGGTTGAGTAATTGGTGATATTTGAGTTATCAAACTCCTTTGTTGATTGATAATTGAAAGTTGCTAGTTGATTTGGACTCCACTAAAGCTAGTCTTTCCTTAGGAGTTGACTAGGACTTGAGGAATCAAATTGATTCATCCACTTGACTTTCCTTCATAATTAGAGGGTTAACTAAGTGGGAGCAATGAATAATTCTAATCACTATTGAGGACGATAATAAGGATAGGACTTCCAATTCTCGTTCCTTGCCAAGAGCTTTTATAGTTGTTAGTTTAATTCTTGCAATTTACTTTTCCTGTTCTCTTATTCAAAATCCCAAAAAGATACAATCTCATAACCAATAATAAATACACTTCTCTGAAATTCCTCTGAGAGATGACCCGAGGTTTGAATACTTTGGTTATTATTTTTAGGAGTTTGTTACTTGTGACAACTAAATTTTTGTATGAAATGATTCTTTGTTGGTTTAGAAACTATACTTGCAACGAGAATTTATTGTGAAATTCTTTACCATCAAAAATCCATTCATCAAAATGGCGTTGTTACCACAAAACACATCAAGGCATCTAGTGGAATCAAAGAAAGATTGAAATTATCAATTCAAGGGTCTAAAAGCATGTTTTTACACTTAAGCACAAATTAAGGGACAATCACGAAATCATGCTATTTTATTGAGTAAATGTGAGAAAATATTGACAAAATACTCTAAATTCAGCACAAGATAAACCCTAAAAATGGGGTTTATCAGAAGACTATGTAGCAGACCTTTTAGCAATAGCCATGGTCAACCGAGTAGAAGAAGAAGAGGAAGAAATAACCTCTAAAAAGGATAAACCAACAGCTTCAGTTAATCCTCCACAGACAGGATCTTCTGAAGTAAAAAATTCTAACAAATGGTTTACCTTTGATGATATCCCACCATCAAGATACAGGAAAAGGTTAAATGAATTTGGTGCTTGGATTGAAACCAACATGGCTAATCCAAATCTTTCAAGCAGACAGGTCCTTGCAGATTTCATAAATCGGATGACTAACAACCTCCATGAATGGGTTAACAACCTTTTTGAGTATCAAAGACTCCAAATCATTAGTAGTACTTTTCCTCAGTTTTTGGGGATACTACACCAAATATCCTTGGGAGATATTACAATTATCCAGAAAAAAATTCTAAGAGTATTTTGAAATGAAGTGCTGCTCACTCAACAGAAAGGACTTGGAAAAATATTACAAGAGAGTGGTTGCTAAAATATTATCCTCTTGGAGAAAATAATAATCCACTACTCAAACAAGTCTTCATGGCATCCTTGCCAGATGAAATTTAGCCAGAACTGCAACGGATGATGATGAATCTTTGCAAAGAAGTGGCTACCACCACCATTGGAGAAATATACCAGCTGACTCTAGCTGCCCTAGATAAACTGTGTGAACAACAACAGATGTTCAAACGACTCAATCAAAATTCTGGCAAATTCAAAGGGACATGCAGTAAATCCTACTTGAAGATCAAATGCAAAGAACCTGGCATGTGTGAATGTAAGCCTAAAAAGAAGACACATTGGCAACAACAATCTAGACCATTTCAACAGAAGACATTCAAAAGGGGTATAAGAAAGCAAAGATCTTTTCGCTATTTCAAAAGAAAAAACCTCCATAGCAAAAGGTCAAATAAATGCTTCATTTGCAAAAAACATGGCCACTTTGCTAGATCATGTCCCAATAAGACAAAGAAAGAAATTAAAATACTTTAGTCTTTGACGGATGCAGCCTCCATAAAAGATGAAGATGATCTTGAATCAGTACTTGAAGAGCAAGCAGACAAAGATGATGATACCCAATATGTTTTCCAAGACTCTGACTTGGAAGAAAGCAGTTCAGAGGAAGATTTTCCACCAAAGAGGTCAATCTTTACAATAGCTTCCATCAATTCCTAAAGGATAAAAAATCTCAAAAGAAGAACTTGGATATCTTGGGTCTTTAGGAATAAAGCAGATTGATGGCACTCTCCGACCTCATTTTGACTTAAAGGTCAAAATTTCTATCTATGACAAACCACTGAAAGCTGTTGCACTGATGGATACTGGATCTTGTGCCACTGTCCTAAAACCACATGTCTTACAAAAAGAAATGTGGGCACCTTTCTATAGGAGGTTCGCGGCAGCTAATAACAAAGTCTTCACCATCCATCTAGTTTCCAAAAAATCTATTGGATTGAAAATATTTGTAGGCCAGACCACTTGGCTCAGAGTATTGGGGAGTTATCTCCCAGATAAAGATGTCCTGTGTGGATTCGATGCCTTTTTCGAACCCATGGGATACATATTAAACCCATTGGCCTTAGTTACAAAAGGCAGTTCTTGCCTTTTACAGGAATACAAAGCATCCTTGAAATTCAAGAAGCTCCAGATGAATACAAGGAGGTCCAGTAACAACTTCTTAATACATGTTGTGACAATCATGATCACTTCAACTACCCAGCATCTTTGTAGAAAAATCCATATTTTTATGTTCGTCTTCCTTTTAAAAAGAATGATGACATCAACCCAACAAGGGCCACACACTCAAGGATGAATCCTGAAGATCTCAGGTCGGCAAGAGCTGAATGTGCAGCTCTTCTTGTTCAAGGATTCATTGAACCAACCAATTCTAACTGGGCATGTTAAGCCTTTTATGTTGAAAAAAGGGCTAAGCAAAATAGAGGAAAAAGGAGGCTTGTTATTGATTACAAGCCACTCAATGACTTTTTGTAAGATGACAAATTCTTGCTACAAAGAATTCTAGTTATTACACAAAGGTTAAGTGGAGCAAAAATATTTAGCAAGTTTGATCTAAAGGCTGATTTTTGGCAAATAGGGCTCCATCCTGAAGATAGATGCAAAACAACCTTTTGTATTCCTGAAGCCCAATATCAGTGGATAGTAATGCCAATCGGACTCAAAGTAGCCCCATCTCTCTTCCAAAAAACAATGGTCAAAATCTTTGAGCCCATTTTACATTCCACACTCATTTACATCGATGACATCCTACTTTTCTCAAAGGACAATGAAACCTATAAGGCTCTCCTGGCCCAATTCACTCAAATCGTTAAAGATTGGGGAATCATGCTATCATAAAAAAAAGAGCTCTCTTGCTAAAACAAAAATTGAGTTCCTCGGGATGGTCTTCGAAGATGAATTTTTTCAACCAGGGAATCATATTGCCAAAGAATTAATTCATTTTCCTGACGAAAACATAACAGTCAAGCAAGTTCAACAATTCTTGGGAATTGTAAACTACATCAAAGACTTTATTCCAGATATAACCAGACACACCAGCCAGCTGTCAAAACTCTTGAAAAAGAAACCCCCACCATGGAAACTTGAACAAACCACAACTGTCAAAACTCTGAAGAAGATAGCACAAGACCCCCTCTCTAAAGATTCCTAGCATAGGAAAAGGATATTACAGACAGATGCTAGTGATGAATTTTGGGGAGATGTGTTACTTGAAAAAATTGATAGGACAAGACACTACTGTGCACATGCTAGTAGACAGTTCAAAGAATCAGAAAAACACTACCATGCCACTTACAAAGAAATCCTTGCTGTCAAACGCGGGATAGAAAAATTCAATTTTCACCTCAGTTCTTATCATTTTACTGTAGAGATGGATAACACCTCTTTTCCATCAATCCTGGAAATCAAAAAAAAGATTCTGCCAAACTCTTAGCTCTTGCGATGGAAAGATTGGTTTTTTCGTTATAAATTTGAGGTGAAACACATAAAAGGACACCAAAATACACTTGCTGATTTTCTGTCTAGGCCTACCAAAGAACCAATCCCAAAACCAGTCCTTTACATTTGCACCATGAGCACACACAATCCATCATACACCATTCTATTTTCTGATTGTCTGCTTCACAAAAGCCCATACAAAAGAAAGATTGGCCCTTTTCCCCTCAAAGCAAGACCCCAGACAGAGTTTCAAATAGATTTCCTAGCCATACAAATCCTGTTCTACTGGCTACACTAGCTTCTTGTCATAACCCAAATCCAGCCGAACCCAAAGTACTTCAACATGGATGTCCCTTTTTGTACTATCCCAATAATCCAAGGACCTATACCAGAAGAAATGATGTGGTATATCTGGTTGTTCCTGGCGGTGGTGACGTTGAAGGTTGTTCCTGATGTGGTATATCTGAACCCTAGGTTTAGTGTGGATCCATTCTGATTGAGGGTGAAGCTCGTACAGTCCATTCTCCTTAATGATCCTACTCAAAGCGCCACAGACAAGGTCGGATCCTTCGGATCAGAGAATGCTGCACGTTAGGTTCTAGCCTCTACCACAGAGTCCCTAATCTCCCCAGAAATTGTCTAAACTGATGTCTCGAGAAGTCCCCAACGAAGTCGTGGATTAGCCATCTGAGAGATGTATATTCAAGCTGTTGGTTCGTCACTGTCCGGTGAAAGACGCGTTCTGAACCCAAGTAGACGCGAGTGTTTGTCAGGCACGTTCGTCTTAATGTGATGAACAGAGCTAATTTATCAGATCATCCTATTCACCATGATGAAGTACGAATATACATCTTAGAATTAATCAAACACGGATTGAAGAGAAACAATAGTACTTTTATTAATTCATAGGACTCAGCAGGGCTCCTCCTTTCAACCTAGGAGGTTTAGAAACTCATACTGAAAGTAAAACTTGAACAATAATGTGTATGGTATGTGAATATGGTGATTAAAGGTCTGAATTACATAAATTTAATCCCTTAGATACTAAACAGATGACTAGTAAGGGTAAAACAGTCTATTTAGTGCTAAAATTCACTTTTGGGGCCCACTTGGTGAGTGTTTGGGCTTAGCTTTGATGAGATCCACGTGCTATGAGGTCTCTTGGACGTGGAACGCCAGATCGGGGGTCCTCATTCGGCGTTTGGACGCTAGTCTCTGCTTTTGGGCACTGGACGCTTGGAAGGGGGTAGGAAGCTGACGTTGGATGCCAGTTTTGGATCTTTTAATACGAAGAAAAGTATGGACTATTATATATTGCTGGAAAGCTCTGGAAGTCAGCTTTCCATACACGTTGAGAGAGCTCCATTTGAACTTCTGTAGCTCCCAAAAGCTCTTCTGAATGCAGGCAGGTCAGATCTAGATAGGATCTACAGTATTTTCTCTGTCTCTAAATCATACTTCTGTTCCAACTCCTCAATTTCAGCCAGAAAATACATAAAACTATATAAAAACATGAAAACTCATAGTAGAATCTAAAATGTGAATTTAACACTAAAACCTATAAAAACTTAATAAAAACTACTAAAAACTATATGAAAGTGATGCCAAAAAGCGCATAAAATATCCGCTCATCACAACACCAAACTTAAACCGTTGCTTGTCCCCAAGCAACTAAAAACACAGTAGGATAGAAAAGAAAATTAAGATACAATAAATTTCTAAGTTTCAAATTAAGCTTAGTTACTATCAGATGAGCGGGACTTGGTAGCTTTTTGCTTCTGAATAGTTTTGGCATCTCACTATCCATTGAAACTCAGAGATGTTGGCATCCTTAGGAACTTAGAATCCAGATGATATTATTGACTTTCCTAGTTAAGCTTATTTTGATTCTTGAACACAGCTTTCTGAGTCTTAGCTGTGACCCTAAGCACTCTGTTTTCCAGTATTACCACCGAATACATTCATGCCACAGACACTTTAACTGGGTGAACCTTTTCAGATTGTGACTCAACTTTGCTAGAGTCCCCAAATAGAGGTGTCCAGAGTTCTTAAACACACTCTTTTTTCTTTGGACCACGACTTTAACCGCTCATTCTCAAACTTTTCACTTGACACCTTCACGCCACAAGCACATGGTTAGGGACAGCTTGGTTTAGCCACTTAGGCCAGGATTTTATTCCTTTGGGCCCTCCTAACCACTGATGCTCAAACCCTTGGGTCCTTTTACCCTTGCCTTTTGGTTTAAAGGGTTATTGGCTTTTTCTTTTTGCTTTTTCCATTTTTTATTTTTTTCTTTTTATTTTTTCGCCATTTTTTTTCGCATGCAAGCTTTTTTTTTCTTTTTGCTGCTTTTGTTTGCTTCAAGAATCAAGTTTAGATTTTTCAGATTATCAATAATACTTTTTCTTTTTTCTTATTCTTTCAAGAGCCAACATTCATAAATTTCAACTTCAAATATGCACTGTTTATTTCATACATTCAGAAAACAAAAACAATGACATCACATCAACATAATTAAACTATTCTTATTTTAAACTTGAAATTTATGCATCTCTCAATTCTTTTCAATAAAAATTTTCTTTTAAGCAAGGTGAGAGATATATGGAGCATTTTACAACTTAAAGACATCAATGCAAATGATCATGTAACTAGAACAAGAAAACAGATAAATAAACAGACAGAAAATAGAAAAATAACAGGAAACAGGTGTAAAGAGAACGAATCCACCTTTAAGGGTGGCGTCTAGTGCTCCTCCTTGAGGATCCAATGTGATGCTTGATCTCTTTTATGTCATCCATTTGCCTTTGTTACTCTTCCCTCATAACCCTTTGGTCTTCCCTTATGGCTCTTTGGTCTTCTCTTATTTCATTGAGGATGGTGGCATGTCCTTGATGCTCCATCCTCAATTGATCCATATTAGTGCTCAATTCTCTAAGAGAAGTTTGCCATTGATCCCAATAGTTTTTTAGAGGAAAATACATCCCTTGAGGCATCTCAAGGATCTCATGATGAGGCGGATGCACAGGCTCTTGTGCATGCTCTCTGGTTTCCTCCATCCGCTTCTTAGTGATGGGCTTATCTTCCACAATGGAGACATCTCCATTTATGACAATTCCAGCTGAAATGTATAGGTTCCACATCCTAAGCTACCTAACAACCTAGAATCCACTACAACATGCATATCTAACTAGCCTAATTATGAACATAAATAGAAATATAGGAAATTAACGATGAATGGAAAGAAGGGTGGCGTTCAGCGGAACCTGGAAGGCAAAGAAAAGAAAGTGGGGCAGAGAGGTGGTCGGGGAATGGTGGTGGTGGCGGCCGACGCAGTGGTTGACAGCGGCACGGCGACGGTGGAGACTGTGGGCGCAGGGGGGTTTCAGGAAGGGTAATGGGGTTAGGAGGGGAAAGGGGAGGGACGGTGGTCGGTGGTTGTGGCTGGGAGTTGGTAGTGGTGGAAGGTTGCAGAGAGGGGAGGAAGGAGAAGGGGCTGGGGGGCGCGAATGGGTAGGGTTCACGTGACTGAGGGGTTTAGTAAATTTGAATCCACGCGGTCGCGTGGCTGGGGTGAAATGGAGGTCGACGCGATCGCAGGAGTGATGCGATCGCATGGAATGAGTAAATTATGAATGACGCGGTCGCGTGAGGCATGCGACCGCGTCGCTGGAAATTATGCTAAACATACAATTCCAGCGTCGTTTCAGCGTAACTCTCTGTCTCTTCTGGGGTGGTGGTGCAATCCGTGCGACGCGATCGCGTCGCTCACACTGTCGCGTGGGATTGGTGTTATGCAAGTGATGCGATCGTGTCAGGGACGCGACCGCGTGGGTCGTTTTGTGCGAAACGCACAATGGCCGCACGATTCCAGCCTAACTCTCTGGACGTTGGGGATTTACACCGATCTCCAGATCACGCGGCTGTGTGGGTGACGCAGACGCGTGGGTGGTTGTTTTTCGCAACTGACGCGATCGCATGAATGATGCGGTCGCGTTGTGCACCCTTTTTTTTATGCAGGTATACAATTATGCAGTATGCAATGCGAATGAATAATATTCAGGTTTAATTGAAAAGGAAATAAAAATAAATAACACGAAATAAAACTGAAAAGGAAACGACCATACCATGGTGGGTTGTCTCCCACATAGCACTTTTAGTTAAAGTCCTTAAGTTGGACATTGGATGAGCTTCCTATTATGGCAGCTTGTGCTTAAATTCATCCATAAATCTCCACCAATGTTTGGAATGCCAACAGCCTCCGGGGTCCCAAACTAGGCATGTAAAGCTTCTGAGCAGCTTCAAACAAATTCTCAGGCTCCTGGGGTGACGAATGTCAGAATAGATTCCAGGATCCCAAACTTCGCTTTTAGATCCGCCTTTGTCTTGATCTATATTTTTTCATCCGAGCAGTTTAGAAAGTAGATTTTCACCAAGGTGACCAAACTTTTTCCGAGATCCATTCGATTGACCATGATGCCAATCCGTGCACTTCGAGTTGAAGCATGGAACCTTATTGAACCTTGTGCACCAGCTCTGAGCGCGAGCCATTTTCCTCTTACTCTTAAAGCTGCAGAGAGCTCTAAGTTGGCCATCTGTTTCAAGCAAACCATATTCAAGTGGAAAAATAAAGTTAAAGGTTAAGGATTGTACCCACTTGAAGCTTGTATTGGGTGGTAATGGCCTTGGGATAGGTGTTTCCAGTGGTTCTGTGAGTTCTACTCCCTTGTGCTCTTCTGTGAATTCCTTCACTTCCTTGCAGACTTCTTCAATTACATCCATGTCCTGACCAAAGCCTCCTATGTCTTCCTCGTCACTTAAGTTATAAACGGGAGGTTGAGAAAAATCTACCTCCGCATCGTCTTCGTATTCACTTGGGGAAGACTCTTCGATCTCAGAGAATTCACTTGCGGATGTAAGTTCATCACTGGGAGAACTTGACTTGAGATTATCATCATCAAGGAAACTTGCTTCTTGGAGTATTCCGTCTAGTTCCTCATAAAAGACTTGCCTTGGGGGTTGTGTACTATCCTCCTTAGCATCGACTGCAACGTCCTTGACAGAATTCTCCACAATTCTGGATTCCCATGGAGGCTCAACGATCCTCTTGGCTCCATCCATCTTTGATTGCTCTGACCTTGATGCATGTTCCTGTTATAACTTTCACTCCTTTCAACAATATTAGAACCAAACTCAAAGCGAGAGGGGTGAGAATTCATAGTAGCTAATGGAAATAAAAAGAGAAAAATAAAGATAAATAAACAAGTAAAAGAAAAATTATTTACAATAACCAATAATAAGGCACACGATTGCAGTTCCCCGGCAACGGCACCATTTTGAAAGAACTGAAGATTGATGGTTTAGAAGTTATAGTAAATTCTCGTTGCAAGTATAGTTACTAAACCAAGCAATCAACCTTTCTTACAAACGTTTTGGTTGTCACAAGTAACAAACCCCTAAATAAATTGATAACCGAAGTATTTAAACCTCGGGTCGTCTTCTCAAGGAACTACAGGGAAGTATGTTCTTATTATTGGTTATGAAGATTGTGAATCGGGGTTGTGAAGATGAGGAACAAGTAATTTAAATTGCAATTAAAATAGGTAAAAGACTGTAAAATAAATAAATAACTGTAAAAACATACTTTTGGCAAGGTGTGAGAAATTGGAAGTCCTATCTTAGTTATCCTTATCAATGATGATGAAGATTGAATCTTAATTCCACTCAGTCAGTCTTTACTTAAAGTAAAGAAAAGTCAAGTGACTAATTAGTTTGATTTTCAAATCCTAGTTAATCCCTAAGGAAAGATTGGGATTATTGAAGTTCAATTCAATTAGCAAAGATAACAATTATCAATCATGTTTGAGTTTGATAACTCCTGAGTTACTAATTTCTTAACCAAGACCAAAAAGGAAAAAAGTAAATCTACCGGAATAAAAATGCCTTTAGATTGGAAGCAACAGTAATATAAATAAAGGAAACAATTGTAAACTGAAATACCTCAAATAACATTAATTCAAAAGAGTAATCTGTAACATAGAAGAATTCATAAATTAAATTGAGAAAATAATAGAAAGGAATATTGAACCTGATAAAAAGAGATAATCCTGAAAGCGAATAAAATCCTAAATCTAAATCCTAAAAGAGAGAGGAGAGAACCTCCCTTAAAATTAAATCTAAATCATGAAAAGTAACTAATTGGAGAGTCTCCTCTGACTGGATGCATTCCCCCACTTCATAACCTCTGATCTGTGCCTTCTGGACTTGGATTTGGGCCAAAAAGGGCTTCAGAAATCGCTGGGAGTGTTTTCTGTAATTTCTGGTACATAGCCTCTGTCACGCGTCCGCGTGGGTCACACGGTCGCGTCATTTGGAGTTTTCCTTGCCACGCGGTCGCTTCAGTCATGCGTCCGCGTCATCTACGTTTCGTTCAAGGCGCGCGATCGCGTCATCCACACGGTCGCGTCACTGCCATTTCACGCTGGCATGCGGCCGCGTCGTCCATGCGATCGCGTCACTGCCAGTTTCTTCAAAAACTCCATTTCGTGCTTTCCTTCCATTTTTGTATGTTTTCTTTCCATCCTTTAAGTCATTCCTGCCTTAGAAGATCTGAAATTACTCAACAGACGAATCACGGCATCGAATGATAATAAAGGGAAATTAAAATAATTACTTTTAAAGCATAGAAAACATGTTTTTCACATACATCACATAATAGGGAAGGGAAAGTAAAACCATGCAATTAACATGAATAAGTGAGTGAAGGATTAAATAAATCTCTTAAACTAGGCACAAAATATATCATAAAATATGGGTTTATCAACCTCCCCACACTTAAACAATAGCATGTCCTAATGCTAAATCCAAGATAAAGAGTAAGGTAAGGTTGAAGTGGTGGAATCTCATGCAATGCAATCTATCCTAAATGCAACTACCTAAATGTATCATGCAATTCTAATTTTTTTATTCACTTGTATATAAAGCTTACATGTAGTTGAATTAATTCACATTTCTCAAGGAATTATATATATAGCCAGACCTTAGATAATGATAAAGCACTTTTACAATTGAGATGGGAAAGAAAAAATATTTTTATAAACTTGCAAGACAATTAATAATTCAAGCAGAGATATATGCTAATGAGCTATTGAACTCTCACTGGATTTTGTGTTTACTCTCTAGTCACTCAGTGTTTATTGGGTTAATCACTCTATTCTTCTTTTTATCCTTACTTTCTATAACTTTGTTCTTCATCTAACCAATCAACAATTATAGAATATAGGCATACAAAAGTCATGAGGTCTTTAATTAAGGTTGTAATGGGGCCAAGGTAAAGGTAAGGGTATATGTATAAGGCTAAGTGAGCTAATTAAGCAAATCCTTGATTAGTCTAAGATCTCACCTAACATACATACTTTGTAAAGCACAGCTTCTTTTACCTATTTTACCCATATTTTCCCACTCGTTTATGTTACATGCTCATATTTTAATTTTGTCCCATATGCATTGCTTTATTTTGTATTTGGAGAATTCTTTTGTATCCCCTTTATTGAAATACTGAATATATATATAGATGCACACGGTAATTAAATTATTTTGATTCCACATGAGCATGCTTCCCAAAATTTTTATTTTGAATTATTTTATTCTTTTCAACTTTCTACCCTTTGTTTTTATCATCCATGTTCCCAATAGGTTTCCCACACTTAAACAATTACACAATTTCTATCTTAAGCTAACCAATGATTCAACTTGGGATTTTTATTTTGTTTTTCTGCTTAAGGCTAGTAATGTGATTTGTAGAATAAGAGGGGATTTAAAGGCTCAAGGGGGCTAACAAGGGTGATGTAAAAGGTAGGCTAATTTGGGATAAGTGAGCATCTTATGCTAAAAAGGGTAAACTATACTAATTAATCCACATTTTCTATAACTAATAAGTTAGAATTGTAACTAAACTAAATGGCTAAAATATGAACTAAGAGTGCAACATGTAGAAATAGAGTAAAAATACATGAAAATAGTGATGTATAAGTACTGAGAAAATAAAAATAAAAATAAAGAGAAAAAATATAGGAAAAATAGCAAAATAAAATAAAAAGAGTCTGTAGTGGTTCACCAAAAAAACGCCAGAGATGGCGACCTCCCCACACTTAAAATGAAGCATCGTCCCTGATGCTCACTCAAGTAGGGTGTGAAGGGGTGTCATCACTGGAAGGATGGGTAGCTGGAGTCTCTGTGGTGGTGTTCTGAGGATCTGCCTGCTGCAGAGGAGGTGCTGACTGAATAGAAACCTCTGAGACTGCAGCCTGGATCTGAGGCAGGGCCTCATGCTGTGAAGCAGCCTGCTCTGTGTCTGCCTGTGCAGCCTCGCTCTGTGGATGGGTCTCTGCCTCGTGATCATCCGCCTTCTCCTCAGATGGCTCTGATGGTGTGTCAAGCTCGGAGGGGATATCGCCAGATCGTATCATCAGCTTCAGGTGCTCATAGCGTCTCTTGCTGCGACGCTCAGCTCTCTCATATCGGCGCCAGTTGCGGCGCTCCATCTGGTCTAGCTGTCGAAACAGGCAGTGCACTAGGTGATAAACCGGCTCTGAGGCAGGTGGAGGTGTAGTGGTGGTAGCAGGGGTAGCTGTAGAGGAAGAGGGGCCGGCAGATGGTGTGGTTGTCTCATCAGTAGGAGTGAGGAATGGAGGTCTGTAGCCCAAAGCCAGAAAGTTCCTGCTGTGAGGGATAATTTTTTTGCATTCTGCAGCAGGTGGCTTCTCATCAGCATCCTCCCAAGGCACGTCAGCTCGACGGCCTAGCTGTGTAATCAGATATGGAAAGGGGAGAGTGCCTCGGACGTGGACCCTGGCCATGTAGTACCAGATAAAGCGTGGCAGGTACAGGTCTTTACCCTCCAGCACACACCATAGGAGGGTGATCATAGCGACAGGTAGCTCTGTCTCGTGAGTACTCAGCATAATAAAGTTGCTTAGGATCTGATGCCATAGCCGAGCCTCATCATTTAAGTAAATCCGCTTGATTCTCTTTGGCATGGTGGTGTTCTAACCCATGATCCAAGGAACGGTCGGGTCAAGGGCTATCCTGGCCTTGACTGCATCCCAATCAAACTTCATGAAGCGCATATCCTCCTCAGCTTTTTGATAACCATCCAGCTGATCGGATTTAGGCAGAAGCTTCAGAACATCCTCTATGGCCTCTTCAGTGACCAGTATCTGCTTCCCTCTTAGGTTCACTGCATCTAGAGAAGTTTTTAAGTAATTGCACTAAAATTTCCTTACCCAAGATGCATTTACCTCAGTCAGGTTTCTCTCCAGGAAGAACCAGCCGCTTTGTTTGATCTGATCAGAGGTGTATTGCTGGAGTTCTTCTGGGATCTTCAGAGTCCTCTCCAGGTATAGGTTTCTGGAGTTTGCAAACACTGGATACTTCAGCTCGCAGTAGCGGTTTGCAAACTTAATGGGATTAGTAGCAGGGAGTAGCTGGTCAGCCTTCTCCTGCGGGGTAAAGTGTTTCTCCCGCCAGGAGTCATCATGCATGAGGTCCAGGATAGACATGGAGGCTTCACCTCTTTTCCGTTTGCCAGTTGTTGCCTTTCCTTTTCCTTTTCTTTGGGTGTTAGACATCCTGAAAAATAGAAAACCAAGATATAATAAAAATAGGAAAGCAGGTAGGCAATTAATCGAAAGAAGCATAAAATGGCAAAGGAGCAATAGAATAATGAAAAGGAGTTAAGTAAATGTGCATTAAGGATTGTATAGGAGTTAAAAGTCCGAGAATAAAAGTTCACAATCCAATATGTAAAAGAATTCATGTTAAGTAGGAAAAACGTCCGTCATGCCTTGGTTAGAATGTTAGAGAGAATAGTGAAAAACCAGAAGAGATGTTTTGAAAGGTAAGCGGGTTAGGAATGAAAAAGAGGTTAGGAAGTTAAAATTAGTGAATTAGTAAAAAGTGGGTTAGAATAAGTGGCATGATGAGCATTTCCTAAATAACGAGAATTCACAAATTAAAGCAACAGATAACTCAAATTCAAACAAGGAAGTTAAGGATGAATCAAATGAAAATAGCAAAAAGTGGAATTGAATCATCCAAGATGCAATTTATAAACCAGAAAATTAAAAAGAATAAGAAAGCTTGCCCTGTCATTCATGAATTGGTTTGGTAAAAGCTGAGTAAAGTAGAGTGCAAGTTTGCCAAAACCAAAACAGGAATGAAAATCAAAACAATTTACAGAAATTTGGGCAGCATCCCGGCTAAAATTGGATGTTCTCAGAAAATAAATAGCAATTAGAATAGCTCATATGAATTAAAATATAGCTGCAATTACATAAAGGGAATATGAACATGGAAAAGCAATGTAAAAAGCAGCATGAAACAAGAAATTACAGCATATGAACAATACTAACATCACAGCAACAGCAGAATTGCGAAAATTAGAAAACAAGAAACATGAACAGCGCAATCAAACAGGCCTAAATCCACTAACCACATCCTAAGCTACCTAACAACCTAGAATCCACTGCAACATGCATATCTAACTAGCCTAATTATGAACATAAATAGAAATATAGGAAATTAACGATGAATGGATAGAAGGGTGGCATTCAGCGGAACTTGAAAGGTGAAGGAAAGAAAGTGGGGGCAGAGAGGTGGCCAGGGGATGGTGGTGGTGGCGGCTGTGGGCGCAGGGGGGTTTCGGGAAGGGTAATGGGGTTAGGAGGGGAAAATCGACCTCACTCCCGTGAGTTTTTATTACTTGATACGACCCGGTACACTTGCCGGCTAGTTTTGGGTGTTTTGGGAGAGATTCGTTTCTCATCAAAATATCTCATCAAGGGGGCGCGGCGGTAGGGGGCGTGGCGGTGACGGCAGCGTGGTGAGGTGGTAGTCGCGTAGGAGAGGCAGCGGGGGTGGAGGGAGAAGAGGAAAGAGGAAGAAGAAAGAGGGGGAATGAGGAAGGGGGTGGCGTGGTGGTGGGTTCTGGGTGGTCGCCGGAGGGCGGTGGTCGGTGGTTGTGGCTGAGAGTTGGTAGTAGTGGAAGGTTGCAGAGAGGGGAGGAAGGAGAAGGGGCTGGGGGGCGCGAATGGGAAGGTCTCGCGTGACTGGGGGTTTAGAAAATTTAAATCCACGCGATCGCGTGGGGCACGCGGTCGCGTGGCTGGGGTGAAATGGGGGTCGACGCGATCGCGTGAGTGATGCGATCGCATGGAATGAGTAAATTATGAATGACGCGGTCGCGTGAGGCATGCGACCGCGTCGCTGGAAATTGTGCTAAACGCACGATTCCAGCGTCGTTTCAGCGCAACTCTCTGTCTCCTCTGGGGTGGTGGTGCAATCCATGCGACGCGATCGCGTTGCTCACGGTGTCGCGTGGGATTGGTGTTGTGCAAGTGACGCGATCGCGTCAGGGACGCGACCGCGTGGGTCGTTTTGTGTGAAACGCACAATGGCCGCACGATTCCAGCCTAACTCTCTAGACGTTGGGGATTTACGCCGATCTTCAGATCACGCGGCCGCGTGGGTGACGCGGACGCGTGGGTGGTTATTTTTCACAACTGACGCGATCGCATGAATGATGCGGTCGCGTCGCGCACCCCTTTTTTTATGCAGGTATGCAATTATGCAGTATACAATGCGAATGAATAATATTCAGGTTCAATTGAAAAGGAAATAAAAATAAATAACACGAAATAAAACTGAAAAAGAAACGACCATATCATGGTGAGCTGTCTCCCACCTAGCACTTTTAGTTAAAGTCCTTAAGTTGGACATTGGATGAGCTTCCTGTTATGGCGGCTTGTGCTTAAATTCTTCCAGAAATCTCCACTAATGTTTGGAATGCCAACAGCCTCCGGGGTCCCAAACTAGGCATGTAAAGCTTCTGAGCAGCTTCAAACAAATTCTCAGGCTCCCGGGGTGACGAATGTCAGAATAGATTCCAGGATCCCAAACTTCGCTTTTAGATCCGCCTTTGTCTTGATCTATATTTTTCCATCCGAGCGGTTTAGAAAGTAGATTTTCACCAAGGTGATCAAACGTTTTCCGAGATCCATTCGATTGACCATGATTCCAATCCGTGCACTTCGAGTTGAAGCGTGGAACCTTATTGAACCTTGTGCACCAGCTCTGAGCACGAGCCATTTCCCTCTTACTCTTAAAGCCGCAGAGAGCTCTAAGCTGGCCATCTGTTTCAAGCAAACCATATTCAAGTGGAAAAATAAAGTTAAAGGTTAAGGATTGTACCCACTTGAAGCTTGTATTGGGTGGTAATGGCCTTGGGATAGGTGTTTCTAGTGGTTCTGTGAGTTCTACTCCCTTGTGCTCTTCTGTGAATTCCTTCACTTCCTTGCAGACTTCTTCAATTGCATCCATGTCCTGATCAAAGCCTCCTATGTCTTCCTCGTCACTTAAGTCATAAACGGGAGGTTGAGAGAAATCTACCTCCGCATCGTCTTTGTATTCACTTGGGGAAGACTCTTCGATCTCAGAGAATTCACTTGCGGATGCAAGTTCATCACTGGGAGAACTTGACTTGAGATTATCATCATCAAGGAAACTTGCTTCTTGGAGTATTCCGTCTAGTTCCTCATAAAAGACTTGCCTTGGGGGTTGTGTACTATCCTCCTTAGCATCGACTGCAACGTCCTTGACAGAATTCTCCACAACTCTGGATTCCCATGGAGGCTCAACATCTCCTAAGTCTTCAACCAACTCTTCTTCTTGTATAATGACAGCTTCCTCTACTTGTTCCAGTACGAAGTCATGCCCTGTTCTGTCCACTGGAGTTTCTAGTATCTCCTTCATGCTATGCTCATCATTAGATTGTCCACACGGAGTTGTGGGAGGTCCTTGAATGTTCGAACGTCTAGAAGATAATTGACTTATTGCTTGCTTCAGTTGATAAAGGGTTGTT
>NC_029793.2:126406341-126415340 GCF_000816755.2 Arachis ipaensis
CTTGGAGGGTGTTGTTGCCTAAAGGGTTGATCAGATCCTCTTGGCTCCATCCATCTTTGATTGCTCTGACCTTGATGCATGTTCCTGTTATAACTTTCACTCCTTTCAACAATATTAGAACCAAACTCAAAGCGAGAGGAGTGAGAATTCATAGTAGCTAATGGAAATAAAAAGAGAAAAATAAAGATAAATAAACAAGTAAAAGAAAAATTATTTGCAATAACCAATAATAAGGCACACGATTGCAGTTCCCCAGCAACGGCGCCATTTTGAAAGAACTGAAGATTGATGGTTTAGAAGTTATAGTAAACTCTCGTTGCAAGTATAGTTACTAAACCAAGCAATCAACCTTTCTTACAAACGTTTTGGTTGTCACAAGTAACAAATCCTTAAATAAATTGATAACCGAAGTATTTAAACCTCGGGTCGTCTTCTCAAGGAACTACAGGGAAGTATGTTCTTATTATTGGTTATGAAGATTGTGAATTGGGGTTGTGAAGATGAGGAACAAGTAATTTAAATTGCAATTAAAATAGGTAAAAGACTGTAAAATAAATAAATAACTGTAAAAACATACTTTTGGCAAGGTGTGAGAAATTGGAAGTCCTATCCTAGTTATCCTTATCAATGATGATGAAGAAGATTGAATCTTAATTGCACTCAGTCATTCTTTACTTAAAGTAAAGAAAAGTCAAGTGACTAATTAGTTTGATTTTCAAATCCTAGTTAATCTCTAAGGAAAGATTGGGATTATTGAAGTTCAATTCAATTAGCAAAGATAACAATTATCAATCATGTTTGAGTTTGATAACTCCTGAGTTACTGATTTCTTAACCAAGACCAAAAAGGGAAAAAGTAAATCTAGCAGAATAAAAATGCCTTCAGATTGGAAGCAACAGTAATATAAATAAAGGAAACAATTGTAAACTGAAATACCTCAAATAACATTAATTTAAAAGAGTAATCTGCAACATAGAAGAATTCATAAATTAAATTGAGAAAATAATAGAAAGGAATATTGAACCTGATAAAAAGAGATAATCCTGAAAGTGAATAAAATCCTAAATCTAAATCCTAAAAGAGAGAGGAGAAAACCTCCCTCAAAACTAAATCTAAATCATGAAAAGTAACTAATTGGAGAGTCTCCTCTGAATGGATGCATTCCCCCACTTCATAACCTCTGATCTGTGCCTTCTGGACTTGGATTTGGGCCAAAAAGGGCTTCAGAAATCGCTGGTGCATAGCCTCTATCACGCGTCCACGTGGGTCACGCGGTCGCGTCATTTGGAGTTTTCCTTGCCACGCGGTCGCTTCAGTCATGCGTCTGTGATGTGGGCGGAAATTGGCGAGTTAAGAATGATTATAAAATATGCGTTGCAAGTATAGTTCTCAACCAACTAGAAATCCGCTTATTAATTTAGAAGGGTGTCACAGAAATTAAAATTAAAATACTAGGAGTATGGATCCCTGGTCGTCTCCCAACGAGTTGCAGAAAAGTGTGCTATTTTATTAATCAGATGTTTTCAAAAAGGTTTGAGTTGAATGGCAGAAAATTAAATCAGAGAATTTATATAAATTTAAATAAAAGCCTTGACTGGGAGTTGATTAGCTGGAAGCCCTATTCTTGTTGGAGTACTCTCAAGATTAATTGACAATTGGGGGTTATTATGTTTAGTTGTCCCTTACTAAGTAAGGAAAAGTCAAACAAGTTGGAATGCTGTTTCTATCCACAAGTTCCAATCCGCTCTTGGGAGGATTGGTGTTAGTGACTAGAGAGCAATCCAACAATAAACCCAATTACAATCTTTCTCTTGAGCATCCCCACTCAAGGGTTCCTTTCAATCAGCTCCCCATCAAGTTAGGGAACTACTCGATCATTGTAAATGTAAAATTCATAGCATAAGAAAGGGAATTAAAGAAGGACATGATAAATAATGATCAAAAGATTAATTAAAGATAAAAGTAATTCTTGTATTAATAAATGCTAAAATAATCTAATAGTAAAATTAAGTATATTAAGGAACATAGAAGAGTAAGAGACAAGTAAAGAGAACGAACTAGAATGTCGAAGTCTTGATGAGGCAATAACTCTTCTCAATATCCCAATGCAAAAATAATGAAAATAACAAATCCTAAAAACTATGAATATGTAGAGAGAAAACCTAGAGGAGGAGTAAAACTAGATCTAAAACTAAAAACTATGCGGAATGAATGTTGTTGTTGGTTTCTGCATGTTCTCTGGCTCTAGTCTGCTTTTTTGGGCCGAAAACTGGGTCAAAATAAGGCCCGAAATCACTCCCAGCGATTCTGCAAATTATGCAGATCGCGCATGTCACGCGGATGCATCATTCAGGCGGACGCGTCATTCGGCGTTTCGCTTTACCACGCGGGCGCGTCATCCACGCTTCTGCATCACTTGTGTAGTTTCCAATTCGCACGGCCGCATCATCCATGCGGCCGCGTCATTGCGATTTCCTCTCTTCTGCGCGGTCGCGTCATCCATGCAGCCGCGTCGGTTCTCGCTGGTCATCTCCTCAATTTCTTGTGTTCCTTCTATTTTTGCAAGCTTCCTTTCCAATCTCTAACTCATTCATGCCCTATAAAGCCTGAAACACTTAACACACATATCACGGCATCGAATGGAATAAAGGAGAAATAAAATACATAATTAAAAGTCTCTAGGAAGCAAGTTTTCAATCATGCAATAACTTTAGGAAGGAATTATAAATGCATGCTTATTTAATGAATAAGTGGGTAAAGATCATGATAAAACTACACAATTAAACACAATATAAACCATAAAATAGTGGTTTATCAACCTCCCCACACTTAAACATTAGCATGTCCTCATGCTTAGTTGAAGGAGATAAAATAAATGAGTGGGAACATGTAAAACCTGTGCAATGCAATGCAACCTATATATATGAATGCAACTATATGATTTTTGTTCACTTGATCAAAAGTAAGTAAGCTCTTCAAAACAATTACAAATCAAATTCCACTAACTCAATTCTTATACAGTAAGAACAGATAAAAATGCAAGAAGATAGCTCATGAAAGCAGGGAATATAGAAATTCAAGCATGGAACCCTCACTGATGATGTATGTACACTCTAGTCTCTCTAGTGTATAGGGTCATCACTCTATCCTTCTCTAATCATGCTCTCTAATTTTTGTTCTTCTCCTAACCAATCAACAACATTTAATATACCAATGCAAACATCATGAGGTCTTTTCAAGGTTGTAATGGGGCCAAGGTAAGGGTAAGGATACATATATGGCTAAGTAAGCTTATAAATTGAATCTTTAATTAACCCAAGCTTTAACATAACCTATATATATTCTATATAACTTTGGAATTCATACCTAGCTACCCAGAAATTTCCTTTCACATTCCATACTCATGTTTCAACCTTTTATTTTGATTTTATCATACATGCATTGATCTTTGAATGCTTGACTTAGCATTGGGGTAATTTTGTTCCCTTATTTATTTGTTGAATAATTTTGGATTTTTTTCATAGACACAGAAACATAAAAATAACATAGCTTATCAATGCACATAGAGTTTTAATTCTTATAGTTTCACATGAGTAGGTATCCAAATTCCCATTATTTTATCATGACTCATTCCCTTATTATCTTTTGCTTCCACAATTTTCCATACTTAAATAGCACACACAATTCTATCTTAAGCTAACCAAATATTCAATTTGGGATATATAATTGTTTTTCCGCTTAAAGCTAGTAATGTGGTAAAATATAGAACAAATGGGATTTAAAGGCTCAAAGTGGCTAACAAAGGTAATTGAAAGGGTAGGCTTAATTTGGATAAGTAAGCTAAACAAATAATGGCCTCAGTCATATGCAAACATATAAATATAATAAACATTGGACATATAGGATGAAACAAAATATAGATTACAATCATAGAGAAGTAAACACACAAGAATAAAATAATTATGGTTAAATAATATAACCATTCATAACGGCTCAATTATCACAGATTGTGTGTTCTTTAGCTCAAAAATCATGTTCCAAATACAACTTCAAGAAAATTTGACATAAAAGTTTTAATTAAAATTAGTGAAATTTTGTTCCAAAGATAAAGACTTAGAAGAAACCTATTGTCTTTTCAATCAAGCAGAACATGCATGCAACTAATCTATTATTATGCAATTTATCCTATTCTACAAAAGAAAAATCTAACTAAATATCCTAATTTATTGGTGCTAGGGAAGAGAAATTACCTCCGGAAGTCAGGTACTGACCGACCTCCCCACACTTAAGGCTTTGCACCGTCCTCGGTGCCATCTGTCAAGAACAAAGGTGGGCTGGTAGCAGTATCTCCACAGTCGGGACCATTATGGCTCCCTGTGCTGGTAAAGGAAGTGGAGTCCGGGGTGTCTGAGTCCTTGAATTTTCCCATAATCAGCTCCTTGAGGTATGTGAATCGGCGCTTATTACGGCGCTCTCTCATCTTAGCTTTCTGTTCCTGCCAATCCAACTTTTCAAGTATCTGCTGGAGCAGTTGGTCTGCAGTAGGTGCTTGTGGTGTTGAAGAAGGAATATCTTCAACTGGTTCAGTATGCTGGCTAATAGTGGCTACTGGAAGTCTAAGGTATTTCCCGTTGGGGACATACTGATCATCCCATGGAAGCATGGCTTTGGTGTCCCCAGCTCTGTAGGAGACTCTGGCTGCTGAGACAATATCTGAGACCATGGCGGGGAAAGGTAAGTTGCCCGCAATTTGTATGTGTCCCATGGCATTCCAGATATGTCTTGGTAGATTCAGAGGTTGGTCTGTAAGGATGCACCATAGAAGAACGGCCATGTCCGCAGTGAAGGAGGATTCGTGAGTGCTCGGAAAGATGTAATGGGACATGATTTGTGCCCATACGCGAGCCTCCAAGGTAAGTGCTGAAGCCGAAATTTCTCTTAGGGCGGGTACGATGGTATCCGTAGATCCATCGGATGCCAGGTAGTGTGATAACTCTGAGAACGGCGTCCCAGTCAAATTGGTACATCTGGTACTTGAGTGAGGCTTCTTGAAAGGCATCCAATCCTTTTAGAACAGGGGGAAGACCTAGAGCTTTTTGAATGGCTTCTTCAGTAATGGGGACTTGCTTCTGACGGACATAGACAGACTGCAGGGTTAGCAGGTGGAAGTTGGAGTAGAACTCGACTACCCAAGAAAGATTGACCTGCCTTGGCTGTCTCTATAGGAAATCTCATTGTCTTCGTGCAATCTGCGGCTCAACAAAGGTAGCAATATTGGGCGGGAGGAGAAGAAGGTATTCGTTGTTGTAACTCCTTTCAGCCTGGATGGGGAACATCTGCTCACAGTAGCGATTGGGAAATTGCGCAGTGTCTTTTGCTGGGAAGGCTTTTTCTTTATCATCAACCTTTATAATCCTTTTTGTTTTCTTTGTTGAGGGCTTTACTGCAGTTGAAGAGGGTTCTGCCACCAATGCTCTCTTTGTTCCTCTTCTTGCTGGTTGTTTGGGGGTAGCTTTCTCCTTTCCTTTCTTGGTGGCCATCCTGAAAAGGGAAGAGAAAGTAAATTAAATTTAAAGGGGTGAAGCAAGGAAGAGGGTGATGTAAGTGATAATCAATGCACAATAAAGAAGAATGACGTTAACACATGGTCCAAACTGCATGTGAAAAGTTCATCAATGGAAATATAGCAAGTGCATGTAGGACAATGAAATGTAAGAAGTTTATTGGCATGCCGGCAAAGGCATGAGTAGCATAGATCAAGCATTCAATGTCCAATTTAAATATGTTATCACTCGTAACTAACCATCACGTTTGTATTGACAATTAAATTCAATGAATAAAATAGTAAAGAGAATTTGTGAAAAGCAAGCATTGAATATTAGAGTAGAAAAATATAGAGAAGTTCATAATGCCATATGGGCTTTTTCACAAACACATAGCATGCATGTAGAAGAAGCTCTTGAAAATAAGAATTTGAACATGCAAGTAATCCCTTAAAAAGTAATATATAATTGTCAAACAAATTTACAACAATCCACAAGCATATAATAATAAATAATGACTCATAAATTGATAACACCAAGTAAAAAGGAAAAAGAAAGAAAAAAAATATTAATAATGAAAGTAAAAAGAAAAGAAAAGAAGATGGCATATAAAAATAAGAAGAATAATAGAAAAATAAGGAGGGAAGGAGAAAGAAAAACCTTGTTAATGGGGGTGAGAGAGAGTGTGTGTAAAAAGTGAGAAAGAAGGAAGAAGGGAGGAAGGGAGGGAGAAGAAATAAGGAGGGAAAAGAGAAACTAGGATTTGGGGAGAAGAAGATAAGATAGTTGGCAAATTAGGGGGGCTGTGCGGCGTAAGCGACGCGGTCGCGTGGGACACGCGGTCGTGCGACTTGCGCTGAACTGAATGACGCAGTCGCGTCAGTCACGCGGTCGCGTGACCCGTTTTATGCCATTGGCGCGAGGGTAGCCTCGCACTCGCACAACTCTCTGTTCAAAATCATATTAGTGCCAAATTTTGGGTGACACGATCGCGTGTGGCATGCGATCGCGTGAGTGGGCTTTAGAAGGATATGACGCGGTCGCGTGGATCACGTGGCTGCGTGGGAAGGATTATGCGTTCAGCACCAATCCAGCACCACTCTCGCACAACTTTCGGTCGTGCACCACTTTGTGGTGGGTTGTCTCCCACCTAGCACTTTGCTTTAACGTCCGTAAGTTGGACGCTCCACTAGCTCAGTCTTCGGCTATGTGGGGATCTTCCAAGAGGAAGATCTCAAGCTCCTTGTTTTTCTTCAGCTTCCCGCTATGGTACAGCTTTAAACGATGTCCATTAACTTTGATAAGTTCAGAGCTTGAAGGATGACTTAGGTGATAGACTCCGTACGGTTCGGCTTTCTCCACTCTATATGGACCTTCCCATCTTGATCTCAATTTGCCTGGCATGAGCCTCAGTTAAGATTTATATAGGAGGACTAAGTCCCCAGGTTGGAACTCCTTCCTTTTGATGTGCTGATCATGTACGGCCTTCATTTTCTCCTTGTATACTCTTGAGTTCTCATAAGCTTCTAGGCGAAGGCTCTCCAGTTCCTGCAGTTGCAACTTCCTTTCAGCTCTGGCTTTTTCAATTCCCATGTTACATTCCTTTACTGCCCAAAAGGCTTTGTGCTCTACTTCAACAGGGAGATGACAAGCTTTTCCATAAACTAAGCGGAAAGGACTCATCCCAATGGGTGTTTTGTATGCTATTCTGTATGTCCAGAGTGCATCTTATAGCCTGGTGCTCCAGTCTCTTCTATGAGGTTTGACTATCTTCTGCAAGATACGCTTTATCTCTCTATTTGACACCTCGGCTTTCCCATAAGTCTGAGGATAGTATGCTGGTACGCGGAATCGTGATTACACTTTAATTATGTAAAATTCATTGCTCTTTCTTTTCCTGGAAATGGCGCCAAAAACATGATGCCAAGACCATGGTTTACAACTCCGTGTAACTAACCAGCAAGTGCACTGGGTCGTCCAAGTAATACCTTACGTGAGTAAGGGTCGAATCCCACGGAGATTGTCGGTATGAAGCAAGCTATGGTCACCTTGTAAATCTCAGTCAGGCGGATATCAAACAGTAATGGGTTTTCGAAAATAAATAATAGAATAGGGATAGAGGTACTTATGTAAATCATTGGTGAGAATTTCAGATAAGCGAATGGAGATGCTTTTCGTTCCTCTGAACCTCTGCTTTCCTGCTATCTTCATCCAGTCAGTCTTACTCCTTTCCATGGCTGGCTTTATGTGATACATCCCCATTGTCAACGGCTACTTTCGGTCATCTCTCGGAAAAATGATCCAATGCCCTGTCACGGCACGGCTATTCATCTGTCGGTTCTCGATCATGCTGGAATAGGATTTACTATCCTTTTGCGTCTGTCACTAACGCCCCGCAATTGCGAGTTTGGAGCTCGTCACAGTCATCCAATCATTGAAGCCTACTCGGAATACCACAGACAAGTGTTAGACCTTCCGGATTCTCTTGGATGCCGCCATCATTCTAGCTTACGCCACGAAGATTCTGGTTAGGAGATCTAAGAGATACTCATTCAATCTAATGTAGAACGGAAGTGGTTATCATGCACGCGTTCATAGGGAATGATGATGATTGTCACGTTCATCACATTCAGGTTGAAGTGCGAATGAATATCTTAGAAGAGAAATAAGATGAATTGAATAGAGAACAGTAGTACTTTGCATTAATCTTTGAGGAACAGCAGAGCTCCACACCTTAATCCATGGAGTGTAGAAACTCTACCGTTAAAAATACATAAGTGAAAGTCCAGGCATGGCCGAGATGGCCAGCCCTCAAAACGTGATCACAGGATCAAAATACAATCTAGGATGTCTAATACAATAGTAAAAGGTCCTATTTATAATAAACTAGTCACTAGGGTTTACATGGGTAAGTAATTGATGCATAAATTCACTTCCGGGGCCCACTTGGTGTGTGCTTGGGCTGAGCTTTAACTTTCCACGTGAAGAGGCCATTTGTGGAGTTGAACGCCAGGTTTTGATCCATTTCTGGCGTTCAACTCTGGTTTTGGATCCTTTTCTGGCGCTGGACGCCAGAATTGGGCAGAGAGCTGGCGTTGAACGCCAGTTTGCGTCGTCTATTCTTGGCCAAAGTATGGACTATTATACATTTCTGGAAATCCCTGGAGGATTGCATAGGTGGCAAATGAGGTGAGGAAAGGCTAACCTTGCCATAGTGAAGGACTTGTCAGCCACCTTGTAGAGTTCTTGAGGTATAATCTCATGAACTTCCGCCTTTTCTCCAATCATAATGATATGGATCATGATGGCCCGGTCTATAGTAACTTCAGACCGGTTGCTAGTGGGAATGATTGAGCATTGAATGAACTCCAACCATCCTCTAGCTATAGGCTTGAGGTCCAATCTTCTTAGTTGAACCGGCTTGCCTTTGGAGTCAATCTTCCATTGAGCTCCTTT
>NC_029793.2:126415356-126433029 GCF_000816755.2 Arachis ipaensis
GTGACTCCACATGATCATGAACCTATAAAGACATGAAAAACAATGAAAATAACAATTAGATAAATAAACATTGGGTTGCCTCCCAACAAGCGCTTCTTTAATGTCAATAGCTTGACAGTGGGCCCTCATGGAGCCTTTGGAAGTCCATGAAACTTGCAGTTCTGCTGCATCAGAGAAACTAATTGAGGTTTCAGCTCAAAGTTGTTTGCTCCAATGGCAGGAATGGAGATGCTTCTTCCATGTAAATTGGAATTAGGTGCAGTAAAGTCACCAAGCATCTTCCTTACATTATTATTATTTTCGGCTACCATCTCCTCTTCCTATTCAAAAATTTCTGAAAGGTTATCTCTGGATTGTTGTAATTTAGCTTCTCTTAATTTTCTCTTCAGAGTCCTTTCAGGTTCTGGATCTGCTTCAACAAGAATGTTCTTGCCCTTGCTCCTGCTCATATGACAAAGAAGAGGGCACAGAAAAAATAATAATAATATGGATCCTTTATACCACAGTATAGGGATCCCTGTGTGAGTAGAAGAAGAGGGGGAGACAAAGAATGTAATATAATGGAAGAAACACAACTGTGAGGATGGTAGAGATGTGAGATGAGATGTTAGTGAATGAATAAATAAATAGAAGGAGATGAGGGAGAAGGATTTTCGAAAATAATTTTTTTTTTTTTTTGAAAAAGAGTAGTGATTTTCGAAAATAGTTTTTGAAAAAGGTTAGTAATTTTCGAAAAATTTTGAAATCAAAAATGAAAATAATTAGTTAATTAAAAGAAATTTTGAAAAAGAGGGAAGATATTTTCAAAAATTAGAGAGAGAGAGTTAGTTAGGTAGTTTTGAAAAAGTTAAGAAACAAACAAAAAGTTAGTTAGTTAGTTGAAACAAATTTTGAAAAGATAAGAAGTTAGGAGGTTAGAAAAGATAATTTGAAACCAACTTTTTGAAAAAGTAAGATAAGAAGATATTTTAGAAATTAGTTTTGAAAAAGATTTGATTTTTTTAAAATCTCAATTAATGACTTGATTCATAAGAAATCACAAGATATGATTCTAGAACTTAAAGTTTGAATCTTTCTTAACAAGCAAGTAACAAACTTCAAATTTTTGAATCAAAACATTAATTGATTATGTTATTTTCGAAAATTTGATATAAAAATAAGAAAAAGATTTTTGAAAAATATTTTTTTGGAATTTTCGAAAATAACTAAGAATTTTGAAAAAGATTTGATTTTTGGAAAAAGATTTTTGAAAAGATAAGATTTTCAAATTGAAAATTTGATTTGACTCATGAAAACAACTAGATTTTAAAAATTTTTGAAAAAGTCAATCCAAATTTTCGAATTTGAAGAGAGACAAAGGGAAAGATATTTTTTTATTTTTAAATTTTTATGATGACATCACCATTGTCAACGGCTACTTTCGATCATCTCTCGGGAAAATGATCCAATGCCCTGTCACGGCACGGCTAATCGTCTGGAGGCATCACCCTTGTCAATGGTTTCATCTTATCCTCTCAGTGAAAATGATCAACGCACCCTGTCACGGCACGGCTATTCATCTGTCGGTTCTCGATCATACTGGAATAGGATTTACTATCCTTTTGCGTCTGTCACTAACGCCCCGCAATCGCGAGTTTGGAGCTCGTCACAGTCATCCAATCATTGAATCCTACTCGGAATACCACAGACAAGGTTTAGACCTTCCGGATTCTCTTGGATGCCGCCATCATTCTAGCTTACGCCACGAAGATTTTGGTTAGGAGATCTAAGAGATACTCATTCAATCTAACGTAGAACGGAAGTGGTTGTCATGCACGCGTTCATAGGGAATGATGATGATTGTCACGTTCATCACATTCAGGTTGAAGTGCGAATGAATATCTTAGAAGCGAAATAAGATGAATTGAATAGAGAACAGTAGTACTTTGCATTAATCTTTGAGGAACAGCGGAGCTCCACACCTTAATCCATGGAGTGTAGAAACTCTACCGTTAAAAATACATAAGTGAAAGTCCAGGCATGGCCGAGATGGCCAGCCCTCAAAACGTGATCACAGGATCAAAATACAATCTAGGATGTCTAATACAATAGTAAAAGGTCATATTTATAATAAACTAGTCACTAGGGTTTACATGAGTAAGTAATTGATGCATAAATTCACTTCCGGGGCCCACTTGGTGTGTGCTTGGGCTGAGCTTTAACTTTCCACGTGAAGAGGCCATTTGTGGAGTTGAACGCCAGGTTTTGATCCATTTCTGGCGTTCAACTCTGGTTTTGGATCCTTTTCTGGCGCTGGACGCCAGAATTGGGCAGAGAGCTGGCGTTGAACGCCAGTTTGCGTCATCTATTCTTGGCTAAAGTATGGACTATTATACATTTCTGGAAAGCCCTGGAGGTCTACTTTCCAACGCAATTGGAAGAGCGCCATTTCGAGTTCTTTAGCTCCAGAAAATCCACTTTGAGTGCAGGGAGGTCAGAATCCAACAGCATCAGCAGTCCTTCTTCAACCTCTGAATCTGATTTTTGCTCAAGTCCCTCAATTTCAGCCAGAAAATACCTGAAATCACAGAAAAACACACAAACTCATAGTAAAGTCCAGAAATGTGAATTTAACATAAAAACTAATGAAAACATCCCTAAAAGTAACTAGATCCTACTAAAAACATACTAAAAACAATGTCAAAAAGCGTATAAATTATCTGCTCATCATATGCTGTTGCAACTTTATGAATTATCCCATGTTTCTTCATTAGTCCTGTTAGTCTCCTGTTACAAAAATGGGTGCCTTGATCGCTCACGATTGCTCGTAGTGATCCAAAGTGACAAATAATATGGTTTCTCACAAAGGAAACAACAGTGTTAGCATCATCAGTGCGGGTAGAAATTGCTTCCACCCATTTGGAAATGAAATCCACAGCTAACAATATATAGAAATAACCATTAGAATTTGGAAATGGACCCATGAAGTCAATGCCCCAAACATCAAAAATTTCACAGAAAAGCATAATCTGTTGAGGCATTTCATCCCTCCTGGATATATTACCAAATTTCTGGCATGGAAAACAAGATCTGCAAAATTCAGCAGGGTCTTTAAAAAGAGTAGGCCACCAGAATCCACAGTCTAAGATTTTTCTAGCAGTTCTTTGAGGGCTAAAATGTCCTCCACTCTCAGATGAGTGACAGGCCTCTAAGATGGACTGGAATTCTGATTGAGGCACACACCATCTAATTACCTGGTCAGCGTCACATCTCCATAAATATGGGTCATCCCATATATAATATTTAGACTCACTTTTCAGCTTGTCTCTTTGATGCTTAGAAAAGTTTGGAGGAAAAGTGCGGCTAACTAGATAATTAGCTACAGGTGCATACCAAGGGACTATCTCAGATACTGCTTGCAGGTTATCAAATGGAAAATTATCAGCTATAGGAGTGGAGTCATCTGTAATGTGCTCAAGGCGACTCAGGTGGTCCGCCACTAAATTCTGGTTACCACTCCTATCCTTAATTTCTAAATTAAATTCTTGTAATAGCAGTATCCAACGTATAAGCCTTGGTTTGGACTCCTTTTTAGATAATAAATACTTTAGAGCTGCGTGGTCTGAATACACTACTACTTTAGTATCAAGTAAATAGGCTCGGAATTTATCCAGAGCAAAAACAATAGCAAGAAGCTCTTTCTCAGTAGTAGTGTAATTGGACTGAGCGGCATCTAAAGTTTTAGACGCATAAGCAATAACAAAAGGATCCTTACCTTCACATTGAGCCAATGCTGCTCCTACGGCATGGTTGGAAGCATTGCACATTATTTCAAATGGTTGGCTCCAGTCTGGTCCTCTTACAATTGGGGCTTGAGTCAGTGCGGTCTTCGGCTTATCAAACGCTTGTTTGCAATTTTCACTGAACTCGAACTCAATATCTTTCTGCAGTAATCTAGATAAGGGAAGTGCTACCTTACTGAAGTCCTTAATGAACCTCCTGTAAAAACCTGCATGGCCAAGGAAAGAACGGACCTCCCTCACAGAAGAGGGGTAAGGTAAACTAGAAATAACATCCACCTTTGCTGGATCTACAGAAATGCTAGTATTAGACATAACATGTCCTAGTACAATCCCTTGTTTAACCATAAAGTGACATTTTTCAAAATTTAATACAAGGTTTGTACTGACACATCTATCTAATACTCTAGATAATCCATCTAAGCAAAGGCTAAAGGAATCGCGGTATACACTAAAATCATCCATAAAAACCTCCATACAGTCCTCGATAAGATCAGAGAAAAGACTCATCATGCACCTTTGGAAAGTATCTGGTGCATTGCACAAGCCAAAGGGCATTTTCTTGTAAGCATAAGTCCCAAAAGGACATGTAAAAGTGGTCTTTTCCTGATCCTCAGGAGCTATATGAATCTAGAAATAACCTGTGTAACCATCAAAAAAATAATAATGCGATTTACCTGACAGGCGATCCAGCATTTGATCAATGAATGGAAGAGGATAGTGATCCTTACGGGTTGCTTGGTTGAGGCGTCTGTAGTCAATGCAGACCCTCTAGGCATTTTGAACTCTGGTTGTCAGGAGCTCTCCATGCTCATCCTTCACTGCAGTGACTCCAGACTTCTTTGGTACCACTTGTACTGGGCTTACCCATTCACTGTCTGAGATGGGATAGATAATATCTGCCTCTAGTAGTCTGGTCACTTCCTTTTTGACAACCTCTAAGATAGTGAGGTTCAGTCTTCTCTGGGGCTGACGGACAGGTCTTGCTCCCTCTTCTAAAAATATTCTATGCTCACAGACTTGAGGGTTTATGCCTACTATGTCTGCCAAGCTCCACCCAATTGCCTTCTTGTGCCTCCTCAGCACACTAAGTAACTGCTCTTTTTGTTGAGAAGTAAGTTCCCTTGCAATGATAACTGGAAACCTCTGCCCATCTTCCAGGTAAGCATATTTGAGGTGTGGAGGAAGGGGTTTTAATTCTAACTTCTGATCGTGGTCAGGCTCTGG
Source organism: Arachis ipaensis (assembly GCF_000816755.2). Classification (NCBI taxonomy): domain Eukaryota; kingdom Viridiplantae; phylum Streptophyta; class Magnoliopsida; order Fabales; family Fabaceae; genus Arachis; species Arachis ipaensis. The sequence goes on from NC_029793.2 coordinate 126,420,363, forward strand.
GTTGTTTGGAGCTGGTAACAGTGGTAGAGCACTGTCATTGTCCTCCGAGAATGTCCCCACACTTGGACCTTGTCCTGTGTGCTTCTCTTCAAATTCCTCCTGATGGACTTCAGCCACGGTTTCATCTATAATGTCACACTTGAGGATAGAATGATCCTCTGGAGGATGCTTCATAACTCCATTCAGATTGAAGATCACTACTCGGCCATCTATTTCAAAAGAGTATGTTCCTGAAAAAGCATCTAATTTGAATTTTGAGGTCTTCAGGAATGGCCTTCCGAGTAGGATTGATGATGGCTTGTCTGAGTCATTTTGGGGCATTTTCAGGATATAAAAATCAATGGGAAATGTGAGCCCCTTAATGCCCACTAATACATCTTCAACAACTCCAGCTACTGTGATAATGCTTTTATCTGCTAACACAAAACGAGCTGCCGACCTTTTTAAGGGAGGGAGCCTCAAAATATTATATATAGACAAAGGCATTATACTCACACATGCTCCTAAATCACGCATGCAATCAGAAAATACTACACCGTCAATAGTACAATTAACCATACAAGGACCTGGGTCACTACACTTTTTAGGTAAACCACCCATTAAAGCAGATATGGAACTTTCTAGGAATAGTTTCTAATTCATTAATTTTGTCCTTATGTATACATAAATCTTTTAGAAACTTTGCATATTTAGGTACCTGTTGAATAACATCAAATAGAGGAACAGTTACCTCAACCTTTTTGAATATCTCTACCATTTTTGGATCAAGTTCCAGCTGCTTCCTGAGCTTCCTTACAAGTTGTGGAAATGGAATGGGAGTGGCATTTTCTGCAGTGTCTGTGCCTTTTAGTGCTTCCTCTTGTGGTTTCACTTCTTCTTCTTCAGCCATGTCCTGTATGTCCTCTTCCTCTTCAACATCTTCTATTTCTACTACCTCTTCAGCTGAGGCGTGTTCTGGTGGGTTTGGCTCCTCTTGATTCCTCTCCTGCAGTGTGGTTCCGGACCTTAAGGTGATGGCATTGATGTCACCCTTTGGATTGGGTAATGGTTGAGAGGGGATTCCACTGGAGCTCAAAGGTTGGTTATTGGAGTTGTTCATTGATCCAATCTGGGAGACAAGAGCCTACAAAGTAGCGGTCAGACCATTTAGAGTGGCATTAATGTTATTTTCCATGGTCTGCTGTCTCTGATCAATAGATTGTAGTAAGTCATCATTAGCAGATAAAGAAGGATAGGTAATTTGAGAGGTCTATTGTAGGGTATTCTGTGGTCCTTGGGATTGCCTTAGGTGAGGTGCTCTGTAAGGCTGATTCTGATTCTGCTGCCTGTTGTTGTTATTATTCCACCTCTGATATTCCTGATTATCTCTGCCTCCTCTGTTGTTGTTGTCCCTCCAATTCTAGTTAGAATTGTCCTGCCATCCATGGCTGTAGTTGCCACCTTGATTGTACCCTTGGTTGGGGCGGTCATAGAAGTTATGAGTGGCTGCCACGGTGTTGTCTTCCTGCTGGAGCTGCGGACATTCATCAATATAATGGCTGTAATCAACAAAGATTTTTCAAACTCTCTGTGGGACTAACTGTTGGTTTTGCTGTGGTGGAGAAGGTTGCGCTTGCTGAACTTGTTGTTGGTTCAATTGCATCTGCTTCAGCAAGTTGGTCATTTCACAGATACTCTGAGTTAAAGCAGCAGTCTCTCTGCTAGAGGATACTTCTGCAACGGCTTTTGAACGGCCTTGTTTCTGCCTGTGATTCCTAGTAGATTCAGCTAAGTCACTGATCAATTGCCATGCCTCATCAGTGGTCTTGTACTTTTTCATAGACCCATTGCTAGCACATTCTAATGTGGTCTTATCTTGGGGCCTCATGCCCTGTGTGACATAGCCGAGTAATACTATCTTGTCAATCATATGGTGGGGGCATGCTTCCAGAAGGTTATTGAAGCGCTCCCAGTACTCATAAAGAGTTTCAGAGTCATCCTGAACAATCATGGAAATGTCTTTCCTCAGTTTATCAGTAACTTCAGCTGGAAAGAACTTTTCCAAGAATTCTCTTCTTAGTGTATCCCAGTTGGACACAATTGCTGTTGGTTGAGTGTAGTACCACTCTCTTGCCTTCTCCTCAAGAGAAAACGGGAAAGCTTTCAGCAAAATTGAAGTTTCATCTGCACCATCACGCCTGACAGTAGAACAGGCTACTTGAAAATCTCTCAGGTGCTTGATAGGCTCTTGAGTAGGTAAGCCATGAAACTTGGACATCAAATTGAGCAGTGCGGTCTTTATTTCAAAGTCTGTAGCCACCGTTGGGTGATGCACTTGAAATGGTTACATTGTAAAATCAGGGGATCCAGCCTCCTGGATAGTAACTCTCCTAGCTGCTGCCATGTTACCTGCACGTAAAACAACCAAATCAGTAGAACGGGGGCTGGTTTCTTTCTCAAGTGACATTTCAGATCCGCCCTCAGAGAGGACTAACAAACGCCGAGCTTGCCTTATTCGTGAAATAGTTCTTTCAATCTCAGGATCGAATACTAGCAAGCTTGGATCAGGAAGCGAACGCGTCATCCAACGAAAGAAACAAGCAGCTCAAAGTAGTAAAATAAAATAAAATACAAATAAATAAAATCCAATCAATAACTTTAGCACTCTATTGCAACTCCCCGGCAACGGCGCCAAAAATTGATGTGGGCAGAAATTGGCGAGTTAAGAATGATTATAAAATATGCGTTGCAAGTATAGTTCTCAACCAACCAGAAATCCGCTTATCAATTTAGAAGGGTGTCACAGAAATTAAAATTAAAATACTGGGAGTATGGATCCCAGGTCATCTCCCAACGAGTTGCAGAAAAGTGTGCTATTTTATTAATCAGATGTTTTCAAAAAGGTTTGAGTTGAATGGCAGAAAATTAAATCAAAGAATTTATATAAATTTAAATAATAGCCTTGACTGGGAGTTGATTAGCTGGAAGCCCTATTCTTGTTGGAGTACTCTCAAGATTAATTGACAATTAGGGGTTATTATGTTTAGTTGTCCCTTACTAAGTAAGGAAAAGTCAAACAAGTTGGAATGCTGTTTCTATCCACAAGTTCCAATCCGCTCTTGGGAGGATTGGTGTTAGTGACTAGAGAGCAATCCAACAATAAACCCAATTACAATCTTTCTCTTGAGCATCCCAACTCAAGGGTTCCTTTCAATCAGCTCCCCATCAAGTTAGGGAACTACTCGATCATTGTAAATGTAAAATTCATAGCATAAGAAAGGGAATTAAAGAAGGACATGATAAATAATGATCAAAAGATTAATTAAAGATAAAATTAATTCTTATATTAATAAATGCTAAAATAATCCAATAGTAAAATTAAGTATATTAAGGAACATGGAAGAGTAAGAGACAAGTAAAGAGAACGAACTAGAATGTCGAAGTCTTGATGAGGCAATAACTCTTCTCAATATCCTAATGCAAAAACCATGAAAATAACAAATCCTAAAAACTATGAATGTGTAGAGAGAAAACCTAGAGGAGGAGTAAAACTAGATCTAAAACTAAAAACTATGCGGAATGAATGTTGTTGTTGGTTTCTGCATGTTCTCTGGCTCTAGTCTGCTTTTCTGGGCCGAAAACTGGGTCAAAATAAGGCCCGAAATCGCTCCCAGCAATTTTGCAGATTATGCAGATCGTGCATGTCACGCGGACGCATCATTCAGGCGGACGCGTCATTTGGCGTTTCGCTTTACCACGCGGGCGCGTCATCCACGCTTCTGCGTCACTTGTGCAGTTTCCAATTCGCGCGGCTGCGTCATCCATGCGGCTGCATCATTGCGATTTCCTCTCTTCCACACGGTCGCGTCATCCATGCGGCCGCGTCGCTTCTCGCTGGTCATCTCCTCAATTTCTTGTGTTCCTTCCATTTTTGCAAGCTTCCTTTCCAATCTCTAACTCATTCATGCCCTATAAAGCCTGAAACACTTAACACACATATCACGGTATCGAATGGAATAAAGGAGAAATAAAATACATAATTAAAAGTCTCTAGGAAGCAAGTTTTCAATCATGCAATAACTTTTGGAAGGAATTATAAATGCATGCTTATTTAATGAATAAGTGGGTAAAGATCATGATAAAACCACACAATTAAACACAATATAACCCATAAAATAGTGGTTTATCAGTCCGCGTCATCTACGTTTCGCTCAAGACGCGCGATCGCGTCATCCACGCAGTCGCGTCACTGCCATTTCGTGCTGGCATGCGGCCGCGTCATCCATGCGATCGCGTCACTGCCAATTTCTTCAAAAACTCCGTTTCGTGCTTTCCTTCCATTTTTGTAAGTTTCCTTTCCATCCTTTAAGTCATTCCTGCCTTAGAAGATCTGAAATTACTCAACACACGAATCACGGCATCGAATGGTAATAAAAGAAAATTAAAATAATTACTTTTAAAGCATAGGAAACATATTTTTCACATACATCACATAATAGGGAAGGGAAAGTAAAACCATGCAATTAACATGAATAAGTGAGTGAAGGATTAAATAAATCACTTACATTAGGCACAAAATATATCATAAAATATGGGTTTATCAATCACTTTCTTCTTAGCCACTACTTCATAGAAGTGGTCTTGATGAGCTTTGGTGATGAATCTCTCCATCTCCCAAGATTCAGAGGGATTAGCTACTACCTTTCCTTTCCTCTTTCTAGAAGTGGTCTTGATGAGCTTTGTTAATTTCGAAAATTATGGTTAAAATTAAGTTAGAAAAGCTATTTTTTATTTTTGAATTTTATGATGAAAGAGAAAAACACAAAAAAGACACAAGATTTAAAATTTTTAGATCTAGTGCCCTTATTTTTCAAAAATTTTTGGAGGAAAACATCAAGGGACACCAAACTTAAAAATTTTAAGATCAAAACACATACAAGACTCAAGAACACCTTGAAGACTCACAAGAACACAAAGAACAAAAATTAACTCAAAGAACTCAAGAACATAAAAAGAACACCAAACTTAAAAGTTTTAGAAAACCAAACAAAATTTTCAAAAAATAAAGAAAAATAACAAGAAAATACCAAACTTAAAAAATTGAAACAAGATTTAACCAAAGAAAAATTATTTTTGAAAATTTTTTAAAAAGAATGACTCTAGGAACAAAACTTACCAAGAACATAAGAACAACGCTTTAACCAACTGAACACCGAAAATAAAAATATTTTTGAAAAAACTTTTAGAATTTTAGAAAAAATAGAGAAGAAGAAAATAAAAATAAAAGACTCAAATCAAAAAGAAAGTTATACTCTTGCAAAAATCAAAGACTCAAAGAACACATGACTCAAACAAAGAAAGGACAAATATTTCTTGTAAAAGGTTTAGGAAGAAGAAAACAGAAAAATTAAAAGACTCAAATCAAGAACACAAATTAAACAAAGAAAAAAAATATTTTTTGAAACTTTTTCAGATTTTTCGAAAATTAAGAAGCAGAAAAATAAAAATAAAAGACTCAATTAAAATAAAATTACCTGATGTAGGAAGCAAGACAATCCGTCAGTTTGTCCAAACTCAACAATCCCCAGCAATGGCGCCAAAAACGTGATGCGTACGAAACCCCACACTTCCGTACAGCAATACCAGCAAGTGCACTGGGTTGTCCAAGTAATATCTGAGCGAGTCAGGGTCGATCCCACGGAGATTGTGGCTTGAAGCAAGTTATAGTTGTCTTGCAGGTCTTAGTCAGGCAAATCAGAAGGTTGTTGATTTTATGTTGAAAGGGGTAAAACCAATTAGATTAAATGATAGGAATAGAGTTAAGGATTGGAGTTGCTTTGTCTTTCTGAATTAACTCCAGTATTACTGCTCTCTTTGCTTGTGAGTGATTTCTTTAATGGCAGGCTGTATGTGATTGACACTAGTTTGAACAGCTGCCAATACTCCTCCAGATCTGAACCCCAGGTTTAGTGTGGATCCATTCTAATTGAGGGTGAAGCTCGTACAGTCCATTCTCCTTAATGATCCTACTCAAAGCGCCACAGACAAGGTCGGATTTTCCGGATCAGAGAATGCTGCACCTTGGGTTCTAGCCTCTACCACAGAGACCCTAATCTCCCCAGAAATTGGCTAAACTGATGTCTCGAGAAGTCCCCAACGAAGTCGTGGATTAGCCGTCTGAGAGATGTATATTCAAGCTGTTGGTTCGTCACTGTCCGGTGAAAGACGCTTTCTGAACCCAAGTAGACGTGGGTGTTTGTCAAGCACGTTCATCTTAATGTGATGAACATAGCTAATTTGTCAGATCATCCTATTCACCACGATGAAGTACGAATCTACATCTTAGAATTAATCAAATATGGATCGAAGAGAAACAGTAGTACTTTTATTAATTCATAGGACTCAGCAGGGCTCCTCCCCTCAACCTAGGAGATTTAGAAACTCATACTGAAAGTAAAACTTGAACAATAATGTGTATGGTATGCGAATATGGTGATTAAAGGTCTGAATTACATAAATTTAATCCCTTAAATACTAAACAGATGACTAGTAACGGTAAAAAAGTCTATTTAGTGCTAAAATCTACTTCTGGGGCCCACTTGGTGAGTATTTGGGCTGAGCTTTGATGAGATCCACGTGCTATGAGGTCTCTTGGGCGTGGAACGCTAGCTAGGCGGTCCTCATTGGGCGTTTGGACGCTGGACGCCTAGAAGGGGGCAGGAAGCTGGCGTTGGACGCCAGTTTTGGGCCTTCTAATCCGAAGAAAAGTATGGACTATTATATATTTCTGGAAAGCTCTGGAAGTTAGCTTTCCATAGCCATTAAGAGTGCTCCATTTGAACTTCTGTAGCTATAGAAAATCTATTCCGAATGTAGGCAGGTCAGATTCAGACAGCATCTGTAGTGCTTTCTCTGTCTCTAAATCAGACTTTTGTTCCAGCTCCTCAATTTCAGCCAGAAAATATCTGAAATTGTATAAAAACACAAAAACTCATAGTAGAATCCAAAAATTTGAATTTAACACTAAAATCTATAAAAACTTAATGAAAACTAAATAAAAACTACTAAAATCTATATGAAAGTGATGCCAAAAAGCGTATAAAATATCCGCTCATCACCTCACTGACTTCAAAAAGTTTATTGAGGATGGCAGACTGGATAAAGTCAAGCATATGACAATCCACTTCACATGATTTCATGAGAGGTTTTGGGTGCTTTCAGGCAATGCAAGTGAGAATACGATGCGTATATATGCCGGTGCTTACATTATGATGCTACTATTCACTCAAATTTTTTATGAAAAAAGTGGGAATTGGGTTCACCTTCAGTGATTGCCGTATGTGGCAAAGGTTGACGAGATGGGCAATTATGACTGGGGTTCAGCTGCTTTGGCATGGTTGTAGAGATCCATGGGTCGGGTGGCCAACATAAATGTCACTAACTTGGCTCGTCCGCTTCAGCTTCTGCAGTCTTGGATATTCTGGCAGTTTCCTACGTTATGGCCGTATGGTTATGACACATTTGCTTTTTCATTAGCATCAAGGTATCGTTTATTATCCAGTTCAGGCGCAAGTGAGCACAGCATGCGATCGCATGACAATATGGGTAATGCAGAGTCTGAAAATAGCCACAGTCACATGTACAATCCCTAAGGGAAACTCAATACGTGCCAAGCAAAAAGTTACCTGTAGGAGTCGTTTCTTGATTAATAATTAAGCTGAGACTCGCAATGTCATGGCTAGGGCCAAGAAGTCAAAGAGGCATTAAGGGCACAGATGGAAGTACAAAGTAAACTACATTTGTTAGTGGAAGTAAATTTTTTTTTCATGCTAAACATCTTTGTGTTGTAACATGATATCCTACACACAGCCATTTTTAAGAATTATGGTACTGTTGTAGGCAGAGAAGCACTTGCTGATTCGCTAGGATGCTGAACAGACATATATGGCCATACTTGAGAGAGTTTGCAAGATGTTGGCCGATGAAGTTATTAGAAATCCAATGGTCGACACAGACGGAGGTTGGAAGAATTGCATGTTTCGGAAGTGCCAGTGTCATCGCTCATTCTACTGCTCAAGGAATCGGAAGCAGCCTAACTTCACTTGAGAATCTCAGAGGATTGACACTGGAAGGATCTCCAAGTGGGACAAAAAAGAGAAATCTAAATTTAGAGTTAGTGGTAGCTCCTTTGATGTGGAATGAAGCTAACATGAGAACTCAAGATATCCATTCAAGTCAAGTGAATCCACATCACAGAATAACTGGGTATAGTATGTAGGTAGAGAAGATTAACATTATTTTTCCTCATCATCATATTATGTGATGTGAAGACAGAGCATGAAGGGTTAATACATAGACTAGATTAATTAATTTTCATTTTCTTAAATCTTGGTGGTAATATATATTTGAATTTAACTAACTAACATCTTGTAAATTGAAAATACTATCCATCAAGCCAAGCTGGTGCTGGCCATCCATCTACTTTTGACCATTGATATTTAGTTTAGTTTCTAAGTTCAAAAAAAAATATTCTGGTACCATCTTTACCACGATCAAAAGTTTCAAGATCTTACCATGCTTTGGATGATACTGTTGGGCCACCCGTGGGGAGTTCTCGACCATCGAGGAGAGTTCGGGGCAGAATCAAGCGAGAATATAAGATGAGATGACACCACATCCAACTCAAAACCTTAAGGTAGTAAGTTAATGGATCTCTCATCTTATAAACTTCTCACTCTTCCTTGCTTTCTTCAATGTGGGACTAATTTTCTACTTCTCACACTTGAAATATTAACAATCTCCTTCTCAAGTGTGAGTCTCCACATCAAGCATCAACTCTCCTCTAGCTCCTCCACCAGATATGGGTATTCGTCTATCACACCGCCGCAAAATACCACAGGACACGCTGTTCGGACCACCTTTGTCGGGAAGACTTTCGATGCTTCACCTTAAATATCCCTTATAAAAGCACCAGACCGATTAACCATCGGTTCTAATACCACTTGTTAGGCCACCCGTGGGGAGCTCTCAACCATCGGAGAGACTTTGAGGAGGAATCAAGTGAGAGAACATAAGATGAGATGACACCACATCTAACTCAAAACCTTAAGGTAGTAAGTTAATGCGTCTCTCATCTTATAAACTCCTCACTCTTCCTTACTTTCTTCAATGTAGAACTAATTTCTATTGTTCTGAAAACCAAATCGGACCGGCCGGTTCAACTGGGTTAACCAGGAACCGGTCATCTGGCCGGTTCGAGTGATGCCAAAAACCGTTTGGCAAAAAACTGGTAAAAAACCGGTCAAACCGGCAGTTAACCGGTAAACCAGTAAAACCGGTCGGTTTTTTGACGGTTTTCAAAGGTTAAAAATAAAAAAAAATTAAAAAACCTATATAAAAGCTACCCACTACCCAATTACCCCTCTCTCTCAGAAGAAAACCCCTGAGTTCCAGCGCCGCCACCATCAACAGTAGCGTCACCTTCTCAGCTTCTCTGTCATCGTGGTGTCGTCAATTCCGACTCTGTCCTCGTCCTCGTTGGCCGCCCCTCTTCTCCTTCTAGATCCCTTCTCCTCGCATCGCCAGGTCTACTCGGGGCTGTTGTTGGTGTCGTCAAGCCACTTCTGTCCATGTCGTCGTCGGCCTCCATGAACTTGTCTCTGTCCTCATCGTCTTTGCCCGTCTTTGTCTTCGATCCCTTTCTCTGTCGAACTCACAGCAAAGTTCGAACATTTTTTCTGCCGCCATGGACTCTTCGCTCACTCTGCCGCCGTAGAAAATTACAGTTTGATTATGTTGCTCTCCTTGTTTCTTGAGTTCTTCAGTAGTTTAATTTATTTTTTATTTTTGTTAATTATAATTATTATGATTTGCTATTTTTTATATTCTGGATTCTGATGGTTGGATAGATTGAACTCTGATTGTTGTAATTGTAAAAGAAAAATTCAATTGGATTAACTATTTAACTCTATTGATTAACTAATGAAGAAAATCTTGTTGCTGCCTCTTTTGTTATTCTTTTGTTTTATGACTTGTTAATGGTTGCTGGTACTTTTGTTAAATTTTTAAGAATAATTTTGTTGATTTTAAAAAACTAAATTATACATTGATGCCAATAACTATAGCAAGCCTTTTTGTTAATTTGTTACTGCAATTTGATTTCATAATCTGTTTGTTTTGATTTCATATATTTTTGTGATTCTGTTTGTTTGTTCAAATTATGATTATGTTTGCAAATTCAATGGTGAGTGGTTATTACTGCTTTGTTTCAATTGTTTCTTATTTTTTATTATTAGGTTATAGATTGAAATTTTATTAGGTTAAATTTTATTGAAATTTAAATATTTAAAATTATATATTAAATTTTTAGTAATTTTATTTAATATTTAATTAAACCGGTTGAACCACGGTTGAACCCCGGTCGAACTATTAAACCAGTGAACCAGTCACCTCACCGGTTTATTGACCGGTCCGGTTCTCGCAACCTTGCTAATTTCATACATCCCATTCTTGCAATATTAACAATCTCCCCCTCAAGTGTGAGCCTCCACATCAAGCATCAATTCTCCTCTAGCTCCTCCACCACATATGAGTATTCGTCCATTACACCGTCGCAAAACACCGCAGGACACGCCGCCCGGACCACCTTTACCAGGAAGACATTCGATGCTTCACCTTGAATACCCCTTTTAAAATCACTAGACCGATTAACCATCGATTCTGATACCACTTGTTGGGCCACCCATGGGGAGGTCTCAAGTATCAGGGAGAAATCAAGCGAGAGAATATAAGATGAGATGACACCACATCCAACTCAAAACCTTAAGGTAGTAAATTAATGGGTCTCTCATCTTATAAACTCCTCATTCTTCCTTACTTTCTTTAATGTGAGACTAATTTCATACACCTCACACTTGCAATATTAACAATCTCTCCCTCAAGTGTGAGTCTTCACATCAAGTATCAACTCCCCTCTAGCCCCTCCACCACATATGAGTATTCGTCCATCACACCATCGCAAAACAATGCGAGACACGCCACCCGGACCACTTTTGTCGGGACCTTCGATGCTTCACCTTGAATACCCCTTATAAAACCACTAGATCGATTAACTATCGGCTCTGATACCACTTATTGGACCACCTATGGAGAGCTTTCGACCATCAGAGAGACTTTGGGGAGGAATCAAGCGAAAGAACATAAGATGAAATGACACCAGATCCAACTTAAAACCTTATGTGCTCTCGCTTGATTTCTCTTCGAAGTCTCTCCGGTAGTAGAGAGCTCCTCACAGGTGGCGCAACAGATACAAAATTAGTATATAAGTCTTTTAATGCAATGACAGAGGAGGTCAATCATTCCATACATACCGGGACTATGTATTTTCAAATTTTATGGTCAAAATTAGTACCAAATTGATAATTTATTCTCTCTTTAAAATGAAAAACATTGTTACTGGGAATAAAAATGGGGTAATGAACCTTATTTCCAAATAATTAGAATTTGCAAATAAAATTTGAAAGAAAATCATAACATTATTTTTAAATAATTAGAATTTGCAAATAAAATTAAAAAAAATAATAAATAATTGTCTCATTCACAACATATTTTTTAGAGTTAAATTTTAAACAGAATTTGTCCATTGTGCACAAGTAGTTTTCATATCTTAATTACACTAATTTAATTCTTAAAATTAGTAAAAGTATACTATTTAGTTTCTTATAATTGGTATAATTAAAATTTCAAAAATTATTTTAACGCACATGATCAATTTTAAAGATTATTTTTGGACTTTAACTCTATTTTATACGGCTAATTATATATTACACCATTAACTATCAATAGTCAAGAGGAAGAACTTGATATAGATTAGAGAGCCATATCCAAAAGGATTACCATTAAAGCAAATTTGATATAGATTGAAAAATATTTTTATAAGTGCTTTTTAATAAAAAAATTGTTAACAAAAATTTCTGTAAAATCACAATACAGTAACTGAAAAATTATTGAACAATATGTTAGTAAAAGAATAATTTAATCATTAACAAATATTTTGTAGGATATTTTCGTAAAAATATAGTTTGATTACTACAAAAATAATTTGTTAAAGGATATTTTAGTAAGCAAAATCTTATGACAAAAAAATAAAATTTTTATTAAAAGATATTTTTGTAAAAATAATTTTTTTTTTTGAAAAATGAATAAAGTTAACATTAGTTAACATAAAAAATTTAAAATAAATTAAAAAGAACGTTTTAAAAATTATAAGAAAGGAAAATGTATATTTTATAAATAGAGGAGATAGAAATATTATTTCAGTATCTCTTAGAAGAGAGTAGTAAAATTTTCTTTTAAAATTTCAAACAAGAAAATTTCAAACAGTTGTCTCATTCTCGAATGCCCATATAATACATGATTCATTAAATTTGCGTTCCTAAATCTTTAAAACCAACTTATCATGAAATATGGCTTTTCATTAAGTTGTTTGAATGAACTTAAAAAGTAACGGTTTTAAAAGGGTGCAGGACTCTTTTAGTGTATCTTTAGTTTACAGTTACATTCTCTAAATTCACATTTGCATGCTTTGAATGAAGAGCCAAAATGTATGGATAATCTTTTATTAATTGAAAATGATGTGCTTTTGGATGCAAACATACATTGAGGTCAAAGCAGCTAACCTACCGTACAA
>NC_029793.2:126433108-126433536 GCF_000816755.2 Arachis ipaensis
TTTTTCCTTCCTTATTCTTGTTATTTTTTTGGGTAAATCACACAAACAAATTAAATAGGGATCAATATTACATCAATGTCTTGAAATGAAATAGATTATATACATGTCCTAAAATAAATCTATATAAATTGAATCAACTAAATTCGATTTATGCTTTTTCAATATAAATTGAATCAATTGGATTCGATTTACTATATATGATATATAAATAGTAAAACAAATTACCTTGATTCGATTTACTACTTCTGTAGTGGAACACCCTAACTTTTAGCACCTCATGATCGTACTAGAAGTCTGAGCGTTACTAACCTCTATTCCTTTAATTATTTACTATGTTTATTTAATATTAAGTTTTCGCGAATACAAAATGAAACTTTAATTAAGAAAATGAAATAGTTTTTATTTTCACTTACTTAATCACAAAGATA
>NC_029793.2:126433622-126434565 GCF_000816755.2 Arachis ipaensis
CATAGCCTTATTCAAAGATTTTCAAAATACAAGTCATATCCCCTCTAAAAAGCAAAAAGAATAAACGACGAGAGAAAAATAAAATCTAACAACTCAACTCGTAAACATATTTCTCTGTACTCCTGCAACTTTGCAATAAGCTTTTGCACCTGTAGCTGAAAGGGGTGGAGATAGGGGGTAAGAACTGGGGAGTTCTTAGTAGGGTCGGAGTTAGGAGTTAAGTTCATTCTATATATACTTGGTCAGCAATAACAGTCAACAAGGTACCATCTAATTCAACAATTAAAGAACACAGAATTCAAACAGTTATTTAGCACACCCACAATCACAGAAAATTACACTCACAAACAAATATGCGCAAACAAGTATGATGCATATCAATCCCTAGTGCAGGTAATGAGCTCATTTGTCGGTTTCGACCCGCTCCTGACATAACTCAGCAACCTTTATATGAGTTTGGTTTCCAGTGTCATAACCTCTGTAACCAACCTCTGTCTTACAGGTGCGACTCTCTTGAGTCGATGTATGCAAACATAACCTCTGCAAGCAACCTCTGTCTACAGGTGAGGCTCTCTCTAGCCAATGTATGTAGCGATAACCTCTGTAAGCAACCTCTGTCTTACAGGTGCGACCATCCCCCAGATTGGCCGGTGTATCTCTGGAAAGCAAATCTCGGTGGACTCATCACCATATCTCTGCTCATTTTTAGCAGGTAAACAATCATCTCTGCTTCTCTCCTTTTCTTTTCATTCTTTCTTTCTTTCTTTTTTTCTATTCTCTGCTCTCCTGTGACAGAGATTTTTTAGATTCTTTTAATCTTTTGCTCTCTGTGGCAGAAATCTCTTTAACTAATATATTCTTTTTTTTCTTTTCTTTTCTCATCGTTCTTTTAATTCCTTACTTTTAACATCAAAAACTATTTTCATACTCTTCCCTTATCTTT
>NC_029793.2:126436167-126449081 GCF_000816755.2 Arachis ipaensis
TTTATGAAGAGATGATCATGAGATCCTTAACTTAGATTTGTCTTTCTAAAATTTTTAGAAAAATTTGTCTGTTTACCACTCTTTGTTTTATTTTTCATAATACATACAATAATATTCTTATAAAATAATATCTTGATAAATAATAATTTGTAATAATAATTTACTCTAATATAAATGAGTAATTTTAAACAAATATTTAAAATAATATTTATAATACTCTTAAAACTTATTTTATAAAACCTTATTTTCAAACTTTTATTAATTACTTTCTAAACCATGAATTTTTTAATATTTTATTTTTGACTTCAATATTTTATAAAATTATATTTAAACCTTCACTTTGTTTCATATTTACCAGTTCTTACCCCCTATCTCCACCCCCTTTCAGCTACAGGTGCGAAGACTTATTGCGAAGTTGCGGGAGCACAGAGGAATATGTTTACGAGTTGAGTTGTTAGATTTTATTTTCCTCTCATCGTTTATTCTTTTGGTTTTTAGAGGGGAAAGGACTTGTATTTTGAAAATCTTTGAATAAGTCTATATATATCATGCTATGTGAATATATATATATATATATATCTTTGTGATTAAGTAAGTGAAAGTAAAAACTATTTTATTTTCTTAATTAAAGTTTCGTTTCATATTCACGAAGGTTCAATATTAAATAAACATAGTAAATAATTAAAGGAATAGAGATTAGTAGCGCTCGGATTTTTAGTACGATCATGAGGTGCTAAAAGTTAAGGTGTTACATACAGCATATACATGTAAATCGAATCTAGTTGATTCGATTTACTATTGATACAGATAAATGTCAATAAGAAAATACCTTCATTTGAATTCAAATAAAATATCAAAAAAATTAAAACTAATAAGGATATCTACATTTTTATAAACTTATGAATGTAAAACGGAATATTAAACGATTTCTAAAAAATTATTAAAAATCATCATTTGACTTATTAGCATATAAAAAATCATTATCGTGACTTTTGATGTTGAAAAAAATTAATATAAAGTATAGCCTTTCAAGATGGCATAGGAGTTAAAACTTAAATTTTTTCAGAGTCAGAAATAATAGATAGTTATACAATATATAATGACCAACTATTTTTATATAATATGTAATTTGAGAAATAATTAAAGCATACAATCATCAAAGCATAAATTTTATACTTAATTTCACAAATTAAATAATATTATAATTGATATAGTATTTTAATTATTTTTCAAATTACATATTGTATAAATATAGTTGGTTATTTTATAATGTTTAACTATCTGTTACTTTTGACTATGAAAAAAATTTAAGTTTTAACCTTTATGCCACCTTGGAGGGCTATACTTTATATTAACTTTTTTAACATGAAAAATTTCAGTAATGATTCTTTAGATGTTAATGAGTTAAAGGATAAATTTTGATAAATTTTTAGAAATTATTTATTATTCTATTTTAAATTCATAAGTTTATAAAAATATAGATTTTCTGAAATTTGAACTAAAACACAAAATTTGAATTTCTAATCTTATTTGTTTCAATTTTTTTGACATTTTATTTGAATCGAAATAGGGGTATTTCCTTATTAATATTTATATTTTAAAGTTAATATAGAATAAATAAATAATTTTTATTCTTATTCATTTTTATTTTTTTGAAATTTTATTTGAATCGAAATAGGAGATATTTCTATACTTTAATCAAAATAACTTGAGCTACACAGGGCTAATTGATGCGGCTCTAATGGCATTGGAAAGTCAACTTTCAGCACTTTCTAACAACATAGAATAGTATATATTTTTCTTCTGGAATCACTATCATAAATGGCGCTAAACGCCGAGCCAGGCGTTTAGTGCCAGGAAGACAGAATCAGCGCCCAAGCCATTGCCAGTTTTGGCGCTGAACGTCAATTTTGGTGCTGAACGCCACCAAAGTGGCACCAAATGCCTACAACAGCCCCAGACCCAAGAAACCTTCGTAATTAATGAAGATTTGAAGACACCAAGCTTAAATTAAATGGAGGATCATTAGTTAGTCAAAGAATCATTAAGAAAAGATTTGATTTGATTTGATTTTGTTTTGATTTAGTTTGAATTTGAATTCTAAGTTTAGTCTTAGAGGTTTTTACTACAAATAGGGGACTTCCTTCTTTCCAAAGGGTAATGGCTCCCGGAGGGGATCTTCTCTCTTCCGCATTTTTTAGAACCCTTGTTTTCTCTATAAGTCATGAGCCAATAAACCTCTCTGGTTAAGGTTATGAGCTCTATTTATTTCTATGGATTAAGACTATTACTTTTCTATTTTAATTAATGTACTAATTCAGTTTCAAGGATTACTTTCGTTCTTAATTTTATGAATTTGGGTGGAACGAGAGTATAACCCTTATTTTAGATGCGTTCTTGTGACCCTTAGGAGAGGTCTCTCACCTGAACACAGTTTGAAAGTAAATTCCTCCTAAATTAGTAATTGCTTGAACTAATCTGGATACGTGATATATAATCTGTTTAGCTTTGAGTAATTAGGATTTTTGTGGCCATAAACTAGATTTGAACTTAACTCTCTGATGGAATCAAGTGACCAAGAGATTGGCGGTTAATGAATATTAGAGGAGGCTAAATCACTAAGAGATTAGGGTTTAGTCAATTACAGTTTGCCATGAAATGAATCTTACATGATTAAAATAGTTGGTAGGAAAACTTGATCCGGAAAAATAAACAACTCTGATATCTTAACTATTTCTCATTGATTTCTACATCAAACACTTTATTTGCCTTCTTTATTCTTGATTTATTATTTAATTTTTTTGAAAACCATCAAACCAACTTTTCTATTGCTATTACTCAGTCCATCAATCCTCGTGGGATCAACCCTCACTCACTTGAGGTATTACTTGGTACCACTCGGTGCACTTGCCGGTTAGTTGTGGGTATTCAAAATTTCGCACCAAGTTTTTGGCACCGTTGCTGAGAATTGACTGTGATTGACAACTATTAGTTGTTTGATTGCTTAGATTAGGGGTTTTTAGTTTTTGATTTGTTTTTATTTTTGTTTTGCTTTTTTTAAAATTTTTGAAAATCTAATTATTATTTTAATTAAAGTTTTTTCTTAATTTTTGAAATTAAGTTTGATGTCCCTTTAGTTGTTTTATTTTTCCTAGTTATTCTACTTGTTAAGTTCGAATTTTATACTCATATTTGCTTATTAGTTGTTTTATTTTCTTAATTATTAAGTTCATTTTCTTGATTTTATTTTTTTTATTTTTGTTTTTCTTCATATTTTACTTTATTTTCATTTTTTTATTTTTTATTATTTTATTTCTTTTCAAAAAAAAATAAAAATAAAATAAGATTCTTTCTGTCCTTTCTTCTTTGCTTTCCTGTTTATCACATAGTGCGTTTAATTTTGTTTGGTGTTTTGTGCTAAGAAAAAATAATGGAGAGAGATCACATGGGGTACTACTCACACCCAAGTAGTGATTCATATTATTATAGATAGAGGAACTATCCAGATTTTGGTTGGCAAGGTCAAGAGTGAAGAGATTTCAATGTCCCATATCCTATCTATTAAGAGCCAATGTCTCCTTATTCATACCAGGAACCATCCTCCTTGTACCTATATTAAGAGCCACCATCTCCTTACTCATATCAAGAATCATTATCTCCTTATTCATATCAAGAACTATCAGCTTTAGAGCTTACCGTGAAAGAATTAAGGAATGCTACTCAAAGTTACATACATGATATGAGAATGAGTATCAAAAATATAGAGAGATATGTGGAGTTGATCACCAGGCATAGGGCAGAGGAACAAGCAAACTCCCTCCTAAGAGAAGCAATGCAAATTCCTACAAAAGAATGTGAGGCTCTTTGCTCTATCTTTTAGCATTTTTCTATGTTTGGTTGTGGTCCTGTGAGTGTGGTCCTGCTAGATAGTTCTCCTTTATAACTTCATTACATGTAATTTGGAGTTAGTGGCTTATTTGGTTATTAAGACAACAAATATTTTCTGTTTTAGGGTTTAGTAAAGAAATCAAGTAATGAAAATAAATTAGTAATTTTTTATTAACGTTGAGTAAGGTATTATGTGTTAATTAAAAATTGGTTTTGTTAGAGTCTATTTTAATTTTCTAGTATATTGCTATATATGACTTATAAAATTGTGCATGTGTTTTACCATGAAGGATGGTTTGAAAGAAATAAAGATGGTATCTTCAACTACATAGATGGTAAGGTTCACAGATTTTCTAAGTTAGATATAGACTTGCTGAATTTCAAAGACTTAGTGAAAATGCTTAAAGGCTTGGGTTACCAAACTTACAAGGGAATGTATTGGCTAGACCCTATTTCAGGGGATATTGAGTTTGGGTTCCACACTCTCAAAGGAGACAAAGAGATTAATGATATGTGTGACAACAAAATAGCTAACATGGAGACCGATGAGTTGTATATCTATTGTGATAATGTTGTAAATAATCTCGAGTTGTTGGAGGCTGCTATTAATGTGGGAAGAGATACTGACTCATATAGTAATGATGGTTATGAGAGTGCAGCGGATGAAGCTTACAAACCTCCTCTACCTGGGTTTGAATCTGATAATAATAGTAGTAATTGTGAGATTTTGACTCCAAGAAAAAAGAAATAACAACAAAGAAGAAAGATCTGACTCCGAAAAAGAAGAATGTTACTGCAGATAAGAGAAATGCCACTCCAAAAGAAGAATACGACTTCAAAGAAGAAGAATGTGACAACAAAAGAGGTTGTGGATCTCTCTCATAGGACTCAGAAGAAGAAAGCAGCAAAAAGATATGTGGGCAGGACTAAAAAATATATTTTAGCTCAACTAGATATTATGGATGGGCAGAATGTTGGGTTTACAATAGCAACAAGCCTAAATGATGATATAGGAGGCCCAAATGTCAGTAATGGAGGCCTAGGAGATGTTAGCGGAGATAAACCAAACTCAAAACCAATTGTTGAGGAGGTGGATAGTGTTGTTAACAAGCCTTACATGTATGAGTACGAAGTTTTTAACTCTCCTATTTCATCTGATAATGAAGGAAGACCAAGGTATCCTGAATATAATGATGAAGCTAATTATGGAGATGTTAAGTTTAAGGTAGGACAATTATTTGATACAATAGCTCAGTTCAAATTAGCTTTGAAAGACATGTTTGTATCTGAAAGGAAGGAACTACAGTACTTAAAAATTGAATCATCGAGAATTAGGGTTAAGTGTGCTAAAGATGGTTGCCCTTGGCTGATTTTTACCTCATATAATACCCATGAACTTTGCTTCTAAGTAAAAACTTATCAAAAGAGCACATGTGTGGAAGAAACTTGACAAGTAACATGGCCACTAGAGCTTGGGTTACTAGCAAGTTGGTGAAGAGGATGGTGACATAGCCAATACTGACCCTCTAAAGAAGCAATTGAGCACATGAAGCAGGACTATAATATACATATCAATGAAAAAATAATAACCAGAGCATTAAAGACAGCAAGAAAAGAAGTAATGGGAAATGAAAGGAAGCAATATAGCAAAGTCTGGGACTATTTAAATGAGATCATTTGAAGCAACCTATGTCAACAGCTTTGGTGGCCTTAATCCCACAATCTGAAGCACCACCATTATTTAATTACCTCTACATATCCCTAGATGCATACAAGCATGGGTTTAAATATGGTTGTCATCCTCTTATTGGTCTAGATGGTTTCTTCCTCAAGGGGTATTTTGATGGTTAACTTTTGTCTAGTCAAAATGTAAATAATCATTTTTTTATTACATTTGTTGTGGTGGGCACTAAGGGCACCGAGACATGGAAATGTTTTTTGCATTGTCTAGAGGATGATTTAGGATCATCTACAGAGTTTGGAATGGATAAATTGAAATGAATAATCTGTCAGCCTGGTAGTATATGTGGAAGTTCAATCCTGCTGTGTGGACCAAGAGTCATTTTTCACACTATCCTAAGGTTGATAATATCACAAATAATATGTGAAAAATCTGGAATGTAAAGATTATGGATTAACGAAGCAAGTCTATTCTGACCATGTGTGAAGACCTAAGGTGTTATTTGATGAGAAAGATGGCCTTTCTTAAGAAGAAGTTGTTGAACTATGCTGGAAAATTGACTCTAGTTCAATAGTAGAGGCTAGATGAGATTATTAAATCAGAAAATAACAAATAGAATTCTGAATGGACAGGTGATGATGATAGAGTCATATTTAAAGTTTCAAAGGAGGAATCACAACGTTGGTGTAAACCTCAGGAAGAAAAATGCACCTGTAATGCATGGCAACTAACGGGTATGAAATTAAGATTTTGTAATTAAGATTTATTATGCATGTATTGAAACAGTATTTTGCTAAACTGTTGATGTTTTTTATGCACATACTATGATTGCTTATGTTTGCCATGCAAGCATGTTGTAGCTGCTATTTCTAAACTTCGCAAGAGAAATCTTAAACCAGAAGACTTTGTTCATGAGTTACTTACCATGGATGCCATTCCGAAGACTTATGAGATCACCATCAAGCCTGTGAATAGTGAAAAATATCGGCAAGAGATATCATCAGTTGACTATAAGCCACAAGCACCATTGATTAAGAGACTTCCTGGATATCCAATACTAAGAAAAAGAGTAGACAAAGTATCTTAGAGTCAGTTGGCTGAGAACAATGACAAAAAGATGAATAAGTCATTCTAGATTACAAGATATAAGTGTGGAAAAAAATATCACTATTACAAAATATACAAAGGAATTCCAAAAGATCCCAACTGACAATAAAAGAGAAAGGGCAAAGAACTGCTGAGGCTACTAGCAATCCATCAGGACAGTAGCAACCAGTCCAGCCAACTGAGCAGCAGGTACCATGTAGTATTAGCAGTTTATAATGCTAGTAGTTTTAAGTGTCTTTGTATGAAATTGACAAAGATTTAAAGGTCTCTTATCAAAATCTTTAGGAGTTTAGATGTCTGAAAAGAAATTGATTATGATTTAATTGTCTTTGTTTTATTTATTTACAACATCAGGATGTACTTTCAACTAGCTAGCAATGCTCCAGGGCCAAATAGAGTTAATTCAGATGTCACAAATGGTACACCACTGGAGAGTGAAGTAACCGATCCTTGTAAGTGTTACTTTTATATAATTTTTCATTTGAAACTTTACAAACATATTGAACCTAAACTTTTAACTTGGTTGTGCATATAGGCTAAGGCTAAGAAACAGAAGAAGTAACAACCAAAAAAAATTACGAAACCACCACAACAAAGAGAAGATGAGATTTCACTTTCTCAATCTGCACGACCAGCTGAGTTATTGGAATATAATATATCAATCATAGTGTTTGTGAATTTAAGAATTAGAATTTGTCATTGATTTGACTTGTTTACTAGGTTCAAGAGGTCAATGTTAATCTTCAACCCAATTCCACAACTTACAATGATATATCACCAGGGATCACACCAATAGCAAGACTACGGAGAGTAAAATAGCCCATTGTAAGGCAATGCTTGTCCAATTTGAGCTTTTATCGTGTCACACCAGTTGCTAAATCAATTGTAATTACAAAATCATCCAAACTAGCACCTCTTAAGTCAGGTAAAAACAATGGAGTTTCTACAGAGACATTGACAGCCACAAGCTCTAGCATAGCTAGGAATGGCAATGAGTATCCATGGGAGCAGAAATCCTCCCCCCACTCTCCGTCCTTGTTTAGGAATTACCCCGATCCCCACCCCATTTCCGTCACAGGTTCTCATTTATTTTTTCTCATCGGGGAGGCGGATACCCATGGAATTTTGTGGATATTAAACTTTAAAAAGTAATAAAAAAAACTTCAACCATAATAAAATTTCATATAGTTCAACTAAAATGTATCAAATCAAACCCAATTCAAACACATTTAACATTTCTAAACCCAATTCAACATTTGTTAACTAAATCTCCAACATACAAACTAAAATTAAACAAAATAGAAAAGTTTCCAACATAATAAAATAACAAATGTTGGTCGATGATTATAGTTCAGTAATAGTACTCCCTTATTGTAATGATACAAATTTAAATAATTAATTGGTGCAAATTTAGATATTATGCACATCATTAATTTGTTTCTAAATAAAACTAAAAAAATTAACATATATTTACATCATATATATATAAAAGGGTATTTAAGTAATTTTATTCTAGCGTAAATTTAGCGGGTCTCCATGGGACGGGTACCTCAGTCCTCGCCCCGTCCCGGTTTATTCGTGGGGGCTTAGCAGGTCTCTATTTTTCTCTCTGTCGCAAATGATCCCCATATGTATTCGTGAGTTCGAATTTTTTTGCCATTCCTAAGCACAACAGTAAGACTTTTCCAGTTTATTCCAACTCCAAACCTCAATGAACTCTCAAGCTTAAAGACACCAACTAACTCTAGTACACCAACTACTTTTAATCCTCCAAGAAAAAAAGTGAAGACTAGGATGATGTAGTTATTTGTGTTTATTTTAGATGATAAGTTATGACTTTTGTTGCTATGTCTATTTATAGTCATGCTTATTAGGCATTATGACATAACACTATAGATAGTTATTTTAGTATGTTAAGTTTTGTGACAATGTACTAAAATTGCCAAAAACTAATGGCTAATGATGTATTTTGTACTTTTGGATTATATTGATGTCTATTAATATTAACCGTTTGAAGTATCAGTCAATTGACCAAATTGAAGAAAAAACCAATGACTTCATACATAATTCAACTAAAATGATATAATATTGTCATTTGATTAATAAGTCCCCATGAAAGTTATACAATCTTAAATTAAATGCTAAACATTAACACTAAATGCTATGCATTAAAATAATTCTACATAACTCATACAATTAACACAACACAAATTTTACAGTAGTAGTAAAAAAGATTATATACCCCAACATACTCTAAAATCCTAATAATGAAAATTTTGTTTTGGTTTGCACTCCATCCTATAATAGCAAGTCAAATTTCATCAGTCGCTTTTCTATCTCTGAAAATTTGCCTTGCACCTCAGTTTCTTGTCCTCCCATGTCAACACCTTCTAATTTGAAATCAATATTTTCTGCAATCATCTCATTAAGCATTTGAAGTACTTACAGTGCTGCTGTGGAATCTACAAATAACAAAAAAAAAAAATTTTTTTGACATAATACAAGTACCAAAAATTAGATTTAGATGAATGGTTACTTGTCTTAAAGTAATAGCTGCCCAAAAACAACCTACTAGAATTTAATCTAGTTCTATATTCAAACAGAATTGCATAACATTCACAATTGCAATGTGGGTGTTCGAATTTCTTCTTTCTTTCTATTTCAATGATGTTCACCTTAACTTCTCCACAACGTATCAACCTCTCGATAGTACTCTATGAACGTCGATTTAAAACTAATGATTATTCTGTGCAGGTCATTCTTCTTTGTTAGGATTTCAAATTCTTTCAGTAATGAAGAGAACAAAAAGAGTAAGTGATTTTAATCCCTCTTCATAACAACAAAACACCAATATTTTGTTGACTGTGTAGGAAAAAAACTGTCCTAAAGAAATTACAACTGACCCATAGGAACGTTACATGACACGTAAGAATGTTACAATCTCTTATTGCCAGAGAATTTCAAACAAAGATTAAAATGTTCGATAGAAAGATCGACAGAGATTGTGATAATATTATACTATTTTAAAAGACGAATACGAATTTTCGTAAGATTATCAAAAGTCAAAGTAAGATTTTAAACAAAAAAAATATAAAAACTAATTTTTGATCGGTCAATATTAATAAAGCTTTTGTAAAAATATTTTTTTAATTTTTATTTTGTAAAAAATAAAAATTACAGAAGTGTGTACCTACTTGAAACACAATGTCGTGTTATTTTGGGAATGCATCCTTTCAATTGTTGAAAAAAAATTGAGAACATAAAATGTGAGTGTAATTTTTAACTCTTTATTATTTTTTCTTATATTCATTTTTTGTCTCACTTATAAAATTAAAAGGGAGAAATTACTTAAAAAAAAATGAAGAGGATACATTTACGTGTTGCTTCAGGATTCTTCTTCATACGAGTATATATGACCATGTATATGAAAACCTAAAGTGATGCACAGATTAGAGAGAGGATAAAGAAAGAGGATAATGAGACCAATGCCAATGGATTTGTTTGGAGAGATGGATGAGCAGGTCTCCGCCATGGCCATGGATGTTGACGACGTCGACCCTCTCGAGATCTTCCCAGAGGGCGTCATCTCCGCCGACAACAAGCTAGCCGACGCCGATTTCTTCAACAACTTCCAAGACGATTTCGACGATGCTGATATCAACTGATCCTACCTTCATCATCGTCATGGTTTTGGTTATGATCGCTCTTCTGATTAGGGTTTAGGGTTTTGTTTTTTTGTACTCTCTCTTTTCGTGTGGAAACGATAAAGAAACCGTTGTACTTTGGTTCTGGGATTCCTCTATTGACAATATAATATCTTTTGTTTTTCCTTTTGCGATTAATCTCCTTAATTTTGTGCCTTAGTTTCTCAGTCTCTTTGTTTTGTTTTGGTTTATTGGTTTTCTTTTAATTGATTATACTTTTATGTCATTTTTAAACATCGATAGTTACTTATTTGTCTAAATTTCTTATTCTTAGCTTTAACAGGGGGATCTTACGTTATGACTGATTAGTGATTAACTAATGCATTTTGAGCTGATTTAGAAATTAAAATTAAAATTTTGATGAGGATTAAGGTATTCATCCAAAAATGTTTTCAAGACTGATTTGGTTATTCTCTTATTGTTAGTTATTTGTTAATTCTGAGTTGTATATACAGAGGGCTTCCTTTAATTTTAATGGGTTTTCTATGTAATTCCTTGAAGGGGAGACGTAGAGCAATAGTTGAGTTGTTTCTGTGTAACCCTGGTGCGAGCATAGGTTAAACTATGCTTTGCAAGCTACTCTTTTTGTATGACAGTTTTCTTTAGCTGTTTTTGGTAAGTAGATTGTTCAGAACTTCAGGGTAGGCCCCTTTTTGGCTGTAATTAATCTTGTTTATGAAGGAAGCAGCTGTAAGCATCTTCATGCCTACATTCTAATCGTATTTGCATAATGGTGACTGGTGTTTTTCTTATCTTGACTCAAATTGTTTTGGGATTGTGGTGTTAATTGGTATCTGCATATGCACCCACATATGCTAAAGGGTTTTGCATCATCATGTGTTCATGTGGTTCTTGTAATTCTGTAATGGTTCATGAGTATTCACTTTATAGTTGTTGAGGAAGAAGAGTGTTAATAGTTTATATTTTAATGGATGATGAAGGTAGTTAAGCATCTTAGTGAAGTTACATTGCTTGTTTAGGTAAGATCTAGCTATGGAATACATGCCTCTTCTTTGATGTTCAAAGAGTGCTTCTGAATTACACTTCTGGTTCTTGCAAACAGTTCTGATACTTTTTGGGACTTGAAGGAACTACAAAGGCAATGGTATACTGCGATTCTTGGTCTGGTTCTCTGGTTCTTCTATCTCTCAGCAGACTGGATTGCGACCATTGCTCTTGCTATTGTTCCCAAAGACGTGAGAGATTCATTAAAAGACTAGGTCTCCAAGTTCGTAGTTTGTGGCTACTTGACCACCTTTCATTCTCATACCTCTCAGCAGCCAGGACATAGTCACTGTATATTCCCTTGAGGATAATGAACTTTGGCCATGCCACCTGCTTGGCTTATTCTACCAGTGCTATGTGGCTGTTTACGTGGTCTACAAGTCATGGAAAGGAGCATCTTAGTTTTATTACCATTCCGGTAGTTAAGCATCTTAGTGAAGTTACATTGCTTGTTTAGGTAAGATCTAGCTATGGAATACATGCCTCTTCTTTGATGTTCAAAGAGTGCTTCTGAATTACACTTCTGGTTCTTGCAAACAGTTCTGATACTTTTTGGGACTTGAAGGAACTACAAAGGCAATGGTATACTGCGATTCTTGGTCTGGTTCTCTGGTTCTTCTATCTCTCAGCAGACTGGATTGCGACCATTGCTCTTGCTATTGTTCCCAAAGACGTGAGAGATTCATTAAAAGACTAGGTCTCCAAGTTCGTAGTTTGTGGCTACTTGACCACCTTTCATTCTCATACCTCTCAGCAGCCAGGACATAGTCACTGTATATTCCCTTGAGGATAATGAACTTTGGCCATGCCACCTGCTTGGCTTATTCTACCAGTGCTATGTGGCTGTTTACGTGGTCTACAAGTCATGGAAAGGGGGACATCTTAATTATGTTACCATTCCATTGATTGTGGCAGGAATGATCAAATATGGTGAGAGGACTTGGTCTTTGAGGTCCGGAAGCAGCCACAATTTCAGAGAATCCATCCATCCTTCCAGCACCGGACGCTTGACCGAGTTATGCCAAATTCATGAATGACTACATTGCCAAATGCCAAAGTTTCTTTAGAGAAAGTGATTAAAACTACTCCAGCACCATTGACTCGAAGTGCAACAACAGCATTGAATAACAGCATCGCAAATGCTTCCTCTTTACGCCGAGGATTCCGTTCCTTCAAGACTTTAAAGTGCTTATTTTAAGATCTCATCCTTTGTTTTGAAGACCCGTAGAGCAGCCGAAGGCCCGGAGCTTCTTTAGGAGCAACTCTTTAGGAACATGCCTTTCAAGTGGTTGAGGTTGAACCTGGATTATTGTATGACATAATATACAAAGGCAATTTTCATATCCACCACCCTTGTCATTTTAGCCAATTTTTTAGCATTTCTTACAATCTGGTTTTACAAATACGGTTAAAAGGGTAAAGTATAATTTTTTGTCTTTAAAAGTTTGTTAAAATTTTTAAAAATATTTTAATTTTATTTTGTTTCAATTTTGTTTTACCAATTTTTAATTTGTATTAAATCTATTTTT
>NC_029793.2:126450125-126452320 GCF_000816755.2 Arachis ipaensis
ATTGTTAGAGATATATTTGATGCAAATTAAAAATTTTAAGAACAAAATTAAAATAAAATAAAATTTAAAAATATTTTTAAAAATTGAGACAAATTTCAAAACAAAAAATACACTTTATCCATCGCTAAAATTATCACACTTGCGCTCGCGGGGTTTTCAAAAAACCTGAGACCAAGAAGATGAAAAAAGCAACTTTTATACACTATTATAAGCAAAGTTATATAATTTTGTATAATTATTTGTAGGTTTTATATTATCGATTGAATTGTTGACTGACAATATTCTATAGTGACACTTATACTAGCTTGGTGTGTGATACTGTGACTAAGTTTTGTGGTGACTACGATGGCCACAACCAGACTGCAAATCAAGGTTCAACATGTGGTGTTGTTTTGAAAGCCTCGCTCATTTACTTTTTTATTTTTAGGTTAGACGGTGGTTCGGACAGCCCCCATTACAACCTTCACACACATTCCACATTCGACATTTACACAGAGGATGACAATAACTATCTATTGAGGACGGACCTTCCCCATTCCCATCATCCCCGTTTAAAAAAAATGCTTTCTGTTTTTGTCTAATTTTTGTCATGAGAAGGTGGATTTTCGTAGCTATCCATCAATGTTAGGTAAAACACTATAATAAGTCAAAGAAAATGAAATTTTACGCAAATAAATTAAATGAAAAATTAGTTCATGAATTTTCAATGCAGATTACTATATAGTTCGAATCAGTATGTTTCGAACTAGAATTATATGTGATTCGAATTACTCACACACCAGACACACTATAATTCGAATCAACCTGATTCGAATTATACCCACAGTAATTTGAATTAGGGTGATTCGAATTACATTCACACACTTTGCACATAGTAATTCGAATTGGTCAGATTCGAATTACTCATTATTTAATTCTGTCCATTCTTTTATTAAAAAAATTAATAATTGATTAAAAAATTAATAATTTAAAATTAAAAAAATATATTTTATTTCATGCATTAAAAAAAAGCTAACAAAATATTTAATTACGAGACTTTTTTTAAAATATTAATGAGCTATCAATTCGAATTTCATACAATACTCTTTTGTCCATTTTTAATAGTTCATGAAAATTTTTTTAATAAATTTATTTAAATTATACCACAAAAAAATATTTTATTCTATAAAAAATAATTTTAAAAAATGGCTTAAAAGATGTTAGGAGTACTATAAAAATTTGTAATGTCCTAATGATTTAGGACATTAAAGAAATACTCTACATAGTCAATAATAATTTAAAAATTAAAATAAATATAGTTATAACCAGTATTTATCTAAATTACTAGAATATTACAAACTTTTATAGTACTCCTAACATTTTTTAAGCCATTTTTTTTAAAATTATTTTGCATAGAAAATGGCTTAAAATGGCTTAAAATGCCCTTTATTCTATGCAAAACAATTTTAAAAAAATAGTTTAAAAAATATTAGGAGTAGTATAAAAAGTTGTAATGTCCTAATGACTTTTATAAAAAATAGCTTAAAAAATGTTAGAAATACTATAAAAGTTTGTAATATTCTAGTAATTTAGGTAAATATTGGTTATAACTATATTTATTTTAAAACGTGCACATTAAAAAAAATAAAATAAAAATAGTTTTTAATAAAATGATATAATTTTTTTTAGTTTTCTAAGGTATCTCTCAGTATGACAGGCCAATGACTAATCCATCGCAAATCGCTATATGTATAAGGCAGGATTTGAACTCTCGATACTTGCTTAAGCGGATTAGGGAACTAATCACTATGGGAGCCACTTTGTAAAGAATTTGGATCCTCTAAATTTTAGATTTTCACTTTTAAAGTGAAATCTCTCACTATTGAATGTTTTCTCTCTCATGTTTTTTCTTGATCTCACCTATGAAATAAATGGTGATAGATGATACCTTATCCTCTAAAGTGAAATTTAAAATTTAGAGGATGCAAATCCTTAATAAAGACATCTAAAACGTGTTTTCTATCAATTAAAATTTAATTTATATAACTAATTAAACTGTATTATTTTTGTCCAAATTAGATTAGATAAATTAATTTAACCAAAATATTAATATAAACCAAATCTTAAACCGTTCTAAATTAATATTCTTTTTTATAGAAAATGACTACAATAATCTTATTATAGAAAATGACTAATATATATATATATATATATAT
>NC_029793.2:126452394-126453772 GCF_000816755.2 Arachis ipaensis
ATTAAATCAATTTATCTAGCCTAATTTTAACAAAAATAACATGATTTAATTGATTATATATATTTAAATTTAATTACTAAAATATATTTTTAAAAAAATATTTTAAATATTTTTATTTAAATAATTTTTAACTATTAGACTAACCCAATTTAATTAAAATGACATAATTTATCTTAATAAGTGAGAATATTTAAATGCCAACGAACTATAGCTCAAATGACATAATTTTTCTATACTCACTTAGAGATGGCAGGTTTGAGTCTTTCTATCTTTAGTAGAAAAAGGGGGTGAGAATATTTAAATAAATTCTTCCAAAAATTTAGCATCGATGGAGATTGGTCTTCCAAATTGGCAGCAGCGAGGGAGAAGAGCGCAGTTCGCTTTAGTTGGGTTGGGGTTGCATCTTGGGCAGGTGGGTTAGTAGGGTCCATTTTTCTGAACGGGTTGGGTCTTTGTAGGGTTAAGCCCATAACAAAAAAATAAAAACTTCTTATACGATTTCTTTTAAAATCAGTGACCAAAAGTCCAAAATTAGTATCAATTAGCGTTGGCAATTTATACTTTATTTGCGGGTATCCAATTTGATGAGAGTTGAACCACAACTTTATTTCTCATGTAATGACTTACAATAAATAAGCAAGTACTAAACTAGTTAGTATTTTAGTAATTTAAAGCATGAGTTTTTTATTTTTTATTTTATTAATATATATAAAATTTGAAATGATTGAATTTTATATTTATTTTGAAAAATTTGATATTTCTGCGGATAAGGTAGGTTGGGATAGGGTTTAGAACTTTAGGGTGCGGGTTGAGTTAGGGTTGAGAGATTCTCAACCCGCAAGTAGGGTAGGGTAGGGTAGGGTAGGGTAGAGTTTTAATGAAATTTTCAATCTGCGGATAGGGTTAGGATAAGGTCCAAACTCTACTCTACCCTACCCTACCAATTGTCAGCCCTAGTATCGACATAAAATATATATTAAAATATAAATATATATTAAAAATAAAATAAATTATACATATGTTTATATACAAATATATATAGAAAAAGTTTAGGGAATTAACATTTTTATTAAAATTTGGGCAGCACTTAACTAATAAAAGAAAAGTGAGTAATCTCACACTATTAGATATAATATCACACCATTAAAGACATTGATGATGGCCTATGAAGCAAGGACACTTCGGTGAGTTATCGTGTCTGCGTGTCGGATACATTTTGGACATGACACTCACCGACACTCGTCCGACACACGTGTCTGCCGTGTCCAACTGTGTCTTAATAAAAAATAGAAAATTTCTCTCCCGACACGCTTGGACACACCTAAATACCATCACGTGTCAGCCTGTCCAATCTTATTCTTAATATGTATCCTTAAAC
>NC_029793.2:126453785-126457026 GCF_000816755.2 Arachis ipaensis
AAACAGTAAACAGTATTTTTGTAAATTATTAATGCGCTATTTACCATTTCACCTCCTTCCCCGACTCATCCTTCTGAGGTGGGGTCAATGGTCAGTGCACCGTAGCTCACATTCCTCCCGCAAATGGTTCGAAAACATCAGAACTAACAACGGAACATAGTCTCAATCACCAAACTTCATCACCACCATGCTCTAACCAAGAATACACTTACTAATATACTACGGTGACACAAGATGATGATGAACACCACTTCGCCCGCCACTACCCATAGTGCTTTCAACCCCATGCACTTTTTTTTATCTGTACTCATCTCAAATGGTACCACTAGCACAACCCCAAATAAAGCCAACAAACAGGAACAACAACAACAAAATAATCGCAAGGTTCTTCTTGCTCGTAACACCACACTTAGAGCACATCCTACTGTTACAATCAAACTCTTGTGGAACCACGCAAGAGGTGGTTATTGTTAAATGCAGCAGTAGCGACACCCTTGGAGCTTCACCGTTGTGTTGCGAGCTTCAAAACGTTCGTGTTTTACTACCTTTCAATATTTTATTTTTCACTAATTCTTTAATATAATTTTGAAAAATGTCAAATTTTATATTTTTTCTTGATCATACAACCATAAATCTTCAAACATTTACTTTTGTCATTTTTAATTAGAATTCTAATTAACTTAACAAAGATTCTGAAACCTAACCTTAGATGAACTGGCGTACTAAATTTTTCTGAAACTGAACGTCAATAAATATGTTAAATAACACAAGTAGGGTAGTGGTGTTTCGAAGACAATGCTAAGCGTGCTACTTTGGCGATAATTCACGATATTAAATACAAGCAAATGCTAGTTTCACAAACACATGATCTTCAATAATGGAGGTAGAAAACGGAAACAGAAACAAACAGCTTCAGTTACTGATGCATCCAACATATCTAGTCTAGTACTAACTTTGCCCTTACATGACCTTGTGAAATCTGAAATTGTTCAGTTATGCCTAAATGTGCCATTAAAAGCCAGACATGGGTAAGCAACTCCCCACCTCTGCTAAGCTGCCTGGCATGTTCGAGCCCTCTGCAGTGACTCGCCGCATGGCATAGCATCTCCAGCCAAACACGGCTTATCATTTCCCATTTCTCCTCCTTGCTCCAATTCTTCTCTGTTTCTAAAGCTTGCAAAGATTTTGCAAGCCTACAAGCATCAAACAGCACCGACTTGCTTCTATCTCCTTTCACTTCTGACGGCGGAATTTCCGTGTTTACTTGTAGTATCATGTCGGAAGCTTCCTTTCCTTTCTTCATGTACTTCCTTTCCAGCAGAAGTTCCTTCGCCTCTGCACATGTATCGTCGAACCTGATCTGGCCAATTCCATTCGGCAACATAGAAGGGCGTCGGACAAGAAGATACATCATGTAATTTGAGAACAATCTGCTTCTTACACAACTTTGAAGCATAAAAGATTCATCATCGTAATAGCAGAGATCAGTAGCAATATGCCAAAGTAATATGCTTTGATCAAACTCTACCTCAATGCTCCAATCAAACTCATGACGGCCCTTTTCATTCAAGACTCTGTCACCCCTATGAGCACATAATTTCTTACATGATTCAATATCTGATGCACTATCGGACATCCTGAAAAGCTCCCCAAAAATAAAGGATTTCAGTTGTTCAGAGACATCATCTGAATATGTGTAGTAAGACTTCTCAAAATGCCTATAAATGTGAAGACATATTTGGACCTTGATGCATAAAACTGACTTATTCTTGAGGCAGAAATCAATAAGGTTGAACTGTGACATTTGGTTGGACCAGCTTTTAGTGTGTGATAATTTAAGCAAAACTTGTAAACGAGAGATAGACCTATAGAGAGGATTCACTAGCCATTTCTTGCGCTTGCTCAACCAAATCATTGTCCAACTCGAAGAAAGTAAAACAATGACAGCATATATCTCAAGTAAAATAGCTCCAATAAAGAGCACAAAAGTAATAACCCGCTCATTCTCCTTGTGGTTTATGTCTACGGAATGACAAAAGACAACAAATGCAGAGATTGTACAAGAAATGCTCACAAATTTGGCGAAAATGCCAAGACGGGTGTATGTGAAAATTGCCTTTGTGTATAGAATGTCATACATTAATCCAAGTTCAATCTCAACCACTTGAAAAGCATGTTCACAGGAGTTGCTCCTAAAGAAGCTTTGGCTGCTCTTGTGGTCTTGGAAACTAAGGATGAGATCTGAGAATAGGCACTTGAAAATCCTGAAGAAATAGAATCCGTCGCGTAAACATGAAGCATTTGCAATACTGTTATTCAATGCTGCACTTTGGGTCAATGGTGGTGCAGGAGCAGTTTTAATCACTTTCCCTAAAGAAACTCTGTATCCTTCAGCCTTTTTTGCAGAGTAGTCATCCATAAATTTGGCATAATTCGGTCCAGGGTCTGGCGCTGGAATGATGGATTCTCTGAAATTTTGGCTGCTTCCGGACCTCAAAGACCAAGTCCTCTCACCATATTTGATCATTCCTGCCACAATCAATGGAATGGTAACATAATTAAGATGTCCCCCTTTCCATGACTTGTAGACCACGTAAACTGCCACATAGCACTGGTAGAATAAGCCAATCAGGTGTCGCAGCCAAAGTTCATTATCCTCAAGAGAATATGCAGTGATTGTGTCAGGGCCACCGAGATGCGCGAGAAGGAAAGGTGCCCAAGAAGCCATAACTACGAACTTGGATTCCAGGTCTTTCGATGAATCTCTCATGTCTTCAGAAAGAATACCAAGAGCGATGGTCGCTATCCAGTCCGCGGACAGATAGAAGCACCAGACCACGAATTGCATTATTGCATTGTTTTTGTACTTCCTTCGACTCCCTAAAAGTATCAGAGCCGTTTGCAAGAAGAGACTCACCAGAACCAGAATTTGTAGTTCCAACAAATTCCACAGTGTTGGTAGTTTTTGAATGATCCGTCTGATATTCATCTTTGCTGAAAGATGAAATTATACTTGCTCAAAGTTTGATGATACTTGTCATTAGGGAGGGATCATCACACATAAAAGGTGCAACTCACCAAAGAGACTAGTTTTGGATTGGATTGCCTTTTGAATAAAAAATTATTTTTATATAATTATAAAAATGTTTGAATATAATTTTAAAAAAGTTATTTAATAAAAAAAATCTTCTTAAAAATAATAATAGTTATTACTTTTTAAAAAAAAATCAATCAAAAATTC
>NC_029793.2:126464246-126464489 GCF_000816755.2 Arachis ipaensis
ACCCCTTAAAATAGAGATGATATTTCTCCCGGTATTGTCCGCCGAAGAGATGGATAGGGAGGGGTTATTTTTTTTTGTTGGAAACACAGATACAGTCAACTTCACGTAAAGTTATACCTCAGAGCCGTTAAATGATTTGACTGATTTAACTAAATTTTCATCTAACGACTTTGAAGTTTGAGGTATCAACTTCATGTGAAGTCGACTTTACCTGAGTTTTCACCTTTTTTTTTTTTTCGTGAA
>NC_029793.2:126464876-126552299 GCF_000816755.2 Arachis ipaensis
AATTTTAACTAATTAATTAAAAAAATAAGTTTATTATAAAACAAAACAAAAAATAATTTTACTTTTGTCGATTTTTAGCAAATTGATGGTGGTTTGATATCTAGTAGTCTGGGAGCGAAACCTACTCTTCTTTGCAGGTACTAGTTTTCTAGAAGTGCATCAAAGTGTCTTCGATTAGATGGGATTTGAAAATAAAGATAAATTAAATTATGTAATTTAAGATAAAAGATGACAAAATAAATTTTTCGAAAAGAAAATATTAACTGGAAACGAAGAAAATGCGTTGAAATTAAACAAGGCAATAAAATGCCTTCAACTGAGTCAAAGGGCTTTAACATAAAAAGTAAAGGTACTGAAATGTAAATTGAACATGGAAGTTAAAGATTGCTTAAAAGATAAACTTACTTGAAAAATAGAGTTTACAGAAAATGTAAATGAAAAATTAAAAACATGGAAGGAACCCTATAGAAATTGAACTCGAATGCAGACTCAGAAATTTGTTGGGGATGTGAGTGTGCTTGAGTGTTTTCTGAAGTAAAGTTCCAACCCTAATTTCCTAAGGCTTCTTAGTATTTATAATCTATCTTTGGTAACTGACAATTAATTACAATTAATTACAATTAACTATAAATTTAAAATTTTGAATGCTTTCTCCTTCGTAACTGTTCCCGCCTTTTGATTTTCCACATTCCCTATAATTTCCTCGCATGATGAAAAATCCTTAACTTCTTCACTACTATAACTACTCGAATCAACTTTTCGAATAACCAATTCAGATATCCCATTCGATTTGACTCACTCGATTTATCAGGAAGCCTCAAAATCGAATCCGTGTTAAGAACCTCCATCTAACGCTTGCACACGTGTCACTGATTATGTTTTCAACCACTTTATCAATTTGAACAATTCACCTTTATCGAAAATATTTTTTCGATCAACAAATTACCCCTTGAATTAATGTGTTTGTCTTTGATAACTTTATCGGAAGATAAAACGCTTAATCCAAATTCAAACTTAAATTTTAAAATCAGTAATAACTATCATTTAACCTCCCATCAATACTGACCCACTCGATACGTTTTCCGAGACTCACGCTTCTCCTTCCTTTCACTTTAACTTCCTCGCGAAGTTATCCCTTTTCACATTCTTTCTACAGTAATGGCTATAGTAGCACTTTAAATTCACCAATCTCCCCTTTATTCAAACTTTTCTTGAACTCATCATTCTCTGCATCCTTCTTATATTATCAAATCTCCAACTTTGTATTTTCTTTCCTCCATTTTACAATGGCCACTTCTTCTTCTCATGCTACTGTTCAAGACAAAGGGAAAGGTCATGCAATAGCACCGCCAGCTCCACCAGCTCTTTGCATATTAAATCAAGTCAATGATGAAGTCATTGACGACCCTCGACTGCAAGCTAATGATACTAGGATCTTAATTCCCTTCACAGTAAGCACAGATACCCATTACTTCCTCGGACCAATTGAATCCCTAGAGAGGGCAAACAAGAAGCTTTCTTTCTTCCCTAGTACCGAAGGAGAAGATCTATTAATTAATCAAGCTTTTAACATCTCCCATTTCATTAACAAAAAATCCTTCAGGAATAATCCCAAGATTAATCCTCGAGGACACGACTTCTCTACCTGGTATCAATGCCTTGAGCCCACAAAAAGTGCTGACTGGGGGGCTTAGGAATACAAGAACTACTAAGGCTCTCCCATTTCTCACTTACAACACTCCCATGGATGATTGGAGCGGTAACCTGCTTCTGGAACAGAACAACTAAAAACTTCCACCTCCCTTGTGGAATGGTCGGAATGTCCCTTTTGGACGTAGCCGCCATCATAGGGCTTCCAGTAAACTCTCCAGACTGTACTCCTAACATGCACCCGGATCACTAATACACTGTCGTCTTAACTAGTTCTTACAGCGATTTCATTGCTCATAACATGGGTGCTGAAAGTACAGACGTTACAGATAACGAACATATAGCCTTTTTATTTTATTGGTTAAATGCAGTCCTTTTTTGTTCTCGAAGCGTTTAGATGTCGAAACTCTTTCTTCCCTTGGCTGCTTTGCTTCACGAAGGAAAAGTCCTCAACTTGGCCAAGCTTCTTTTAGGGCACATTTTTGAAGAACTTGGCCAATTCATTCAATGTCTCTGAGAAAATAGTATAATTAGTATAGGTGGCCCTCTCTGGCTCCTCCAGTTATGGCTCAATGCCATTTTCGAGAAGTTTATGACGAAACCTGGACTTGGGGGCACTGATAAACAACATATCGAAGGTTTTCGATTAGCTGACTATAAACCCAACTTCCCAGACACACAAATGGATGAGGACCAATTCTGGGCTGTCTTTTCTCTCTTCCATTCCTGTAAAGATTTTGACAATGAGGATCTGGATTTTGCCCCCTTTTTATGCCAAAATCGTGGTCCTGTATGGCTCGATCGCCTACTTTTTCCACATGACACAGAAGAAAACGAACTGGCTAATTGAAATTGGGCAAATCTATTAGCTGTTCAGGTAATTCCGATAGGATTACCCCAACACAAGAAGGAGAAACTTAAGGTGACATTATATGCCCCTCACTTTACAGCCAGACAGCTAAGATTTTCATAGGCCATCCCGATCCCTTTTCCTCGGAATAACAAACCAATTTGCCATGTTACTCTGACTTCTCAACGTGACCTTGATTTCCTCCTTGCAACAAATCAACAACACAAGGATCACTTTAATTTCCTTGTTTATGACCGTAGCACATATATCACTAAATCTTGTCTCGAATGGTGGATTACCTACTATTCTAAGTACAATCGTACTTTAGAAGCAATCCAGCAATCTGCCATTCGAACAGATCCTACTACAGAAGGTTCTCCCAAAAAGTCACAAAAAAGAAAAGCTGATATTATAGCCTCTTCCCATCAACCACAACACAAAAGTCGAAGAACTCCTACCAGAGCTTCCAGAAAGGTAGCCATCATCTATTTACTATCCCACACATAATCATATAGTTTGAACTAATACATATTGATTTTTGATTTTCATTTCTTTATTAGTTATGGTTACAACTATCAAGTGAGAGTTCTGATGGGAACGAGCAAAACATTCAGAAAATTTTTGTTGCTCCTCCCCAATCAGAAGACACAGCTGATTCAGATCCTGGTCCTCAGCTGGTACATAAATCCAGACTTCTTCCGGTAACGTAATCATCTCTATACACATTTCATTCAAATTGAAATAAATTTTGAATTTATAACTGTGTACCTTTTATACCAGCCTACCACTGTTGCCCATTCAATTTCATCCTCTGTGGCTCCTGATCAACCAATTCCGCAACAACAACATGACCCAGAGCAATCCACATCACATGACTCAATTCAATTCACAAGGCCTACTCAGCCACTTCTGGCTGTTTTTCCGCCTCCTCCTCATTCAACACAAGTGATTGATTTGACGGCAAATCCCTTGCAGCATTCTCCAGTAGACACCCATATACTTGAGTCAATTTCACCAAACAATCAGACTGCACTTTTTGCAGAAAATTAGGTGGCTCCAGACTCTGACTCTGCTTCTAGAATCGCTGACACCACCAATTCAGATTCTTCCTAATCTAGGATCTTAGAGACTCCTCCTAAACCGCCTAGTCCTCTTCAACAGGCTAATTTTTAAACTCCCCCTAGACAAGTGTCTGAAACATTGGATGCCTCCACTACTCCCACAAGTGCTATATTGGCCAATCTGATCTTTGTTCTGGACCAAGTTATTCAAGAAGATGAAGTACCTGTACCAGTACCAACACTTCCAATTCCTGCTACATTAAGGCCTTCATTAGAATTAAGTGCTGACACTCGAGAACAGCTTTGATCACTTATAAAGCTTTTGGATCATCCACCTGCCATATGGGTTAATGATGCAATTCTTAACCAACTTTTGTCTGAGCTTTTGAATTCTTCTATTGAGCTCCCAACTTCCTTACTTTATTCTAATTTGATTCAAGAATTCAAAAAACTACTCAATGAGAGCGTAGCTTCTCAATTTCAAATCCAAGAAACGGAGACAGAAGAAGCGAAGGTCCAATCTAGTATAGAGAGTTGTATTGCAGCCTCTCGACCAGTTCAAGTCTCCCATGAAGAATTCGATTTGAGGATTGCTCATGCTATTTCTATCCAAGATTTTTATGACAAAGAAGAAACAAAACTTGAAGCAGAATTGGCTTAAATTAATGAAAAACTTGCCAGAATACGCCAAAGACGAGCTATCATAGCCAAGCCTCTGGCTTCCACCCAACAAGAACAACAACATCTCATTCATGAGCTTGTTTTGATTAAGACCAAACAGGAGGAATATGAAGAACAACTAAAAAAGAACCAATTTGACAAATTCAACAAGCTGAAGTGCTTTTAACTTTGGCCAACAGGAGGGCAAAGCTACGCTTTGATTTAGCGAAACTATTAGCACCTTGAAGTTTTACATTTCTCTTTGTATGACCATCTTTTATCTTTCCTAGACTTATGCATGTTGAACTTCTAATTCTTCCAACAATAGTATTGCTTCAAGTATTTTCCATTAATCAAGTTAATTACTCTTTCTGACTCGATATCTTTAATCTGATAAGCATTTCCAGAATATGTTCCTATCACTTAGAAAGGACCCTCCCAAGTATGGGACCATTTACCAAGAATTTTCGATTTCTTTTCCATTGGCAAGATAACTTTCAAAACCAATTCACCTACATTAAAAGACTTTTCCTTGATTCGACAATTATAACTTTGAGCAATACTTGCTTTCTATCGAATCATGTTATCAAGTGCCAAAATTTGCTCCGAATCTAACTCACTCAATTCATCGAACATTGCATTCCAGTAATCATCGACTGGTAAATCACTCTGCTTTGATATTCTTAAAGTATTTAGATTTATCTCTAATGGTAGCACTGCATCATGACTGTACACCAACTTATATGGCGAAGTACCTGTCGAACCCCTTGGTGAGTTTCGATAAGCCCACAATACTTGGCTTAAAATTTTATGCCATGTTCGAGGCTTGTTTCCAATATGTTTTTTAATCAAACTTATCAAAATCTTATTTGCTGCTTCTACTTGCCCATTAGCTTGTGCATAATAAGGAGTCGAAGTAACCATATTAATACTTCTCGAAGCTGCAAAATTTTTAATCCACTGACCAGTAAACATTGTTCCTTGATCAGTACTTAATGTTTGAGAAATTTCAAATTGATGGATAATATGTTCCTCAATAAAATTTATTATCTCACTTTGACTTACTTCTATCAGGGGAATCACTTCGACCCACTTTGTAAAATAATCAATTGCTACTAAGATAAATTTGTGTTGTTTTGATGAAGGAGGGTGAATTAACCCAATTAAATCCAAAGCCCAACCTCTAAATGGCCATGGCTTTATTATCGAATGTAATTCGGATGCTGGGATTTGTTGAATCGAGCCATGTTTCTGGCATTCTAGGCATGATTTTGCATAATCAATGCAATCTTTAATCATGGATGGCCAATATACATGATTGCGATATAACACCCATCTCATTTTCTTTCCAGCCTGATGGGCACCACATATCCCATTGTGAACTTCACCCAAAGCAATATTTTGGTCATTTTGACGTAAACATCTCGATAGACTCCCATCGATACCTTTCTTATACAATTCATCAGCCATTAAAACAAAATTCATTGGTCGTAATTTCATCTCTTTATCAACTGGGATACTGGGATCTTTCAAGTACTGAGCAATAGGTTTCCTCCAATCAACATCCTCCCATTCATCGACGCACAAAACTTTCCTTTCACCTGCAGGTACTAAAATCTGATGAATACCTGCCAATGTCTCAAGGGTTCCTGGGCCGATTTTGTACTTCAAAGCAATTTGGGCTGATTCATTAGCCATTTCATTTTGAATCTTTGGAATATGAATCAGAGAAACTCTTTGAAAAGAAGTTAACAAATCCCAAGCAATTGTCAAATACTTATGTAACCTCTCACTATTACATTTAAATTCTTTGGATAACTGCTTCAAAATCAACTGGGAATCCCCTAATATCTGAACTTCCGAAACTCCCTTATTAATTAAGATTTCGAGGCCCAAAATCAAAGCTTCGTACTCTGCCTCATTATTCGAACAAGGATATTTTATTTCAAATAGAAATTTCGATGGAATTCCTTGTGGTGAAACAATTAAAATCCCAACTCCTGCGCCATCTTTATGTTTTGACCCATCAAAATACAACTTCCAATAATCTATTTTTACTTCGATTACATTTGCACCCTAGTCATTCAGATCTTTTGAATTATCCACAAGAAAATCTGCAATGACCTGTCCCTTCACAGCCTTGGCTGGGACATATTGTAAATCAAACTCTGTTAATGCTAGCATCCACTTTTCCAATCGCCCACGTAACATTGGGAAACTTAACATATATTTGATTAAATCAGTTTGTGCAATGACTCTTACTGATTTAGCCATCATATAACACTTTAATTTCATACAAGCATGATACAAAGACAAACATAGCTTCTCTATTGGGGAATACCTTGTTTCAATATCAGTTAAAACTCGACTTAGGTAATAAACAGCCCATTCATGCCCGTTTTCATCATCTTGGGCTAACATACTCCCAATAGTACCTTCAGACGCTGGAATATATAATTTTAGAGGCT
Organism: Arachis ipaensis; assembly: GCF_000816755.2. Classification (NCBI taxonomy): domain Eukaryota; kingdom Viridiplantae; phylum Streptophyta; class Magnoliopsida; order Fabales; family Fabaceae; genus Arachis; species Arachis ipaensis. The sequence continues at coordinate 126,471,566 of NC_029793.2, forward strand.
CATGTGGGCGAACATTTGCCATAATTGGAGCTTTAGACAATAAGCCTTAATCGATTCGAACGCTGATTGATGCGCCTTTGTCCATTCGAACTGAGAGTCGTTCTTTAATTTTACCAAAGGGGCAAACACCCGAGTTTGATCTGAAAGATTCGAAATAAACCTTCGAAGATAATTTACCTTACCCAAGAAAGACTGTACTTCTTTCTTCGATTTGGGTGCGGATAATGCCAATATTGCATCTGCTTTATTTTTATTAATTGCAATTCCTTTTTTGTGAACAACGAAGCCTAAAAAGTTTCCAACCGATACACCAAAAGCACATTTTAAAGGATTCATTTTCAACCCATTCTTTCTCATGGTAATAAATGCTTTTCTCAAGTGGTCAATATGTTGACTCACTGAAGACGATTTGACCATGACATCATCAATGTAAACTTCCATAAATTTTCCAATAAACTCATAGAAAATGGCATTCATTGCCCTCTGATACGTTGCACCTGTATTTTTCAAACCAAAAGGCATAACCACCCATTCGTAAGTACCTAACGCCCCAGGACAATGAAAAGCAGTTTTAGACACGTCATCTTCCGCAATAAAAATCTGATTATATCCTGAATAACCGTCCATAAAACTAAGGATCTCATTTCCTGCTGCAGAATCAATTAACATATTTGCAATTGGCATAAAATATTCATCTTTTGGAGTGGCATTATTCAAATCTCGACAATCAATGCATACTCTTAACTTCCCATTTTTCTTCATTACTGGGACTATATTCGAGAACCACTTAACATATCGTGCAGTTCGAATAAACTTCGCTTTATTCAAGCGTTCTATTTCTTCTCTAATTTTTTCATTGATTTCTGGAGCAAAGCGCCTTGGAGTTTGTTTCACAGGTCTAGCATTTGATTTTAATGCTAATCGATGTTCTACAAGTGAATGATCGAGACCAGGAATCTCATGATAATCCCAAGCAAAACAATCCTTAAACTCATGTAAAAGATTATAAAGTTCGGTTCGAAAAGGATCAACGAGATCTTTACATACATATGTAATTCAAATATCTTCAAGAGTCCCCAAATTTACTTCCTCCAAAGGATCTTGAGATTCGATCCCTTTGTAATGATCATCATCTTTTACCGAATATTTCTCAAAACCCAATAGTTCAAGATCATAGATGCAGTTAAAAGTGAAATCAATAATATCATGAGAAATAGAATACACTGAATTATTTATTTCATTAATATTACTTCGATTTTCAATACAATGCGCTTCTGCTATCAGCTCAGCCATTGAATTCGAAGCATTACTTTCAGTACATATATTTAAAACATTTGAACAAAACTCAACTGAAGAAATCGAGTTAATACAATAATCATTAGAACAATTAAAACCCCTATGTGATCCAACTTCATTAGATGAACCAACTTTATTTTCCACAAGATGAGAATTACTTAAATAATTATGTAAAATTACCAGGTAATTAGACACTCCCTCAACCTGGTCCATAACTCCACCTTCAAGAGATCTTCAAGACAGATAGTCCCAACCAGTTGGTTCAAATCCCAACTCTGGGTAACGCAATTTTACTGAGAGACCTTCAGAGGATAGATAGAAACATTCACAATTATAAGAATTTAGTGTCCGATCAACATTCAGAGGCTTCAATTTAGAATTGTACATCCTAAAATCAACGTGCAGTTGTTCGACATAAATGTTCGAATCTGCCTTGATGATTTCAGGTTTACCATCTTTTGTCCATAGAAGAACACTCTGATGCACAGTAGAAGGAACTGCACCTACACTATGGATCCAATCTCACCCCAGCAAAGCATTATAGCTTGCTCTTGATGGAACCACCACAAAGACAGTATTACGCTCAGACGAGCCAATCTTCACAGTCAGAGTAATCAACCCTCTGGCCAGAGTCAAAGTCCCACTGAAGTCCGTCACAACAATATTTGTAGGGACTAAATCATTAGGATGCTTACCCACCTTGATTAACATCCTCTCAGGCAACAGACTGATCGCAGCACCACCATCGATCAAGACTTTACTTACCCTTATCCCACTCAAAGTAGTTGTTATATGAAGTGGGCGGAGATGAGACATCTATTTTTCAGTAGGCCGCAAGAAATAACCCGGCTCATCTTCAATTCGGATAAAGGAAAAGGCTTCTTCATTTTTTGAATCATAATCTTCATTGGGGTCACCTTCATACTCCCCCAAATATTCGGTTGGAATGATCAAAATCGTTTCCACCATGTCATCGTCCCCTTCATCAAAATATTCTTCATCGACATCGACTTCCCTATTCTTATCAACCCCAGAAGATTGAGCTATTTCTTTCCCCTTTTCTATCTTCATGGGAGAAGGAATTCCTTTCGGGCAAGTCTCCCCATCGGAAGGGAAGACAATTCAGGAATGCACAGAAGAAGTTGCCCCCTTGTTCACTTCTGATTGAGGCTTCTTCTGTTGATTGACATTTCTCTTACCTCCTTTGCCTCTCGGATATCCTCTAGCCCGTCCACAATAATAGGGGTATTGATTTCGGGGAGGCCCCCGATGTCCCATTGCGGATTACACCGATACAGATGATCTCTTTTCTGAAACTCCTGACAGTTTCGAATCCACTGAACACCTATAGCCTGGGATTGACTTAAAGGTGCGCCAGGGCCTTGTTGAGGAGTCTTAGAACTTTGACCCTCAGAACGCCGAATAGGCTGTCTCGCTGAACCAAAAAATCCAGCAAACCGTCTCCCGCCCGGGGATACACTGTCCGAACCTGTGACTCAAAATCGTCAAGAGTCACATCAAAATCATAGGACATGCCAATCATGTTAACTCCAAAACATGGCATAAAACTGGCATTTGCTTTGAAGGGATTAGTATCGACCTTCATCTCCTTCTTGCCATCATCAAATTTCAGCCGTCTCTCCATAATTGCTTCCTGAATTAGATCCCTAAAACGAACGCAACTATTAGTCGAATGACTTGTTGCCTGGTGAAATTTACAATAAGGCTTTCCCTTCAAATTTTTCACCAAAAGTAAAGTTTTTCCTTCAGGCAGAATTAATTGTTTATCTTTAAGCAATACATAAAAAATTTGATCAGATTTTGAAATATCAAAACTATATTTCTTTCCACTTTTTAGTTTTGAATCATTCGACTTCTCACTACTAGGTAGCTTTTTGAGTAGAGAAAAAACATAAGGAGGGCCTTTCTTAAGTTCAGCCAAATTGACTTCAGTTTCGAAGTCAAATTCCTCTTCAGAGGACTCCATAGTCACATAAGCAACTTTTTATTTTCGAGTAAAGGATTTACTCTTCGATCGTTGCTCACTCCTATATTTCTCTTTCTCTTTTTTCATAAGCTCGGTTTGACGAACCTTTTCTGCCAAATGAGCTAGATCAGGAATATGCACATTAAGTAATTTCCTACGCATATAAAACCCTAACCCCATAGTTGCTATCTTTACCACTTCATTCTCAGGTAATGAAACATAACATCTGCTCCTAGCATTCTTAAAACGTATCAAGTAATCATCAATGGTTTCACCATCTTCACGTTTCAAGGCTACTAAGTCAGTAACTGCTACATTCATTTCCCTTCGATAAAACTGTGCATGGAAAGCAGTTTCTAACTGAGCCCATGTTGTTACCGAATTTGGTCGAAGATTCGAAAACCAAGTAAAAGCATTCTTCGTTAACGAAAAAGGGAAAAATTTCATTTTCAAATTTTCATCATTAGCTAAATTTTCAATCTCCACCAAATATCGGGCAACATGTTCAATAGTTGATTCTCCAACTTCTCCAGCAAATTTTGTGATAATCTTTGGATTCTTCACCCCTCTTGGAACTTCAGCCATTTGAACAACTTGGAAAAAAGCAGACACAAAATGGGGTTGATTCATAAAACTAACATTCAAACCGACTCTATTCAACACTTCTTCCATAATTCTGGTGATTTGATAACATTCACCGCATGATTATTACATAATCTGGCTAAAAAATTATCAGCATTTTGATTCCAGGGAACTACATGAGGAATCTCTCTATTAACAACAACATTTTCATTTTGAAAAACATTTTCAAACCCCTCATTATTTCCCCTGTCATTATGTCTTTCACCCTCGTCATAATCAACAATTCAAGTAATTTGTTCAATTTGTCGAGCGAGGCATTCGAATTTCTATTTATGATTAGCCATCATAGGATTCAGAATTGTAGTCATTTGTTGAGTCAATAAATTAACTAAGTCATGATGACTTTTCTCTACTTGTTGACAACATACTGCCATTGAATTCGCAGCATTTGAAGTAGAGCCCACATTATAATCACGAGAATATTCAGAATATTGCTGTGGGTTTTGAGAATTACTCCCTCCATTTGAACTCCCAAAATGAATAGGTGGAACAAAACCACCCAATGATGGGGTATAACCAGGAGGAAGACCATATGGAGGCCAACCAACGGTCAATGGAGGCTGGAATGATGGCAAAGTACCACGTGGATGAGTATTACGCCCAAAATTTCCAGTTTGAACAGTTGTAACTGCTATACTCTCTGTTCCGATTGCATTCTCCGAACGTGATGACACGTTTGCCAGTTTCATAGACACTGGTATACTATCACTGGTGGTTGAACCACCATTCACATTTGACATTTCATCAGCCACGTGAATGATCTTTCTACTTCGTAATCGCATACACTGAATGACACCACAAAATATTTACTTGACACACTTCAAAATTTTAAAACTGTCCCACTGGGCGTGCCAATTTGTTTTGTTGATTTTTAGCAAATCGATGGTGGTTCGATATCTAGTGGTCTGGGAGCGAAACCTACCCCTCTTTGCAGGTACCAATTTTCTAGAAGTGCATCAAAGTGTCTTCGATTAGATGGGATTTGAAAATAAAGATAAATTAAATTATGTAATTTAAGATAAAAGATGGCAAAATAAAGTTTTTGAAAAGAAAATACTAACTGGAAACGAAGAAAATGCGTTGAAATTAAACAAAGCAATAAAATGCCTTCAACAGAGTCAAATAGCTTTAACGTAAAAAGTAAAGGTACTGAAATGTAAATTGAACATGGAAGTTAAAGATTGCTTAAAAGATAAATTTACTTGAAAAATAGAGTTTACAGAAAATGTAAATGAAAAATTAAAAATATAGAAGGAACCCTACAGAAATTGAACTCGAATGCAGACTCAGAAATTCACTGGGGATGTGAGTGTGCTTGAGTGTTTTTTGAAGTAAAGTTCCAACCCTAATTTTCTAAGTTTTCCTAGTATTTCTAATCTACCTTTGGTAACTGACAATTAATTACAATTAACTATAAATTTAAAATTTTGAATGCTTTCTCCTTGGTAACCGTTCCCGCCTTTTGATTGTCCATATTCCACATAATTTCCTCGCGTGATGAAAAACCTTTAACTTCTTCACTACTATAACTACTCGAATCAAATTTTCGAATAACCAATTCAGATATCCCATTCGATTTGACTCGCTCGATTTATCAAGAAGCCTCAAAATCGAATCCGTGTTATGAACTTCCATCTAATACTTGCACACGTGTCACTGCTTAAGTTTTCGACCACTTTATCAATTCGAACAATTCACCTTTATCGAAAATATTTTTCTAATAAACACTATTTTGATTATTAGAATTTTAAAATAAAAAATAAAAAAATAACTTAGTTGACTTATATTATAATTGGTTTATATTATAATTGGCTTCGTAGACTTTTTCTTTTTGAAATTAATTTTCTCTTGTTAATAGAAGTGGAGGACCTTCAAACAAAGGAGAAGGCTGAAAGCAGTTGATGAGAGACAACACCTGCAGCCAGACACAGTTATGGATGGTAGTGAGAAACCACGACGACTCAGTGAGATAGACTGAGAAAGGCAAAGGCATAAAGAATAAATGCATGACTGGTTTGTGCTGCTACGGCTAGGTTTCAAATGAAATTGGATGTGTGTGAGATCAATCAATAATCATTAAAGTAAGTGAGCCAAAGGCTTAGGTCGCTCCTACACGATACTCCAAGCGTTTTCAATGAATCCCAGGCACAAAACAAAGGCGGGGACCGCATGCGGCAACAAAAACACAGGAGCGTGCATTCTTGCATTTTTGAACCCGCTCATGGCAACTGTGGTTAATATTATGTTTTTAGACAAACACTATGTATGTTTGGAATTTTGATTTTAGACAATATTTCTTTGTTGTTATTTGAGTTTTAAGGACTATGGGTTATGTTTGTTTTACTGATTCTGTCTATATATTATGATTGCGGATTTTTTTAAACTTTTTACATGAAATCTATGAATATATGCAGCGAATATTAGGTATCCTCATCAAGAATGATAGTGATAGTGTTCTGTATAGACCAGTGATCCAGCGGAGGTATAGCTATCTCCTTGAGCGTACTATTTGCTTGGCATTGCTGACCATTCCTTTTTACTCGGTGTAACTCCAATCCGTCGAGGGTCCTACAAAAATACTCCGATGTTCAAGTCAGTGAAGTTTCTACAAACAAAAAGCACTTTTCTCTTATGTTCTTTCGATATTGCTTTTTTGTTGTATCTTGTTTACTTGATATCTTTGTCTTTTATAGACGACAGAACTTACTGTTTTGTAACGGCTTTAGAGTTGATGGTTCCTATTATTCAGGTAATTAGGTATATTTCGAATTTTAAATAATAGATTGTGGTTATCGTGTGTTACTGATTGCTTGAATTTCGGTTTTTAGAATGTTGTCGTTGTGTCGGCTTTTTCCGATATATACTCGTTTGTCGGTTTTGCTACCGAAGTTATAGGTATAGCTCAGATAGTTTTGTAAAATGTAAATGAGTGACAAGAGGCAAGTCACTATACTAAAGGAGTAAAGGTCATGGCTTAGAAACTAGGTTCGAACCAGTTGAACTGAATTCCGTCAAGAAATTCGGTTCAAGTTACAAGCAAAATTGTGAAGCTCAAAACCAGCACTAAATTGGAAAGTCGACGAAAAACCAGTCAATTGAACCAAATCGGAAACAATCGATTTTTGTTAAAGTCCCCTAAATGGTAATGTTTCATCTCCAGCTCTAAAAGAAATCCTACACTTGAAATTTTCACATCCCTACTCTATTTTGTTTCTTCTAGAGGTTGACTGAGGTATATCTCTTTTAGCGAGCTGCGAAATCCCTCTAATGATAGCAAATGAGCTATACGTTGATTTTCGTAGAGCATGAGATGAGGTAAACACCTATAAAAGACATTTCAACGCTCAAGTCAGCACAAATATCAAGAATTCAACAATAACACTAATTTAAGATTGATGGATGCTTCCCCCTGGTTGACTAGTGTTGGTTGTTCATATAGATATTTTAGGAGTGAGAATTGTTTTTCCCATGACCCCGGACTTAGCCGTTATGGCATTACTGAAACCGATAATATTCAACATCGCCCTCTTTATTTTATTTAGTTACGTGGGGACATGCATTTGAACTATTCCCGAGCTCTCAAGATTCTCATGTTTTAGTTAGTTTATATCACAAGTAAGTGCTGACACGTTCGAACTTAAATAGGAAGTGGCTGAGATATACCGTAAAGACCACAAGCCCCAAGCTTAGCCTGTTAGCGGGAGATAGGTTGAGCTTTGTTAAAGTGATATAGCTCGACCATTTCTATTAAGCTCGGTTAGTAGGGAAGGGGAGCCTCCAAGCTCGAGCTGGCTCTGTGATTCCTTATTGGAATGCAGAAAGTTTTTTTCCTTTGTTTAGAAGTATTTTGCTCTTCTGAGGTGTCCTTATATTATATAAAAGAAGTCTATCTTTCTTCTTTTACTATATCGCTTTGCCGCAACCTATCCCAGGTTGGCTACCTTTCTCTGCAGGAATAGGAAGGTGCCTCTAGTAGATTTTCCTTTCTTTCTTGGGTTAGGTAACCGTTAATGGAATATCCGAGGCAAGAATTTTCTGCTTTGTGGAGTCAACTCGTCTTCCCCGAAGCAGAACCCACGTATAAATTAGTGTATACGTATGCACTTACAGTTACAGATACAGAAGGCTCAATCGGAGCACTAAGATCATGGGGTGAAGGCACACTGTCATTACACGATGGGTTAGGTGCAGCACTCTAAAGAAAGATTCACTAGTATTCTATAATATATGATAAACCCATATTTTATGATATATTTTATGCTTAGTTTGAGTGATTTATTCAATCCTTCATCCACTTATTCATATTAATTGCATGGTTTTATTTTTTCTTCCTTATTATGTGATGTATGTGAAAAACATGTTTCCTATGCTTTAAAATTAATTATTTTAATTACCTTTATTTCCATTCGATGCCGTGATTAGTGTGTTGAGTAGTTTCAGATCTTCTAAGGCAAGAATGACTCAAAGGATGGAAAGGAAACATACAAACATGGAAGGAAAGCACAAAACGGAGCTTTGGAGAAACTGGCATCCACGCGATCGCATGGGCGACGCGGCTGCATGCCAAGCGCGAAGAAGCAGCGACGCGGCCGCATGACTAACGCGACCGCGCGCCTTAAGCAGAACACATATGATGCGGCCGTATGATTGACGCGACCGCGTGACAAGGAAAACTTCAAATGACGCGACCGTGTGACCCACGCGGACGCGTGACAGAGGCCACGCACCAGAAATTACAGAAAATGCTCCTAGCGAATTCTGAAGCCCTTTTTGGCCCAAATCCAAGTCCAGAAGACATAGACCAGAGGTTATGAAGTGGGGGAATGCATCCATTCAAGGAGAGTCCGTACTTTAGTTAGTTTTCATGATTTATATTTAGTTTAGAGAGAGGTTCTCTCCTCTCTCTTCTCTCTTTAGGATTAGGATTTAGAATTAGGATTTTATTCGCTTTCAGGATTATCTCTTTATCAGGTTCAATATTCCCTTTTATTTACTTTTGCAGTTTAATTTATGAATTCTTCCATGTTACAGATTACTCTTTTGAATTAATGTTATTTGAGGTATTTCAGTTTAATATTGCTTTATTTTATTTATGTTACTATTATCCCCAATCTGAAGACATTTTTATTCCAGTAGATTTACTTTTCTCCTTTTAATCTTGGTTAAGAAATCAGTAACTCAGGAGTTATCAAACTCAAACATGATTGATAATTGTTATCTTTGTTAATTAAATTGAGCTTCTATAATCCCAATCTTTTCTTAGGAAATAAATAGGATCTGAAGATCAAACCAATTAATCCCTTGACCCTCTTTTATCTTAGTAAATGTTAACAGAGTGGAATTAAGATTCAATTCTCATCATCATTGATAAGGATAACTAAGATAGGACCTCCGATTTCTCATACCTTGCCAAAAGTTTATTTACAGTCATTTATTTATTTTACTTGCCGTTTAAATTGCTTGTTCTTCATTGACTTTATTTGCTAATTAGACTATTCGCTCCTCATTCTCAAAACCCCAATTTACAATCTCCATAACCAATAATAAGAACATACTTTCCTGCAGTTTCTTGAGAAGACGACCCGAGGTTTGAATACTTCGGTTATCAATTTATTTAGGGGTTTGTTACTTGTGACAACCAAAACGTTCGTACGAAGGGATTTCTGTTGGTTTAGAAACTATATCTACAACGCGACTATTTTTATAAATTCTTTACTAGCAAAAATCCTAACGTCAATATACTCTTCTTCTATCACATAAATAGCTAAATCGGAAGTTAAGCCCTATAAGCACTTCACTGAAACTAAAAAGAACAACAAGAGCAATACCTCACAGGCTAAAGCAGGAACAAGGAGCGCAAGCGAAAGCAGTCTAAAGAAAGAAGTCTAAACTAAGAATTACGAACCATAAAGGAAGGATAAGAGCCGTAGCTACAAAGCAAAAGAAGTTATCGGAGGCGATGCGACGATACTCACCTCAGCCTCTCTGGCGGCATTAGTTACCAGATTCATTCAGTGACAGCTGCCTTAGGATAAGGAATTCAAGATCGGCGACATCTTCCTCTTCTTTGGCTTCTTTTTTTCTTTATTGATAACCAACGAGGCAAAGAGTTCTAGCGCGCAGTGTACTAGCTAGGCTCAGGCAACAGTCAAGTTGTACATCGGAGGAATAAAGTAAAGGGATTCATTCACGGATGAGCCCTTGGCAGAGAGATTTGTGAGATCGATAGAGACAACGAGGCCAAGGGAAGAGAGCCATTCTTTCTAAGAGAACGGAAATACAGAATGGACCGACAGATAGAGACAAAAGAGCAACTACAGTAGCGACAGATTCCTCCTCTATCCTCTTCTGCTCCTTCGATGAACTCGGCTATTGTAGAAAGTTCACTTCAATAATAAGACTGTGAAAGACTTCTCGATTCACTAGCATAGTGCTTCTTCCACTTTTTTCTGACCTTGAGGAAACTGGCTAGGACAAATACTCCTTCATTCAAATGAAAGGTTGGGAAATGAAAAAGGAATAGAAGTTGGCAAAGAAGCTCTTAAAAATAAGGAAAGGCTTCCAGTTGCTATTGAATCCGGAATAAGGCAATCCTTATTAGAATACGCCAACATAAGCATAAGACAGCAAAGTGGATGCATCAAAGAATGCCTTATTAGAAGGAAGAATTGGATTTGCGTAGAGGATTCATCTTTCAACAGCATTTCCATTTTCGACATTCACCATCAAAAGGAGGACACTAGCACTAGGATCTGTCTATGCTTGGACTGATTGGACGAGGTCATAGTAAGTGCTTAAGTCTATCTGTGAAAGTTTCTGCATTGGAGGCTGAACATGAGCCGTCTTCAAGACATTACGTGAGAAGGAGAAATTCTCTTTTGTAAAGGAAGAGGCTCACTTCTTAGGGCTCCCCCGAAGATTGTATTAAAGGACCCTACGTATGGATGAGAAGAAGATGCAAGCTATCAAGGGATGGGCCCACTTGTGTTGCCGAGTTAAGATCATTTCTTGGGTTGGTGAACTACTACAGGCCGTCCATTAATGGCTACTCTGCAAGGGCCTCTAACTTGTTGAAGAAGAAGAAGCCATGGTCCTGTACAGAGGAGTAAGGCCTTTGACGATCTAAAGACAGCGATGATAGAGGAACCCCTTTGCGAAGGAAGCCCTGGAGAGCAGTAAGGTGCGCTCAACTACCATAGTCAAGGAAAATGTCACTCCAGTCAAGGAAAAGTCACTCCTAGTTCGGCTCGATGCCAAGTTGAACTCTCGTTTCTTGTAAGATGCATGGCTTTGATGGTAGGATTGGGGCGAAGAAATCCCATGTCCTTGTAAAAGCCCTAGTGAGTCGATAGGTAGGAGAAACCTTGGATCGGTAAGTTCTAGATAATGATAAACGAGAGTAGTCAGGAGTGCGGAGCCAGAGATTCTGACTTCTATTTAATACAAAACCCCTAAGGAATTCATTCTGGGACTAGAAAATCCACTATAGATATTGAGTTACCGAAAGGTATAGGAGTTCGCGAAAGGCCCCAATCATCCCATAGAATTTATTCTATAACCTGGAAAGGGGAGGTCGATTTGGGATGAATTTCTCTTGTTAGAGCTAGTGCCCTTAGAGGAGTCTTTCTATTGCATGTGTTACGGGCGAAATAGTCTAGTTAAAGCATCAACTCTTATTAATTTGTGCGCCATTGCTCAATGAACTCGTCTATTGGAAAGCAGGCACCTAAGAAAGAAAGCAAATATTTGACCCAAGCCTTCAAGGCTTCCTAAACCCTCTTTTATGAAGATAAAGACTAAGTAGGAGTGGAGCGCTAGTCCTCTGACCTCTGCAGAAGGTGATAACTGCCTTTAGTGTTGGATGCCATTAAATGGAGAGACCGCTGGAGTGACTCGGCTAATCAACTCCTAAACCCCGGGACTTGAGTCAAAGGTAGTTTCTTTGAGGGCCCTTAAGTTAAGAATTGATTTAGCAGTTACAGAAGTTTCAGAAAGAGGAAGATCCCGAGCTAGTTGTTCTATGTTGAGTTATGCGTCCTTCCTCTGAAAGAGCAGCTAGCTGCAAGAAGCCAAACTCTTGGTCTTACACGGGAAAGTAGATAGACTAGCTTCCAGCTAACACTTAACCCGACTATGAATACTTTAGCATTCCTACCGGTGATTCAATTACTAAAGCATTGGATTCCAGCAACAAGGAAATCTACCAACCACTAGACCAGAGGTTCGTCTTTCATCTTTCGTACGGGAATGGAAAGCTTCCCGGCCACTTCCTGATCTCAGAGATTGGATGATAGAGATTGTGAACAGCACAAGTTCTCACCCTCGACCAGACATAGAGCTCAGAAAATGTCCAGCGCTACTTTTTCACATCACTTGACTTTGCCAAAGGCATGCCAGGGAATAGATTCACCAGATAAATGAAAAAGGAAAAGATTCAAACCTGAGAGAGATACTGAGTACATTCCATTAGATAAAAGAGACTTTATAAAAAGATAGGGATCACAGCCCAATCCAAAAGACCTAGAACACTAGACTTCATCCCATGGAGAGAGAAAGATCCAGTCGGATGGGAGTTTCATTACTAGAATCAATCTATCACACGTTGGGATCAGCAGAAAGCGAAGGTCAAGGTTCAGAAGTAGCCAGTCATATGCTGATCCTGTCTTGTATTGGCTTCAGTGGCATCCACTGCGTTCCTTCTTCTGTCTCTTGTTTCATAGGGTTTGATTCACCTTCTCAATTGGCTGCTCTGCTACCCATGAAGTAGGAAGGGCTCGATGCCCCTATTCTATTCTGATACCGCATTGGGACTATTCTCGAGACAGGTTTGGGATAAAAATTCGTTGCTTAGTCGAGTGAAGGAAGCGGGGCAACTAGGCTAAGTCCCAAAGCAAAAGAGAATTAGACAAGTGAAAGGTTGTTTACTTCCTTCAGAAAAGTATGACTAGGAATTTGAGACTTTCCCCTACCTTATTTAGATTAAGTTTGGCTACTAACTCAACTACTTGCCTTAAAATGAATGGCTATTAGTCCTGGTCTGGATCACCCCTGACTGCTTGCTTCTTCTTACTTCATCTACATCACACCTAGAGCCCGGATCTGGTAAGGTACGGCGATGGTCTTAAGCACCTACCACAGCCCTAAATCGAGGGGTCTTCATTCTATTTATATAGCAGCCAGCTTACTGTAAGCCAAACGAGGACGATAGTGATACCTCGTATAGATGAAAGAGGTTAAGGTTAGATCACGGGGGGTTCGGTTCACTTAGCTATGAGATTCTGCACCAGGAGTTCTACAAGTATGGATTTCTTCCAAGTTGAAATGACTTAAGTGATAGATCGAATCGTTTAGTACGTTTGAAGATGCTTGACTTCAAGGTAGTTTACTTGCTTACTTGTTAGAGTAAGGAACAAAGCATCCACTCTTCTCTTCCTACATTCATGCCTGATCCCCGAAGTAAATTCACTCGACTTAGAGGAAAAAATGAGAGAAGGTAATAACTACTTATTACAGATACAAAGCCCACAGGCTACCTGGCCAAAGAAAGAAGGATGATCTTAGAACTCTTTACCACTGCCGCAGCTACAAAGAAAGCAAAAGAGAAAGACTAAGACAAGTATGACCTGCAAGCATCCTCTTTAGATTGAGGTAACTGACCTATTGGAATGAACTGGTTGCCAGGCTTGAAACCATGTCTCTCGAGTTCACCTCAGTACATATGGCACAAGACGTGATTTCACATCTCTAGTCCCGCCCGGCTGGCACTCTTGATCGAGGAAGCTCTGCCCAAAGGTCCTTATAGAGGCGGTCACCGGTTGCCTAAGATTAAGTCCTAAGTAGTCGAAGTATTAATGATGGGTCAAACGAGAAAGTAGAAAGTAGTAAGGTCCTTGTAACTCTTGGTGGTCCTCGTATATAGTAAAGCGGCTGTCTAGCGTAAGTTTCTATCGTCCCTAAATTTGAAAAACAGATTTTTAAGTAATCGTTGTTGTTCATTTCATTCATTATGTATATCGGGGTGTAGCTTTTTAAGATCTTTAAAAACGGCACTGTTGATCCCATCTTTCTCCAACTTCTCAAGCTTTTTTTGTAGAGTTTCAATAGTATATTTCGCTCCTTTGTTTAATATTCCATTAGCGACCAATTCATTTCTTTGCTCAGCCCAGAATGGATTAGGATCCAATTGGGCCATGCGATCGAGAATATCTCTTTTCAATAAAATTATGGCATCGACTGTGTCTGTGTCTCGCGCCCGATTAGGGGTCAAAATCGACAGTCCTTCCGCTATTTTATCATGTTGATATTTCTCCCAATCAAAACGAGCTTCCGCCAGTTGTTGAACCGGCTGCTCCCTCCCAACAAGATTATTTTCCTCTACGGAGGGAAGCAAGGGTATAGAGGGGACGGAAGGGTTCGAGGGCAGTGGTTGTAAGCAAGGAGGAACCGAAGGAAATGATCCCTGCGGAGAGTCAGCGGGGGCCGCATTAGAAGGCCCCGCGCCATTCCTATCCGGCGGTTGGTTTACGCTTGCTTCTGAGCCAGCATCAGCCCCAGATGGAAACATCCAAAGAGAAAGAGGCATTTCCTCGGCAGTGAAGATGGCTTTCAAAAGAACAGCAATGGCCAAGGCCAGACCGCCGGAGCAGCCCATCTTCATCAAAAAAACAGACAGGGCTCGAGCCCCGAGAGAGAAACTTAGATTACCCAACATTGCATTGCATGAAACAGGTCAACACAACCCATTATCAGAGACAGGCAACAGCTTATAGCGAGAACGCACAACACTAGAGACAGTCTGACCCAAAAATTAGACATTTTCGACCATTTCCGTTCAACAAGATAGATGTTTTTCCGAGAATTTCTTTTTTGTGTTTTCATAGGAGAGAACCAGGACATCTCCTTTCTTCTTTCAACCCTAAGAAAGATGAAGGCGGAATGTCAGCAGAGTCAAGAAAGGATAGAAGAGAAATCGACTGTCTTTCTTTTGTCCCATAAGCTATAAGCCACTCGACTACCAGGAGTGGAGAGAAAGAGATCAGACTTTCTTACTTTCTTTCAACTCAATCACAGTACGGGCTTGTATCCAAAGAGAATGACTTAAGTATTTCTCCTCTCAATCACCTCCTACAAGTATCCTGATGTGTGAACGGATTTATCAATCTATAAATAAAAGAAGGTCGGGCTTTCATAGCAATAGAATGAGTTACCTCGGGATTCTCAATCTTAGGAATCCGCAACTCTTTCTAAAACTAGGCCTACTTTAGCGTAAGCCTTTAGAGTGAGTAGCTTTTTAGTTATGGTTATTGTTTGCTACCAATTGGGTGTTGAAATGGATCAACCTAGGGAAGATCAATTGGATCTCTTAGCCGTAAACATCTTCTCTTAGAAGAAATTCCTCAGTCTTCCCTACTGTTCCTGTGAGGAGGCGGTAGTTGGATGAGATTTTATAGTATCTTATCGGATAATGGAGATGATTTGATTTTATGGCATTTCGTCCTTCGTAGCTGATTCAATAGCAATAGTCAGTTCATGGATCAAGTAGAATCTTATCTTTTCAATGGTATATCCTCAGATAGAAGAAGGAAAGGATTACCTTCAACGGTATTTACTCATCAGTAGCGATCAGATGAAACTCTTTCCTCACTAACTTACTACAGAGCCAGATAAGATACAGGGTATGGTAGATCTGGGGATTGGCAGTGAGTCCATGGGAGGAGATTTCCGGCGAATAGGTCCTAAGCTGCGCCCAGGCTTATTGGATTGATTTTAAGTTAAGTTTTTCTGGATGTTGAAATGGATGAAACGGAGGGGAATAGGCTGAGAAGCAAAAATTAACTAATGAAGAAGAGTAAGAGTGAAGCTAGAATTCTTGCCTGCTGCTCAATCTACCGAAGGTAATAATACACAAAAAGACTTCTGAAAGGGAGGATTCTCCGTTAGGAACGGTTAATATAGGAGCTAAATTCGAAATATCTATCTTTCGTTCTCTTGTTCGCTAGAGGCTCTAAAAGGCCAATCTGCAATATGATCCCAGAAAAAGCAGTTTTCAACTATTGAGATCGATGTCCGCTTCTAGAAGTAGAGCTCAAACCTAACTCTATCAAGTCAGTTATAAATTCCTCTTCTTTCCAGTAGAGCATCTTCAAACTTACTGCAGGATTGGATTATCTTCTACTGTTGCTACTTTGCTTCGTCCTTAAGGCCAAGCTTAAAAGTGGCTTTCTTCTTTCAAACTTAGAGTTAGGCGCATAAGGAAGTCCATCAAGGACAGAATATAAGGCTTACAGGTCGACTAAAGTTAATAAAGACATGAGTCTTCTTCCATACTCCATATACAGCTTATGGCTCTACTGAAAGATTGAAAAGTCCATTACTTCATATATTAATATGGCTTACGGGTGAATCTACTAGAAGAGCTCAATTGCTATCTTTTTATCTGTTGTGCGCGATAGGTCATTCTAAGGATTTATTCTAGCAGCTAAAGCCCATACATCACAGATAGTACCATACAGCACAGAAGGAAAGCTTGGCATCTGATAGCGTTCGTGCCTTATCCCGTTGATGAACCCTGGTAACATACTGAGACTATAACAGCCTCTGATCGGACTAGTCGCATTGAATCACATCCCAAGCCCATTTCATCTATTCAAGGGGATTCCTTTCTATAGGCCTAGTCAGACAATATTAAGACTAACAGGATTTCTAAAATAAGCTCGAGACATGCAAGTATAACAGGAAGTTATAAGCATTGGGGATCTGCAACTAATAAGGCTATTATCAGGCCTTTGATGGCTTCTCTTTTTCCGTAAATTGTAACATCAATTCTTACTTTATTTTCGGATTGAAAGAACGTGATAAATGAAATTTCATCCTGTCGGAATTGTATCAACACAAAATCTAACTAACTTGTTTCTCAAGCTAGAAGTATTCTATTTTTCTGGCTTCTGACTGATTAATGCTATAGTCTTCGGTAGCTCTGACTTAGACTTCTTTGCTCTTTCTTCCAAATCCAAACCTATCTGAGGTCAAGCCCTGTAACTTCTAATCCTACTTCTCATACTACCTTAAGACTCAAGCTTGTACCTGCTAGGCCGTATACCTGAGAGGAGGAAGTCCGAGACTCTCCTTAGGATTTACCCGCTAACTAAATAGAATGAACTCTTCAGGACTGACGTGTAACTCTAAATCAAATAGAGTTGAGAAAAGAAGAGGCTTTCAGAGCCCATTGCTACTTCTGAAGTAACTTAGCCCGTTAAGATAGAGTTAGAGCAGGACAGAAGACGTAGCTACCAAGAGCCGGAGAGTCTCTGAGGAGAAGAGAGGACGCTTTCTCCGAGCCTATTGAGATGTTAGCTGCTAAAGGAGTTTACTAAGGCTACAACTTCTTATGCTGTTGTAAGGCCTTGAAAAGAGTAAGAAAGACGAATCTATGCATAATTAGGAGTTTGAATTAGTCTTCCTCAGGCCTTGCCTCATAAGTAGCTTCTTCTTTTCTACGTAATTTCCTCAGTAATACTGACGGTGGAAGATAAGGCTTTCGGAATTGATTATTAGAGCGTGGTAATAGATTCAAGAGGTATTGAAAAATCTTATCATAGAAGGAAGAGATAAGGAATCCCTAGCTTTTGGAAGTGAAGAAGCGGATAAAGTAGAAGAAAATCTGCTACGGCAAAAGTCAGACTTATGGGGGAAAGGAGAGAATAGGCTTTCAGATAGGTTGCTTTTCCTTCTGACTGATTAATGCTTTCGTAAGTCAATAGAAAACAGATGCTAGCATGCTCAACCTTATCATTCACAGGACGGGATTCCTAAATCCATCTTACTTGTTGCTTGGGTTATGACTTAGACTTCATTCCTGATGCTGACTTCGTCATGCTCCAGCTTTCTAAGTCTGCTCCTTCTATTTATTTTATTAATGGCTTTAATTTCATGTTTGAGGAGTTCAGTGAGCAATCCAATTTTGGCAGTAAGACTATCAATATATCATGTCAACAAAGAAAATTTAGAACTTCTCACCTCATTCTAAGGATGGGATTGCAACTAAAGAGAATGAGCTATCTCCAGATTATAGACCATTTCTCGCTTTCAGCTATCCTTTATAAAGTAGCATTTCTTTCCAGACTTGCAACTCTCTTTCCCACCTTTTTAATAGATGCATTAAGGACATAGAGTTAGATATAGGATGCTAGTTGGTCTGTCCTCAGGGAGGGCTTGAACAAAAATAGAAACTATAGGATAGGTTTGAAACTAATGAGATCGAAGTTTGCACCTTTTCTTTCCTCAGTAAATTCCTAGGGGGAAGATAGTAAGGAAAGCAAAACAAACAGATAGGAATAGCGGAAAGCTAAACTAAAGTCTATTATTAAGTTGAAGTTATAGTGGAGTAAAGATAAGCCACAAAATCGAAAGAATCGAAGAAGCTACTTGACCTTGCAAGGCTGACTATCATTCCAGATGGCGATAAAAAAGGATAGTCTCAAGTCATGCCTCTGATCTCTATTCCAGCTTCTTATCTAGGCTTCCTTACCGGGTAATCTATTCCCATTCCCAGGGCAGATAAAAAAAGGCAAGAAAGAAGTCTTAACGTGTTCGTGTCTTCCGAGGAATAGAAGATAAGATTCTCCTTTCCTGTATCTGCTAATTGATCAGTTGGCTATGACTGCCTCTTCACTGACTATTCCCAGGGAAGTTAGGGATGAAGTAGTAGAAGTTGCAGCCGTAAAAGCCTTAGAAAGTAGTGCAAAGATTGACTAAAAACATCCTATATTGGAGTGGACTTAGGGCTTTCAGCGAATGAGGAAATATTGAGGTTTGACTTAGCTGTCAAGCTAGCTATTGAGCTATTCACGTATGACGATCCATGGTAAGGTAATCCAATCCTTTATCAGCTAGAGGCAAAGCATCAGTAGAAAGAAGAAAATTAACTACTTCGCAGGAGAAGCCTGAAAATGGAGTCCTGGACTCTATAGTAGCTGATTTGAAGTATGTCATTTCCCTTCCTTCATCACATTTGAGAGTTAAGTCAGTCGGAATTGATGTTATAGATTAAGACTGACTTGTAGACTGAGACGTCCGGATTTCAGTATTTCTTTACTTATTCTAGGGCCAATCCCAATATAACTAATATATCAATTTATATCTGCCTGTATATGAACCCCCCTGGTAAGATACTTATGAATCTCCTCAAAAGGACTAAAGCTAAGCCAGCAGTTGCAGTTCTGTCTGACTATTCAGAAGCTGATGTCACTAGTCCCGCCTCTCTTGACTCATCTTTCTTGCTTTTTATGCTTTCGCCTGCTTTCTCTTCAAAGGAAGTAAGGAGTCTTAGTGCATTCGCGTCTCACATCATATGGGAGATTCTCACATTCATCTCATCTAAAGCCGGTGAATCCATTCTTCAACCCTTCCTTTGATTGAGCAGCTGTCAAAAGGCATTCGCATCTTCTTTCAATTCAATCTTGAGAGATGAAATTGGTGGTCCACTAGGGCTTACTAATTTTATTTACTTAGAACTGATAAAGAAGAAAGACCTCTTGAAGCCTTTGTGACCGATAAGACCGCGGTCATCGCACTCTCCATAGGAAAGTGTTGAGGTCGGATAAGTTTCTCTCCACCAAGTCCATGCCAATTCCTGATCTTACAAGCCGGATGTAACAAAACTCGTCAGGAAGCCAGAGAAGCAGGCCGGACGGAAGGAAAATTCTTTGTTAGAAACCGTTGGGTATACTCTTTCCAAGTATGACCTGGTAACACAATCTAAACTAAACTATTATCTCCTCAAGTCCCTAAGTCTTCAGGCAACATAGGTCAAGCTAACTTTATATCAGTTTTTTAGCTTGTAATGCTCTGTCTGCAGTTAGAGGACTGAAGTGACCAATGGCTTTCTCTTTTGCCCTATAGGCCATTCTCCAATAAAGAGTGATGACAAAAGGTTTGATTATGAATCAATGCTGGCATTCACTAAGCGTGTAGAATAGTCAATGGGTCTGGCTATATGAACCATTGCAACTGCTAGTCCTTCAAGACGTATTGAAAGCAGCACATCAATAAAAGAATAGACCACTAGCAATAGTAGCAATAGTGGTCGAAGCTAAGCCCGAAGCTGCATTCCGCTTTCTTTGCTGTTGATCTTCGTCGAATTCCCATTCTTGGTCAACAAAATTCCTTGATTTCCCGAGTTGTCTCAAGAGCCTACTTATTCGCATTCTGGTTCTTACCAATCTCCCTCTCAAACAAAGGGCTTTGCCCATTCGAATTAGAAAGTGCTTTCTAGAGAGCGGATGTTGACTAGCTAGGCTACCAAATTTTCAATGTCCCGAATTCGTCATACCCAATGGTGGAGGGTGAACCTCCAAGGACTCCAACATTCAAGTTAGCATAGATTGCGAGAAACACTAAGTTAGAGATCATACCTTAGTGCACATATTTAGAATAGTTCATATATTGTGAGGTTGTGATATTACAAGCTTTTCTTATGTGGATTGCTCTTTTTATGAGTTACTCTCATCATATGATGCTTGATACCTTTTGTGGTCACCTTTCATATGATGCTATTAGACATAAATATAGTCAATGTTGTAACATTCTCCTTTAATAGTAGAATAATGATTACAATATAACAATTAATTCTATAAAATTGAGTTATTAGACATTAGAATGAGTTATGAAGAGTTAGTGTCCTCACTGTAATATATTTTTTAGAATTTGAGAGAATACTTAATCATCAAACCAAATTTTTAGAACTTTTTATACCGTTGAATCCGGTTCTTAGTATTGGGCTTATAAAAACTATTCCAGAATAGACTCCCAAATTCGGTATGTCTTTTTTTTCGAGAAATATTTTTCGAGTTTTAGATCTCAACCCAAGCGTGTCATCCTTTAAGTAAGAGCTTTTTATTTTGCTTACCTTTTTTATAAAGTCCGAACTCTGACCATAACTTCTATCAATCGTAGGTTATCACCTCGATTTATCACTTTGGGAGTTGAATTTTTTTAATCGAAGTTTGCATATTGTGAGTCTAGGATCAAGAGTCGACGTTTTCATTCCTTGAACGTCAAAATGATTTTTTTCTTGAATTTTTCTATTTTTCGGTTTCATGGAGTTCCCATGGTGGGTACCCCAACTCATAGCTTGTAGGCTCGAGCGTCCGAATTTTTGAGATTTCGATGAAGACATATCAAAATGAAATCAAGTTGTCAAAATCAATAATTATTAAATTTACTATGCATGAAATAGTAACTCAATCATGAAAATGTTAAGTTTAAAATAAAAAATTATTTCTCTTAGAACAATTACATAATGAATTTTTTTATTTAAGTACAATCTATCTAAATAATTTTTTTTTCAATTTAAGGAAATTGTTTGGACAATTGAATGATATATTTTTCTAATTTAGAATAATTGACTCATGAATTTTTTTAATAAACAATTGTTCAAAGATTATTCATTTATTTCTACCACAAATTTTCATATTATTTTTTAAATAATATGCTCTAAAAATTTTAAATAAAATAAATCATACCTTTTCGTGTCCAAGTATGAATGTGTTTTGGCCTCAAGAAGTTTAATTAGGATTTTTACCATTTTTTTTCTTTAATAGAGAACGAGCTTCTATCTTCCGATTTTGTAAACTTCAATTTCTAGATGTCAACTAGTGTTCTTTATGGTAAAGTTGCAAAAATTGCTTTTTTCTAATTTCTTATTTCACAACTTTTATATTATTACTAAGCATCCAAATCACCGAACATTTAATTGGTCTATCAATTATAAGCCTTTGAAGCATATAGTGATATGATCACAAATTAAAATTTGCAAACCTTTTCATCTGTTTTGTGAAACTTTTATATTATGTGCTTTAATGCTTGTTTTTTGTGACCATGCATTCTTTGCTCTTTTTCCTATATTGTTCGTCTTGTAAATATGTGTAGAACTTAGAATGAAGAGAATGTAACAAGCAATGTGTCCCCACAGACGACGTCATGTTCATACTTAGCTGGTGACACATACTTAAGAGAATTCAGAATCCCGATGTGGATTATTTACAGACCAGGTCGGGAAGATAACCTGCAATGACACTCCAAAATTTAAGTCGGTAATGCATTTAGTAGAGATAATGAATCATGTCTTACCTACTTTATGAATTTCTTAAATATTCGTTGAGAATTTATTATTCGATATATGTTTATCTTGCTTTCTTGCTATTTTGTTGACCTAGAATTACTTTCGTATTTGAGTTATCCGTGTTTTTTGCATAATGTTGGTAACGCATAATTTCATATAGTCAAATTCTCATTACTATTGCCTAGAACACCATTTTTTTTGAAAGAATCACTTCAAGCACCATAGGCAATAAATTGATATTACATGAATTAGGGTTTTCAAGAAATCTTTGCCCGTTAAATTATCTAACTGTCCCTCTCCTCTTGATCAATGGTTTGTGCTTATATTTAGCTGAGATAGTGAGTTTTAACTGTTATACGCAACTTTGTATACTGTCTTATAAAAAAGAGTTATGCTAGGTAACCAATGATTTTCTTAAACAACGGACTTTAAAATTGGCCCAATTCAAGTAAAACATACTACACCCCAAATTACTCACCTAAATCTTAATATTAGAATAATCATCTGTACACCTAGTGAATTGAACATCCGAGATATTCATTGTTCACATTATTTAATATTTTCATTGTCTACCTATACTTTTTCATAAAAGAAATTCCCTTTCCTATGTTCACATAAGTGAATCATAATTGCAAATAAATTCAAGAAAAAGAAAAATTTGCTATTCTACTGGGTTCAATGAGTCAGAAAAGTTAGTGTTGATCATTTTGCTTTTTCTCTTCTTGTATCTATGGTCACTGTTTAGTGTTTGTAAGGATGAGTAAGCTCGAAGTAGTGGTTGATGCTAACAACCCCTATTCGTGGGTTAATAGCAATGTAAAAAAATGAGTATCTTGGTTTAAAGATGTTGATTCAATTTTAGCATTAGATCCTAATGTTTGGGTAAGGGAGGGTGCTCCTGCATGGTAGACCTTGAGTGATGTATAACTCGTCCTGTCCAAAATTGAGCCTCTATGTTTGGGATGGATAAGATATACGCTGGCTCCAAGAGAAACGGCGGTGGTGTGCACCTACAAAGACACTCCAACGCTCAAGTTAGTAAGAATAGAAGATTAGTATAATGTTATTCACTTTAGAATTTTGTATTTATAGAGTGTTGCCTCTTCGAAATGGTTGAGATAATTTTTAATATTTTGATAACCACCCATAATCTGTTTTGAGATGGTTCTATTATGATCGATATTCCCTCTAATTGAGAAAAGTCACATTTTATTTATTTATTTTATCTGCATTTCAATTTATAGGTATAATTGGACCGGATTATAGCTAATGGATTTTAACCCCAAGCTTGACCTGTGATATTTTTCAATAAAACAGGTTGAACTTTCGACTTTTAGATCTATAAATCAGAATCGTGGTAATAGTAGTAGCCCTAAACTCAACTTGTTGTATTTGAAAAATAATAATCATGTTAGAGAAAAGAGCTAAATTAAATAATAATAAAGTAAAAAAATGAGAGTTATTATGAATAATGGTAATATAGTGATATGAAGATTAGCCCCAATTTCAAACTGACTTGATTGAAATATATGAAGTATACAATTTGTTGAATATATAACAGGAAAAATAATTATGGTTAGCAAAATAAAATAAGAATAAAGAACATAAAATGTAATAGATAAAATAGGGGAATAATGTTTGAAATTAGTAATAAATGAGATGACAAATGTAATTATGACTTGCAGTTACTGTTTTTGTTTACCAAGTTCATCAAGACCGTTTATCAAAAGTTGGAACTTGAGGAATATGATCAACTGTTTTGGAAAATATTTTCGACTCAATAATTTTTTGATGAATTTTTTGCTTAAAGCAAATAATTATTGAATATTGAGTGAATAATAAAGATGTAACATAAATAAAATGTGTGAAAACAAACATGCATTATTGTAAATAGGAAAATATAAGGATGAGCCAATTACCCATAGATCAAGTAATGATATTTGAATTTGCTTAATGATTTATGGTATCACAACATATTTAATGATGCTTGTCATAGTTTCTCTTAGATAAGANAGATCATTAGTCATGGTCTCATAGAGGATATAAAATGTAGAAAAATAATGATTGGTAGAACATATATAGTTATAACTTAGTAGGATATAAAAGAGATTCAATTGTGTTATAATTTAGAGATATGAGAATTAGCCTCAAGATAAACTTGATAATTTTGAAAATAAAGTAGTTAGTCAAAGCTTGTCATTGAAAAAGGTGTTGCTTATATGAGTGTATTTTTAAACGACCTCTTAATTAATTGTTTGTTAGATTGACACTGACTTATATGTGTCGGCTTACTTTGACTGATTTTGACTTATAATTGCCAATTTGTTTGGATTGATTTTGACTTATAGATGTCAGTTTATTTGGATTGTTTCTGACTTATAGTTGTCCGTTTGTTTTTGTATTGATAAAAAGCCAAATTTCATTCTTAGATTAATCGATAGCTAATTTTGGTCTTGAATTGATTGATAACGAAGTTTAATCGAACTATTGTGGTATTGCTGACGTATTGGTGCAGAATTCAAAGTTCATAAACTAACTGGTAAGTGCACTTGGTCGTACCAAATAATACCTTAAGTGAGTGAGGGTCAATCCCACGAGGATTAATGGACTGAACAACAATGGTCAAATGACTCACTTAGTCAGGCAGACAGAAAATAGTGTTTTGAGGTTCAAAAGCATTAAACAGTAATTCAAGACTTCGGAAAGCAAATAGTGAACGGGTTGTGAAAAATACGTGAGAGAACAGTTAAAAGTGTGTGTAAAAATAGTTAAGGTTTCGGAGTTATTTATTCTTTCAGATTAATATTTCTTACCAACTATTTTAATCATGCAAGATTCATTTCATGGCAAACTGTAAATGACTAGACCCTAATTCCTTAGTGATTTAGTCTTCTCTAGCCTAATCAACCGCCAATTCCTTGGTCACTTAATATAAAGGATTATGTTTAATTCTAGTTTATCAGCCACAAAAATCCTAATTACCCAAATATAAGAGGATTATATGTTACGTATCCCGTTAAGTCCAAGCAATTAGCAGTTTAGGAGAAATTTACTTTCAAGCTAGTATTCAAGTGAGATAACTTTTCCAAGAATCAACAAGAATTCATGTAGAATATGAGTTATTTTCCAATGAACTCAAATTCATAAGATGAAGAATGAAAGTAATCCTTGAAATTAAATCAATACATTAATTAAAATAGAGTGGCAATAGCATCAATCCATGGAAATAAATAGAGCTCCTAACCTTAACAAAGGGAATTTAGTTGCTCATAACTCCGAGAGAAAACTAGGGTTAAAAAATGTGAAAAATGTTAAATGAAGTCCAAGAGATGAGCCCCCTCCCCTGAAGGGCGAAATCTTTTTCCTTTTATATCTAACCTAATTTGATTTGAAAATAAAATAAATAATAATTACTAAAGCCCAAAATATTGTATTTGGGACTAGAAATAACTAAAACAAAATAAAATATAATAATTAAAAGACAAATCCAACTAAAGATACTCCTTTGGGTGAGGTTGATCCGTGCTGCTGGTGCTAAACGCCAAATTCGGTGTTTAGCGCCCCAGGTGGCAGAAACTTCAATTTCAATTCTGGCTTCCTAGCGCTAAACACCAAGTTTGGCATTTAGCGCCCCTGATGGTAGTGAGTCCCATTTCGTTTCTGACTTCTTGGCGCTAAATGCCAGGATTGGCATTTGACGCCCCTGATGGCAGAGACTTGGTACGCATTACAAGCCAGCTAGCTCTAAACACCCAGGTCTGCATTTAGCGCCAGCTTGGCAGCTTTACATTTCTTTTTTTTTCCTTGCATACGAACTCTACCAAATTGATCCAAACTTTACTTGAAATAATTAAAACACTAAAGCAATTCAAAGTAGCATCCAAATGGGTTTCAAACACTAAAATTTAATTAAAACTAAATAAATTCATATCTAAAATGAATAGAAAACAAAGAAAAGATGCTCACGCATCATAACACCAAACTTGAACTATTGCTTGTCCTCAAGCAACTAAAAATAATATAGGATTGAGAAGAGAAATTGCCTAAGACTTGAGTGTGCATTCAACCTCCTGTCCATTTACTGAGTGAGGTTAATAACACTGTGATCCTAAATAGTTTTGATATCTCACATCTATTGAAGCTCAGAAATGTTAATAACCTTCAGAACTAGAACTCGGATGATATTATGGAGTCTCTTCCTCTTTAAGCTTTGATTAATCCTTGAACATAGCTTTTTCTTATCTTTTCTTTAGTGCTTTGCACTTTGAGTCTAGCCGTGACTCTAAATATTTTGTCTTAAGCTTAACTTGACGCAAAAATACCACAAGCACCAAACCGGGCCCAAGGGCAACCCAAAACCGGTTATGGACGATTAAATTTTTGGAGGAATAATGGTTTCGGTTATGTTCTTAATATTCTCCTCTCTTCTTTCAGTGTAAGTGGCTTATTGAATGGGAAGGGAGGCCAAAGCAAAGCCTCCTGATGAGCGGATAATTTATACGCTTTTTGACATTGTTTTTACATAGTTTTCAGTATGATTTAGTTAGTTTTTAGTATATTTTTATTAGTTTTTAAATAAAAATCACATTTCTAGACTTTACTATGAGTTTGTGTGTTGTTCTGTGATTTCAGGTATTTTCTGGCTGAAATTGAGGTACTTGAGCAAAAATCAGATTCAGAGGTTGAAGAAGGACTGCAGATGCTGTTGGATTCTGACCTCTGTGCACTCAAAGTGAATTTTCTGGAGCTACAGAACTTCAAATGGTGCATTCCCAATTGCGTTGGAAAGTAGACATCTAGAGCTTTCCAGCAATATATAATAGTCCATACTTTGTCCGAGTTTAGATGACCCAAACTGGCGTTCAACGCCAGCTTCCTGCCCTATTCTGGAGTTAAACGCCAGAAACAGGTTGCAAAGTGGAGTTAAACGCCAGAAACAGGTTACAAACTGGCGTTCAACTCCAAGAGAAGCCTCTACACGTGTAAAGCTCAATTCTCAGCCCAAGCACACACCAAGTGGGCCCCGGAAGTGGACTTCTGTATCATTTACTCATTTCTGTAAACCCTAGTAACTAGTCTGATATAAATAGGATCCTTTACTATTGTATTAGACATCTTTGATCAGTTTTATGCTATCTTAGACCTTTATGGGGGCTGGCCATTCGGCCATGCCTGGACCTTCATCACTTATGTATTTTCAACGGTAGAGTTTCTACACACCATAGATTAAGGTGTGGAGCTCTGCTGTTCCTCATGAATTAATGCAAAGTACTATTGTTTTTCTATTCAATTCAAGCTTATTCCTTATCTAAGATATCCATTCGCACCCAAGAACATGATGAGTGTGATGATTATGTGATGCTCATCATTATTCTCACTTATGAACGAGTGCCTGACAAACACTTCCGTTCTACATGCAAACAAGCTAGAATGAGTATCTCTTAGATATCTAATACAGAGGACCGAGTCCGAGATATTAGAATCTTCATGGTATAAGTTAGAACCCATGGATGGCCATTCCTGAGATCCGGAAAGTCTAGACCTTGTCTGTGTTATTCCGAGTAGGATCTGGGAAGGGATGGCTGTGACGAGCTTCAAACTCGCGAGTGCTGGGCGTAGTGACAGACGCAAAAGGATAGTAAATCCTATTCCAGTATGATCGAGAACCGACAGATGATTAGCCATGCAGTGACAGCACATTGGACCATTTTCACAGAGAGGATGGGATATAGCCATTGACAACGGTGATGCCCTACATAAAGCTTGCCATGGAAAGGAGTAGGAATGATTGGATGAAGACATCAGGAAAGCAGAGATTTAGGAGGAACGAAAGCATCTCTATATGCTTATCTGAAATTCTCACCAATGAATTACATAAGTATCTCTATCCTAGTTTATATTTTAATTATGTTTTAATTATCAATTCATCATAACCATTTGAATTCGCCTGACTGAGATTTACAAGGTGACCATAGCTTGCTTCAAGCCGACAATCTCCGTGGGATCGAACCTTACTCACGTAAGGTTTATTACTTGGACGACCCAGTGCACTTGCTGGTTAGTTGTGCGAAGTTGTGACAAAGTGTGATTCACGTTTGAGAGCACCAAGTCTTTGGCGCCATTGTTGATGATCACAATTTTGCATACCAAGTTTTTGGCGTCGTTGCTGGGGATTGTTCGAGTTTGGACAACTGACGGTTCATCTTGTTGCTCAGATTAGGTAATTTTATTTTAATTTTAAGTTTTTGCTTTTATTCTTATTATTTTCAAAAAAATTCAAAAAAAAAATTAATTTATGTTCTTCAGAATTTTTAAGAATGAATTCTAGAGTTTCATGAAGCATGTTGAAGCCTGGCTAGCTGTAAAGCCATGTCCAATTCATTTGGACTGGGGCTTCCACTTATCAGCATAGAATGAAGTTGGATGAAGCATCAGCTGTTGTATGTCTGATTTATATGCTAAAGCTTGGCTGGCCATTAGCCATGTTTAGTGTTTTGGACCGGAGCTTTCACTGAAAGCTTGGCTGGCTAGTAAGCCATGTCTAATTCCTGGACTGGAGCTTTAGACTAACATTGCAAGATTCCTGGAATTCCTATTAAAAATTTTGAAATCCTTATTTTCTTTTTTCAAAATAATTTTCGAAAATTCAAAAAAATTAATAAAATCATAAAAACCAAAAATATTTTGTGTTTCTTGTTTGAGTCTAGTGTCAAGTCATAAGTTTGGTGTCAATTGCATGTTTATCTCTTGCATTTTCAAAAATTCATGCATTGCATTCTTCATGATCTTCAAGTTGTTCTTGATGAATTTCCTTGTTTGATCTTTGTATTTTCATGTTTTGCATCTTTTCTTGTTTTTCATATGCATTCTTGCATTCATAGTGTCTCAAAAATTAAAAATTTTTAAGTTTGGTGTCTTGCATGTTTTTCTTTTCTTAAAAAAAATTTTTCAAAAAAATAAGTTCTTGGTGTTCATCTTGACATTCATAGTGTTCTTGCATGCATCATTTGTTTTGATCCAAAATTTTCATGCATTGAGTCTTTTTGATATTTTTCTCCCTCATCATTAAAAATTCAAAAAGCAAAAAATATCTTTCCCTTTTTCACTCATAAAATTCGAAAATTTGAGTTGACTTTTTCAAAAATTTTTAAAATCTATTTGTTTCTTATGAGTCAAATCAAATTTTCAATTTAAAAAATTCTATCTTTTTCAAATCTTTTTCAAAAATCAAATCTTTTTCATTTCTCTCTCATAATTTTCGAAAATTTCAAATTGATTTTCAAAAATCTTTTTCTTATTTTTATTTCATATTTTCGAAATTAATGCTAACAATTAATGTGATTGATTCAAAAATTTTTAGTTTGTTACTTGCCTAGTAAGAAAGGTTCAATCTTTAAACTCTAGAATCATATCTTTTTAGTTTCTTGTTAGTCAAGTAATCAACTTTGATTTTCAAAATCAAATCTTTTTAAATTTCTCTTTCAAATCTTTTTCAAAATAAATGTCAATCACATCTTTTTCAAAATCAATTTCAAAATCTTTTCTAACTTCTTATCTTTGCAAAAATTGATTTTCAAATCTTTTTCAATTAACTATTTGACTTTTTGTTTGAATTTAAAAGTTCACTATTTCAATCATATCTTTTTCAAAACTACCTAACTAACTCTCTCTCTTTCTCTCTCTAATTTTCGAAAATCCCTTCCCTCTTTTTTAAAATTCCTTCTTTTAACTAATTGTTTTAAATTTTAATTTAATTTAATTTAATTTTTCTTCTTTTTTATTTTTTATTTTCAAATTTTAATTTTAAATTTAAATTAAAAACAAAAATATTTTTCTTTTCTTTTCAAATGATTTTTGAAAATTCTTCTCCCTCATCTCCTTCTAATTATTTATTTATTTACTAACACTTCTCTTCATCTAAGAATTCAAACCTACTCCTCACCCCTGTGTTTGGATTCTCCTTCTTCTATTCCTATCTTCTCCTACTCACATAAAGGAATCTCTATACTGTGACATAGAGGATTCTATATTTTCTTTTCTGTTTTCTTCTTTTTCATATGAGCAGGAACAAGGATAAGAACATTCTTGTTGAGGCTGATCCTGAACCTGAAAGGACTCTGAAGAGGAAGCTAAGGGAAGCTAAAGCACAACTCTCTGGAGAAAATCTGACAGAAATTTTCGAAAAATAAGGAGACATGGCCGAAAATAATAACAATGCAAGGAAGATGCTTGGTGACTTTACTGCACCAAATTCCAATTTACATGGAAGAAGCATCTCAATCCCTGCCATTGGAGCAAACAATTTTGAGCTAAAGCCTCAATTAGTTTCTCTAATGCAACAGAACTGCAAGTTTCATGGACTTCCATCTGAAGATCCTTTTCAGTTCTTAACTGAATTCTTGCAGATCTGTGATACTATTAAGACCAATGGGGTTGACTCCGAGGTCTACAAGCTTATTCTTTTCCCGTTTGCTATAAGAGCATGCTTTCAGAATGGACCATCCTGGATATATTCTATGATGGTCTGTCTGAATTATCTAAGATGTCACTGGACCATTCTGCAGGTGGATCCATTCACCTAAAGAAAACGCTTGCAGAAGCTCAAGAACTCATTCACATGGTTGCAAATAACCAGTTCATGTACACTTCTGAAAGAAATCCTGTGAGTAATGGGACGCCTCAGAGGAAGGGAGTTCTTGAAATTGATACTCTGAATGCCATATTGGCTCAGAATAAAATATTGACTCAGCAAGTCAATATGATCTCTCAGAGTCTGAATGGATTGAAGGAATCATCCAACAGTACTATAGAGGCATCTTCTGAAGAAGAAGCTTATGATCCTGAGAACCCTGCAATAGCAGAGGTGAATTATATGGGTGAACCCTATAGAAACACCTATAATCCCTCATGGAAAAATCATCCAAATTTTTCATGGAAGGATAAACAAAAGCCTCAACAAGGCTTTAATAATGATGGAAGAAATAGGTTTAGCAATAGCAAGCCTTTTCCATCATCCACTCAGCAACAGACAGAGAATTCTGAGCAGAATCCATCTAGCTTAGCAAATATAGTCTCTGATCTATCTAAGGCCACTCTAAGTTTCATGAATGAAACAAGGTCTTCCATTAGAAATTTGGAGGCACAAGTGGGCCAGCTGAGTAAAAGGGTCACTGAAACTCCTCCTAGTACTCTCCCAAGCAATACAGAAGAAAATCCAAAAAGAGAGTGCAAGGCAATTGATTTGACCATCATGGCCGAACCTACAAGGGAGGAGGGGGACGTGAATCCCAATGAGGAAGACCTCATGGGACATCCTCTGACCACTATAGGGTTCCTCAATGAGGACCTGAAGGAATCTGAGGCTCATCTAGAGACTATAGAGATTCCATTAAACCTTCTTCTGCCCTTCATGAGCTTTGATGAGTATTCTTCTTCTGAAGAGAATGAAGATGTTACTGAAGAGCAAGTTGCTAAGTACCTTGGTGCAATCATGAAGTTGAATGCCAAATTATGTGGTAATGAGACTTGGGAAGATGAACCTCCCTTGCTCACCAATGAACTGAATGCATTAGATAGGCAGAAATTACCTCAAAAGAAACAGGATCCTAGTAAATTCCTAATTCCCTGTAACATAGGCACCATGACCTTTGAGAAAGCTCTGTGTGACCTGGGGTCAGGAATAAACTTAATGCCACTCTCTGTAATGGAGAAACTTGAGATCTTTGAGATGTAAGCTGCCAGAATCTCATTAGAGATGGCAGATAACTCCAGAAAATAGGCTTATGGACTAGTAGAGGACGTGTTAGTAAAGGTTGAAGGCCTTTACATCCCTGCTGATTTCATAATCCTAGACACTGGGAAGGATGAGGATGAATCCATCATCCTTGGAAGACCTTTCCTAGCCACAGCAAGAGATGTGATTGATGTGGATAGAGGAGAGTTGGTCTTTCAACTGAATGAGGACAACCTTGTGTTTAAAACTCAAGGATCTCCTTCTGTAACCATGGAGAGGAAGCATGAAAAGCTTCTGTCACTGCAGAGTCAACCAAAGCCCCCACAGTCAAACTCTAAGTTTGGTGTTGGGAGGCCACAACCAAACTCTAAGTTTGGTGTTGAACCCCCACATTCAAACTCTAAGTTTGGTGTTGGGAGGTCCCAACAATGCTCTGATTATCTGTGAGGCTCCATGAGAGCTCACTGTCAAGCTATTGACAATAAAGAAGCGCTTGTTGGGAGGCAACCCAATGTTATTTAATCATATCTATTTTTATTGTCTCTTTGTTATTTCGTGTTTTATTAGGTTGATGATTATGTGGAGTCACAAAAACTACTGAAAAATAAAAAACAGAATGAAAAACAGCATTAAAAATAGCACACCCTGGAGGAGGAGCATTCTGGCGTTTAAACGCCAGAAACAAGCATCTGTCTGGCGTTTAACGCCAGAAACAAGCACCAAGCTGGCGTTTAACGCCAGAAACAAGCATCTACCTGGCGTTAAACGCCAGAAACAAGCAGCAGTCTGGCATTAAACGCCAGGATTGCACAGCAAGGGCATTTTACACGCCTAATTGGAGCAGGGATGTTAAGTTCTTGACCCCACTGGATCTGTGGACCCCACAGGATCCCCACCACTTCTTATCTCCTCTTCATACCTTTTCATAACTCTCTTTCCCAAATACCCTTCACCAATCAACTCAATCACTCTCCTCCATTTCTTCTCTTCTACCCACTTCTTTCTTCTTTTGCTCGGGAACGAGCAAACATTTTAAGTTTGGTGTGGAAAAAGCATTGCTTTTTTGTTTTTCCATAACCACTAATGCCTCAAGGGATGCACTTTTCTCCACAAAACTATTGGGAGCAAATCAACACTTCCATAGGAGAGTTAAGCTCCAACATGAGACAACTGAGGATGGAGCACCAAGAGCATTCTATCATCCTCCATGAAATTAGAGAAGATCAAAGAGCTATGAGGAAGGAGCAACAAAGACAAGGAAGAGACATAGAGGAGCTCAAGAGCACCATTGGTTCTTCAAGAAGAGAAAGATGCCACCCTCACTATGGTGGACTCATTCCTTAATCTCCTTGTCTACTTAATTTCTGTTTTCGGTTTTTATGCCTTATGCTTTGTCTATGTTTGTGTCTTTACTATATGATCACTAGTGTCTAAGTGTCTATGCCTTAAAGTTATGAATGTCCTATGAATCTATCACCTCTCTAAAATGAAAAATGTTTTAATTACAAAATAACAAGAAGTACATGGTTTCGAATTCATCCGTGAAACTAGTTTAATTATTTTGATGTGGTGACAATACTTTTTGTTTTCTGAATGAATGCTTGAACAGTGCATATGTCTTTTGAAGTAGTTGTTTATGAATGTTAAATATGTTGGCTCTTGAAAGAATGATGAAAAAGGAGAAATGTTATTTGATAATCTGAAAAATCATAAAAATGATTCTTGAAGCAAGAAAAAGTAGTGAATACAAAAGCATGCAGAAAAAAATATGGCGAAAATAAAAGAAAAAGAAAAAGAAAAAGCAAGCAGAAAAAGCCAATAGCCCTTAAAACCAAAAGGCAAGGGTAATAAAAAGGATCCAAGGCTTTGAGCATCAGTGGATAGGAGGGCCTAAAGGAATAAAATCCTGGTCTAAGCGGCTAAACTAAGCTGTCCCTAACCATGTGCTTGTGGCGTGAAGATGTCAAGTGAAAACTTGAGACTGAGCGGTTAAAGTCAAGGTCTAAAACAAAAAATAGAGTGTGCTTAAGAACTCTGGACACCTCTAATTGGGGACTTTAGCAAAGCTAAGTCACAATCTGAAAAGGTTCACCCAGTTATGTGTCTGTGGCATTTATGTATTTGGTGGTAATACTGGAAAACAAAGTGCTTAGGGCCACGGCCAAGACTCATAAAGTAGCTGTGTTCAAGACTCAACATACTGAACTAGGAGAATCAATAACACTATCTGAATTCTGAGTTCCTATAGATGCCAATCATTCTGAACCTCAATGGATAAAGCGAGATGCCAAAACTATTCAAGAGGCAAAAAGCTACTAGTCCCGCTCATCTGATTGGAGCTAAGTTTCATTGATATTTTGGAATTTATAGTATATTATCTTCTTTTTATCCTATTTGATTTTCAGTTGCTTGGGGACAAGCAACAATTTAAGTTTGGTGTTGTGGTGAGCGGATAATTTATACACTTTTTGGCATTGTTTTTACATAGTTTTCAGTATGATTTAGTTAGTTTTTAGTATATTTTTATTAGTTTTTAAATAAAAATCACATTTCTAGACTTTACTATGATTTTTTGTGTTTTTCTGTGATTTCAGGTATTTTCTGGCTGAAATTGAGGGACTTGAGCAAAAATAAGATTCAGAGGTTGAAGAAGGACTGCAGATGCTGTTGGATTCTGACCTCCCTGCACTCAAAGTGAATTTTCTGGAGCTACAGAACTTTAAATGGCGCTCTCTCAATTGATTTGGAAAGTAGACATCCAGGACTTTCCAGCAATATATAATAGTACATACTTTGCCCGAGTTTAGATGACAAAAACTGGCGTTCAACGCCAGCTTCCTGCCCTATTCTGGAGTTAAACGCCAGAAACAGGTTGCAAAGTGGAGTTAAACGCCAGAAACAGGTTACAAACTTGCGTTCAACTCCAAGAGAAGCCTCTACACGTGTAAAGCTCAATGCTCAGCCCAAGCATACACCAAGTGGGCCCCGGAAGTGGATTTCTGCATTATTTACTCATTTCTGTAAACCCTAGTAACTAGTCTGATATAAATAGGATCGTTTACTATTGTATTAGACATCTTTGATCAGTTTTATACTATCTTAGACCTTTATGGGGGCTGGCCATTCGGCCATGCCTGGACCTTCATCACTTATGTATTTTCAACGGTAGAGTTTCTACACACTATAGATTAAGGTGTGGAGCTCTGCTATTCCTCATAAATTAATGCAAAGTACTATTATTTTTCTATTCAATTCAAGCTTATTCCTTCTCTAAGATATCCATTCACACCCAAGAACATGATGAATGTGATGATTATGTGACGCTCATCATCATTCTCACTTATGAACGAGTGCCTGACAAACACTTCCGTTCTACATGCAAACAAGCTAGAATGAGTATCTCTTAGATATCTAATACAGAGGACCGAGTCTGAGATATTAGAATCTTCGTGGTATAAGTTAGAACCCATGGATGGCCATTCCTGAGATCCGAAAAGTCTAAACCTTGTCTGTGGTATTCCGAGTAGGATCTGGGAAGGGATGGCTGTGACGAGCTTCAAACTCGTGAGTGCTGGGCGTAGTGACAGACGCAAAAGGATAGTAAATCTTATTCCAGTATGATCGAGAACCGACAGATGATTAGCCATGAAGTGACAGCGCATTGGACCATTTTCACAGAGAGGATGGGATGTAGCCATTGACAAAGGTGATGCCCTACATAAAGCTTGCCATGGAAAGGAGTAGGAATGATTGGATGAAGACAGCAGGAAAGCAGAGGTTTAGGAGGAACGAAAGCATCTCTATATGCTTATCTGAAATTCTCACCAATGAATTACATAAGTATCTCTATCCTAGTTTATATTTTAATTATGTTTTAATTATCAATTCATCATAACCATTTGAATTCGCCTGACTGAGATTTACAAGGTGACCATAGCTTGCTTCAAGCCGACAATCTCCGTGGGATCGACCCTTACTCACGTAAGGTTTATTACTTGGATGATCCAGTGCACTTGCTGGTTAGTTGTGCAAAGTTGTGATAAAGTGTGATTCACGTTTGAGAGCACCAAGTCTTTGGCGCCATTGTTGATGATCACAATTTCGTGCACCATCTCCCTTCCCATTCAATAAGCCACTTACACTGAAAGAAGAGAGGAGAAGGTTAAGAACATAACCTAAACCATTATTCCTCCAAAAATTCAATTGTCTATAACTTTCAATCCGGAGCTCCGATTGACAAGCCGTCAATGGCCACGTGTTCATCTCAGAATTTTATTCAATTCTATCTAAACAAAATATTAAAAGAAATTTATATTTCTCATCCATTTCTTCCCCTCTTCAATTTCGTGAATTTTGAGTTTGGGTATTGAGGAATTGAATGATTTTAATGGTTTAGGTGAACTCTAGCAGCGGGTAATCACTGGATTTTATCCAATTGGTCCGTGGGTAAGGTAAGAAACTATTGAACCTTTGTGAATTATTGAATTAGTGAACCCTATGATGATTATAGTGATATTGTGTGAATTAGATTGTGTTATGGTTGATTTGGAGTTCAATTTGGCAGTTTGGAACGAAATCTGGGTGATTAAGTTTGAGAAATTGACATTTGGAAGCTTAGAGCTTGTGAAAGGAGAGGTTTTTGAGGTGTTTCGAGCTTAGAGAGGAATCGGCCAAGGTATGGTTTTGGTTTCTCGTAGTTAATGTTTAATGTTGCGTGAAAACTTAGGCTAGAAGACCTTAAGATAGGAATGAATTGAATGAATTATTGATGGATTGTGTATATGGTATATGATGTTTATAAAGGATGAATGAATTTTTATGTGTTGGACTATGACTTTGATGAGTATAAATTAATAATGATTGTTGATGCGTTGAGAATTGATGGAGGGTTTGTGAAATTGAATTAATTGGATTGGTTGAGAGATGTGTGATTAGATTTTTATAAACGGTTTGCTATTGAAGTTGGTAGGTTTTTAAAAAAGATTTAATATTGAAATTAGTTTAATTTTGAAATAATTTGATACTGAAAACGATTTTAATGACTAAGAGGTGTTTGGTTTGGTGGTTGGGACCCTTGAAGGGTGGCAGAAGTTTGAGTTTTAGAGGAGATGCTGCCGAAATATCTATAAAATTGAAGATTTTATTTGAAGTGTAATTTTAAAAAGAAAAGAGATTATTATGTGGCTTGTAAATTTTGAGACTTGTTCATACCCTGGGTCGAGCTGTTTGACCCGGGTTGCCTAATGACAAGACGACCGACCTCTTCAGGTCAGGACTATCCGACCTCTTCTCAAAGAAGTCGGCCAAATCGCTAGAGTAGCCCAAAAAGGGCCCAACAGAGGAACACGACCCAAATCCAAAAGGCAGTCTAAGCCTATAGAGATAAGGGCGGTTCCCTTGAAGATAAGATGACCTCACTCAAAATAAGATAAGATAAGATAAGATAACTATCTTATCTCCAAAGAGGTCACTTCTCAACGTTATAAATACACTGGAGCACCCAGGTATAACTCATACTCTGATTCTACTAAAAAAACCTGCTTAATACCCTTGCTAACTTAAGCATCGGAGTCCCTTACAGGCACCACCACCCTCCAGTGACGAAGGATTAGCAGCATAGCTCGTCAATATCTCCCAAGTATACCTAGACACCACTACATTCTTCTGCCATTCTAAGGGAAAGCGGGGCTCGCTATTCTCATCCAAAAAGAAAGGACGAGCTCCTTCAACAGCTCGGATCTTAAAAAAGTAATTCTTAAAATCCCTGAAATACTCATCATACATGAAAAAAACTTTGTGTCTCTGGGCAGACCTAAAAGAAATCCAAGAAGCCTTCTTTTTGGTAGTCCCAGGCTTGGTCAACACAAAAAGGTACAGAAAGAGAGTTTGAGAAGGTGTAACATCAAATTCTTGACAAACCAACTGAAAAATCTTGATGAAACCCCAAGAATTCAGATGAAGCTGAGATGGGGCCACATTACACAACCATAACAGGTCGGTCTCAAAAGGAGTGAACGGAAGGGTGATGTTCATCTGGCTAAAAAAGAAGTCGTATGCATAAAAAAAGGGACGCTCCCCCTGGGTCGGAACAGGGAAGCAAACCCTTTCATCAGAATCAGGTGCTACCAATTCATAGTTGTTCTCTTGATCCCTACTACTACAAATTCGATGATGTTTCCTAAGCTCCACATAGAATTCAGAGTT
Source organism: Arachis ipaensis (assembly GCF_000816755.2). NCBI lineage: Eukaryota > Viridiplantae > Streptophyta > Magnoliopsida > Fabales > Fabaceae > Arachis > Arachis ipaensis. The sequence continues at coordinate 126,509,549 of NC_029793.2, forward strand.
AGCTAGAGAAACACACAGCCACACAAGGGAGTCCAACCAGTCGGACATCCCCTCATGAACCTTAGAAGTCGCCTCGACAATATTTTTGAAAGAAGACATGGCCAACTAGTCCTACAAACAAGAAAAGAAAATGGATTACTAACCAAAAACAGCTTGGGTGAAATCAGAATAACTCGGATAAACATGACGCAGAGCAATACAAACAATAAAAGGAAAACCCCAAGACACACACCAAGGTCCAGGAGAATCCTTTGGAGGCAGTGACACAGAGTAAAAGATTTAGAAAAGCCTACAGAGGCTAAACATCCCAGCAAAAAACTCTAAGCAACGCTTCAAGAAGAAAGACACAAATCAAAGCAAGATTATCAGAAGACCATCGTCTTCTACAAAGCTATCCCAACAAAGAAAAACCCTCTTTCAATCAACACTCCGAGAAGAAAAAACCAAATAAAGCCACCTCTCAACTACAGTTTCAGTCTATCAACAAAAAGAACTGCCAAGCAACAGAACATGCCAAGCCCTAAAACAGAAACAGGCAACAAACATGCAAAGCCCTAAAAAGCTTCAATCATCAGGAGAAATGCCAAAAAGAATACATAAGGTCGAAAAAGAAGCCAAAAAAATACGTCACAGAGACAAACAAACTCAAAAATACGAAAAGGTTCAAGCTTTCCAATATACACTCAAGCAAAAACAAAACTTTACCAAAGGAAAATGCAAAAGGAAGAACGACGGAAAGAAACACCAACCTGAAAAAAGAAAGCTTCGAAGAAAGTGAAGACGGAGAGACAGAATTTGGAATCACCTTTCGAGCAAAAGAAAGCACCAACGATCAACAAATGGCGTCGCAGAGAGAAACGCAAGTCTCAGGCAAAACAGAAAAGTAGAAAGAAAAGGGGGAAGTTACAACAAGCAAAGAAACAGAGAAGAGAAAAAACCATTTTTGTGTAAAAGCTCAAAATGAAAGAGGCAAAAGAAACGGAGCATTAAAGGAATTAATGAGGTTATTAAAACCTCGCACATTCCCAAGACAAAGAGTGCGAATGTAAAGCGCACGCTTTCAAAAGCGAAGGAAAAATGCTTCACATTCAAAAGCTTCAGCAGAACCAACCAAAGTGCTCGAGCTCGGCTTTACCAGAGAAGGATTGAAGTCTTAAAAGACTCGACCTTAAAGACCGTACTCGAGCAGGGGCACTATTTATACCCTGGGTTGAGCTGTCCGACCCAGGTTGCCTAATGACAAGACGACCGACCTCTTCAGGTCAGGACTATCCGACCTCTTCTCAAAGAAGTCGGCCAAATCGCCAGAGTAGCCCAAAAAGGGCCCAATAGAGGAACACGACCCAAATCCAAAAGGCAGTTCAAGCCTATAGAGATAAGGGCGGTTCCCTTGAAGATAAGATGACCTCACTCAAAATAAGATAAGATAAGATAAGATAACTATCTTATCTCCAAAGAGGTCACTCCTCAACGTTATAAATACACTGGAGCACCCAGGTATAACTCATACTCTGATTCTACTAAAAAAACCTGCTTAATACCCTTGCTAACTTAAGCATCGGAGTCCCTTGCAGGTACCACTACCCTCCGGTGATGAAGGATCAGCAGCACAGCCCGTCAAACAAGTCGGATACGACAGCTCCGGCTGCCATTTGTCAGCCGGACACATCAGCACCGATTAGTACAGAAGATCTTGTCCGAGATCAGCCTACAGTTTCAGGTAACCCTCGGAACAAGACTAATTGTTGACCATTTGTTGTAAGATGTGACTGGACTTTTTAACTCCTTGGGTTCCCCCATGGGCATATATATATATATGGAATATTATATTATTGAGCTTGGAGTTTGACTTCATGGAATATTATATTTCGCCTTGGAGTTTTGACATGGGTATTATTTTTGAGCCTGGTGATTCATGCGGAGTTCGAATACCACAACTGAACCGACAAGTGCACTGGGTCGTATCAAGTAATACTTGAAGTGAGTGAGGGTCGATCCCACGAGGATTGATGGACCAAGCAATAAAAGTTGAGTGATTCACTTAGTCAGACGAGCCGAAATAAGTGTTTTGGGGTTCAAATTGCATTAAACAGTAAATCTGGAGACTTAAGAGAGTAAACAGTAAACGGGTTATAAGGATTATATCAGAGAACAGTTAAGGTTTCAGAGATATTTAGTTTTTCGGGTTAATATTTCTTACTAACTACTTTAATCATGCAAGGTTCAATTCATGGCAAACTTTAATTGACTAAACCCTAATTTCTTAGTGATTCAGTCTCCTCTAACCTAATCAACTGTCAATTCCTTAGTCACTTAATTTAGATTAAAGGCTTAGGTCCAATTCTAGTTCATTAGCCACAAAACCCTAATTATCCAAATATAAGATGATTATATGTCACGTATCATGTTAAGTCAGGCAATTAGTGATTTAGGAAGAGTTACTTTCAAGCTGTTATTCAAGTGAGTTAACTTTTCCAAGAATCAACAAGAATTCATGTAGAAAAAGAGTTATCTTCTAATATACTCAAATTCATAATATGAAGAACGAAAGTAATCCTTGAATATAAATGAGTATATTGATTAAAAGTTGAATGACAATAGTATTAATCCATAAATAAACAGAGCTCTTGACCTTAACAGAGGAGGTTAAGTTGCTCATGGCTTAGAGAGAAAACTAGGGTTTCAAAAGTGTGTAAAGTGCAGAATGAGAAAGAGAGAGGAGAAGAAGAAGCCCGAAGGGCTAAATATTTTCTCCTTTTATATCTAACCTAATTGATTTGGAAATAAAATAAAAAAGTCTAAACCTTAAAAGATCATGTTTAATTTTAATAATAATAAAAAAACTAAAATAAAATAAATAATAACCTAAACTAAGCCACAAAACCCTTTTCTTGGAATCCAAAAACATGATGTTGGCGCTAAATACCAGGTTTGGTGTATAGCACCGCTGAGACAGAAACGAATTGTGAACTTGCTGTCTTCCTAGCGCTAAACGCTAGGCTCGGTGTTTAGCGCCACTAGCGTATGGTTCTGGGCACGAATTACGAGACACCTGGCGCTAAACGCCAGGTCGTGGCATTTAGTGCCAACCTAACAGAATGGTTGCACGCGTTACGAGATACCTATCGCCAAATTCCCAGTAGTGACGTTTAGCACCAGTTTGGCAGCATCAAATTTCTTTCTTTTTCTTCTACACGAACTCTGCAAAACTTGCTCAGATTTTTCCTGAAATAAATAAAACCACAATGCACCTCAAAGTAGCATCCAAATAGGCTTCAAATACTAAAATCTCAATGAATTCATATCTAAAATAATAAGAAAATAAAGGAAAGATGCCCACGTATCACAACACCAAACCTGAATTGTTGCTTGTTCTCAAGCAACTAAAAATATAATTAAGCTGAGAAGTTGATTTGCCTAAGAACTGAGCTTTCAATTAAGCTCCCATCTCTTCTCTGAGTGGATTTAATGACACTGTGATCCTAAACAGTTTCGGCATCTCACTATCTTTTGAAACTCAGAACTGTTAATGTCCTTCAGAACTAGAATCTGGATAATATTATGAATTCTCTTTCTTTTTAACCTCTGATTAGTCCTTGAACATAGCTTTTTCTTTTGTTCTTTTTTTTTGGTGCTTTGCACCTTGAGCCTAGCTGTGACTCTAAATATTTTGTCTCAAACTTTACTTGATACCAAAACACCCCAAGTACTTAACTGGGGAACTCTTTGAGTTCTATTTTTTTTTTAATTTTTTCAGTCAGTGGTGCTCAGAGCCTTTGGTATACTCTTTATTAGCATTGGCCTCGACTCTTAGTGCTTTGTCTCAGGAATCCCTTGACACATTCACATCACAAGCATATGGCTAGGAAAACAACTCTTTTGAACTTTTTGCTATTTTTTTGGCTCCAAGGATTAATTTCTTATTTAATTTAGAGCATTCATAATATTTCTCTAAATTCTTGTACTTCAGGAATCAACAACCTTAACTCCAATATCAAGTATGCGTTGTTCTTCTCATACATTCAAAACCACAGATAAATACCACCACATCAAAATGAATACGACAATTCAGAATATATAAACTCAAGTTCTCATGCATTATACCACTTCTCTTCTTTTTTTTTTCCAGATTAAAGCTCAATGGCTAATACATGAGACAACTTTTTCAACTAAAATAAAAATGCTAAAACAATTAACTAAAAACCGTAAAGCTAACATTTCTACTACTCATGCAAAGGATTGAAAACAAATAACAAAAAATAGGAAAGAAGATACTGAAAGCAGAAATAGGGAAATATCATAAAAGAACTCAACCACCTCAGTCATCCTGGTGGTTGCCTCCTCCCGAAAATCCTCTCTGAGCTCCAAAGTCATGCCTCAGCTGCTCCATCTCCCATCACTGGCTCTGCTACTCCTCTACAAGCTACTGAAGGAGGGTGGAGTGGCCCTCATGATCCATCCTCAACTGATCAATAGATAATGTCAGTTGCTCAATACATAATGTCAGCTGCTCCCAATATTCCTATAGAGGAAAATAGTGTCCCTGAGGCATCTCAGGCTCCTATGGTTGAGGTGGGAGAGTCGGCTCCCATCTTGGGCCTCTAGCATACTACTGACTATACTCCATGGTCTTCCTAGAGATGGGCCTCTCAATGGGGATGAAGGTATCATGATCAATCCGCACCCTGACCGCATCACAGAGGCGAAAAATCAGGTGCGGGAACGCCAGCCTGGCACTGGTTGAGGCATTCATAGCCGTAATGTAAATCTCTTGTGGAATCACCCATTCCACCTACACCTCCTTTCCGAGCATGATACAGTGAATCATCACTACTCAGTCCATGGTAACCTCAGAACGGTTGCTCATCGAAATGATAGAGCACTGAATGAACTCCAACCATCCCCTAGCAACCAACTTCAGATTGTGCCAGCCGAACTGACCAGGCTTCCCCTCAGAATTAAGTCTCCACTGGGCTCCCGAAAGGCATATATCAGCGAGTATCTACTTGGGCCTCCGGTCACTGTTGACCCTCTCAGTACAAGGCCCGTTCTCATTCTCAGTCTGTAGTAGGCGGAGTGTCTCTCTTACACTCTATGGACTGAAGTCAAGCACCCACCCTCGGACCGTGGTACACCAGTTCTTGGGGCTGGGGTTTACGCCTTTCACATACTTGTAAGTTACCTACGTATTGGCGTAGAACTCTTGGACCATGAGTTGGCTTTCCTCGGTAACTGGGTTGCACAGTATGCCCCATCCCCTCCTTTGAAGCTCAGCCTGTATTCGGGTACTTGTCCAGTTTAAGATCAAACCAAACCTCTGGAATCACCCTCTTTTGCCCAGTGATCTCATGGAAGTAGTCCTCATGGACTTTGGAGCTGAACCAGTGTGAGTCATATGGACTAGTCACTGGGGCCGTCTCCTTCCTCTTCCTATAGGAGGACTCTCTAGTCTTGGGTGCCATGAATAATAGTGAAAGTGAAAAGAAAGTGGTGCAGTAACACCAAACTGAGGAGTTTTTCTCGTCCTCGAACAAAGAAGAAGAGAATAAAAAAAGTAAAAGACGGTAGAGGGTGGTAAAAGGAATAAGAAAAATAATACTTGAGGGGTCCGAAAATATGAGTAAATAAGAAAAATAAAAATATAAGGAGGGTGATGAAAGTTATGGTAGAAAGAGGAAAGCGAATGGAATGTTATTGTGGTGGAAGAATGGTTGTGGAAGAGGGAGGTTAAGAGAAAGATAAGAGGGTGGAAGTGAAGTTGTGTTTGGAATGGAAAGGGTAATAAAAATAAGAAAGGGGTTAGGGAAATTTGTGTTGTGGTGAAAAGGGTTGGGTGAAAATGATTTATATAGGAAAGGGAAGGGAGGGGTTTTGAATGGGGATAAATGTTAGGAAGGGGTGAAGTTTTAATGTAGAGTGAATATGGGTGGTTGGGAAGTAAAATAGGGAAAGGAAAAATTGGAATGGGGAAGGGAAGAAGTAAATAGGGGAAGAAATTGTGTGTGTAACGGTAAGTTGAGGGAGAGAAAGATTGGGAATGGTAAAACTAATGGGGAAGTGAGTTGGTGAGTGTAAGGCCCACGGTTTTAAATTTTCAAAATTTTAAAACCGCTTTTGAATCACCTCCCGAAGCGCTACTGGCGCTAAACGTCAGTCTCGATGTTTAGCGCCGGTAGCGTGTTTCAATTTTTTTTTTGAATATAATATTTTTTAAACCAGAATGGCCTAGCGCTAAATGTCCAGGTTCGCATTTAGCGCCAGGGAGACAGAGAGCAACTCTTTCTTTGTAGCACCCTCGGCGCTAAATGCTGCTCCTGGGGTTTAACGCCACTAAGACAGTGGCATCTTCTTGGAATTCATGCAACTTGGCACTAGACGCCCAGCCTAGCATTTAGCGCCATATCCACAGTGCTCAGCCTTGAAATACATGCCATCTGGCACTAAACGCCAGGTCGGGGTATTTAACACCACACCTCCAGAATCCTCTCCTCGAAATGCGTGCTCCTTAGCGCTAAACGCTCAGCCTGGCATTTAGCACCAGAGCACCCGAAGCTAATTCTTTCCAGGATGGTCTATTTTTCCTTCTGATTTCTCCTATTCCTATTTTCAACACATTCCATGACCAAAACACATATAAAAGGATGGAAAACCTTAAAAAATCAGAATGAAATGATTAAAGCAAAAATCAAAATAAATATAAAACTAAAATCAAAATAACTGCAAAACCAAGGATATAGATAGTTTGGTTGCCTCCCAACAAGTGCTTCTTTAACGTCATTAGCTTGACGTTCAGCCCTGCTAAGTCAGCAGATGAGCGGACCTCTAACGATCAATCTTGCCTTCAAGATAGTGCCTCAACCTCTGGCCATTGACAGTGAACCTTCTGTCCGAATTTTCTTCCTGAAGTTCCACATAACCATACGGCGACACTCTGGTTACCACAAAAGGTCCTAACCACCGGGACTTCAACTTCTCGGGAAAGAGCTTGAGTTTTGAATTGAACAGTAAGACTTTTTGGCCTGGCTCAAAAGCTCTGGTGACTATCTTCTTGTCATGCCACTCCTTTGTCTTTTCTTTATAGAGCTTGGTATTTTTATAAGCTGAATTTCTGAATTCATCAAGCTCATTCAAGTGAAGGAGCCTCTTTTCTCCTGCAATCTTGGCATCAAAGTTCAGGAACTTTGTTTTCTAATAGGTTCTGTGCTCCAACTCCACTTGCAAGTGACAAGCTTTACCGAAGACCAACTGATATGGGGATATGCCGATAGGAGTCTTGAATGCTGTCTGGTATGTCCAGAGAGCATCATCAAGCTTCCTAGCCCAGTCCTTTCTTGAAGTACTGACGGTCTTTTCCAGGATCCTCTTGAGTTCTCAATTGGAGACCTCAACCTGTCTACTTGTCTGTAGGTGATAAGGGGTAGCAACCTTATGACGGACTCCATAACTCTGCAAAAGTGAGTCTAATTATCTGTTCCAGAAATGGCTTCCTCCAGCACTAATTAGTGTCCATGGGACACTAAACCGGCTGAAAATATATCTCTAAAGAAAGTTCAGCACCACTTTGGCATCATTAGTGGGCAAAGCCACTACCTCCACCCACTTGGACACATAATCAACTACCACCAAGATGTAAGTGTTTGATTTTGAGGGCAGAAAAGGCCCATGAAGTCAATACCCCACACATCAAATAACTCAATCTCCAATATTCCTTGCTGTGGCATCTCATAATTAGTAGGAAGATTCCCAACTCTCTGGCACCTGTTGTAGTTCCTCACAAAATCACGACTGTCTCTAAAGAGAGTCGGCCAATAAAAGCTACTCTGGAAGACCTTAATGGTTGTCCTTTCACCACTAAAGTGGCCTTCGTACTCAGAACCATGACAATGACAGAGAATCTGTTGTGTTTTCTTATCTGAGACACAATACCGGATTATACTATCTGAGTATCTATTAAAAAGATAAGGTTCCTCCCACAAGAAGTACTTGGCATCATTTAAAAGCTTTTTAACCTATTGTTTAGTGTACTTCTTGGGGATGAACCTCATGGCCTTGTAGTTTGTAATGTTTGCAAACTACGGAGCCCTCTAATTTATAAAGAGTTGCTCATCCGGAAAGGTCTCAGTCATAGGAGTGGGTTGTTGCATCCCCACTTCCGGCTCAATTTTGGAATGATAGTTAGCTACTTGATTCTCTGACCCCTTCGTGTCTTTAATCTTAATATCAAACTCCTGAAAACGGAGCACCCACCTGATCAATCTTGATTTAAAATCCTACTTGGTTAGAAGGTACTTAAGAGCAGCATGGTCAGTATAAACAATAACCTTGGATCCAATTAAATATGATCTAAACTTATCAAATGCATAAACTACAGCTAGTAACTTTTTTCTATAGTTGTGTAATTCTTTTGTGCGTCATTTAGTACACGGCTAGCATAGTAAATGACATGCATAAGCTTGTCTTGTCTCTGTCCCAAAATAGCTCCTATAGCATAATCAGTGGCATCAAACATTAATTCAAATGGTAAATCCTAGTTGGGAGGAGCTATGATGGGAGTAGAGACAAGCTTAGTTTTCAGAGTTTCAAAAGCATGCAGATAGTCATCATCAAAACAAAAAGGAATGTCAGCAACCAAAAGGTTGCTCAAAGGTTTAGCAATCTTAGAAAAATCCTTTATAAACCTTCTATAAAATCCTGCATGTCCTAAGAAACTTCGAATTGCCTTTGTATTAGTGGGTAGTGGTAATTTCTCAATTACCTCCACCTTAGCTTTGTCAACCTCAATCCCTTTAATTGAAATTCGATATCCAAGAACAATACCTTCAATTACCATAAAATGATATTTTTCCCAATTCAAAATAAGGTTTGATTCTTGGCACCGTTTCAAGACTAAGGATGGGTGCTTTAGGTAAGATTCAAAAGAATTACCAAAAATAGAAAAATCATCCATAAATACCTCAATAAACTTTTCAACCATATCTGAGAATATAGACGGCATACACCTCTGAAAAGTTACTGGGGTCATTGCACAATCCAAATGGCATCCTCCGATAAACAAATACTCCAAAGGGACACGTGAACGCTGTCTTTTTCTGATCTTGAGGGTCTACAACAAAAAGACAAGGGAAGGTGATTCTTTCTTGTTGGAATAAGATCATTCCTCTTATTTTTTATCACTGTCATCCCTCTTTTCTTGGGAAACACTTGCACAGGACTCACCGATGGACTGTCAGAAATTGGGTAAATAATCCTAGCTTCCCAAATCTCCATTACCTCTTTTTGGACCACTTTTTTCATTGTTGGATTCAGTCACCTCTATGGTTGCACAACCAGTTTAGCATTTTCCTCAAGCAAGATTTTATGCATACATTTAGCTGGACTAATGTCTTTCAAATCACTAATGGTCCACCCAAGAGCTGTTTTATAACTCTTGAGCACTTTAAGCAAAGCCTCTTCTTCCTCATAAATATAGAAAGGCATACTTCAAGGAGGGAGGCAAGGGCTTCAACTCAAGTTTTGGAGGCCCTTCCTCGGTACTAAGCATGTGTGGCTTCTCTTTCTGAGGTGGTGAATCATCAATCTCAAGCAAATTTTCCTTAGAAGGAGATTCCAGAACACCATCAAGATCTTCAGCTTCAAATACCTCTTGAATCCGTTGTTCAATAAGATCCACTTTCATACACCCCTCAGAATCACTAGGGTGTTGCACAGCCTCAAGTACATTAAGGACAACCTCTTCTTTATTGACCCTCAGAGTTAATTCACCCTTTTGCACATCAATAAGGGCTCTTCTTGTAGCTAAAAAGGCTCTCCCAAGAATAATAGAGGCATTTTTGTCCTCTTTCATATCCAGTATTACAAAATCAACAGGAAAAATAAATGATCCTACTTTCACAAGTAAATTCTCAACAACTCCCAAAGAAAACTTAATTGAACGGTCAGCAAGTTGAAGAGAAATATGTGTGGGTTTTACCTCATTAATTTGGAGCTTTCTCATCAAGGAAAGTTGCATGAGATTGATGCTAGCTCCAAGATAACATAAAGCTCTCTGAATAGTAATGTCTCTAATGGTGCCAGGAATCAAAAAGTTTTTTGGATNGCATTTCTTTGTTAGCACCACTGTTTCACTCTTTTTCCAGTTTCTCTTGTTAGTTAACAATTCCTTCATAAACTTAGCATAAAAAGGCATTTGCTCAAGGGCCTCTACAAAAGAAATGTTGATCTAAAGCTTCCTGAAGACCTCTAAAAATCTAGAAATTTGCTTGTCTTTGGAAGCCTTCTGACGCCTCTGAGGATATGGTATCTTAGGCATCTACTCAGGTGCTTTAGACAATGTCGAATATTTCTCAAGATCAACCAGAAAGGGGTTATTCGGGTGTCTAGGAGGGGCATGCTCCTCTTTGCTTTTGTTATCCTCCGGAGCTTTTTTTTCAACCGGTTCCTCACTAACCTTTGCTTCTGAACTTGCTACTTTACCACTTTTCATATGTATGCCCTTGCACTCCTCCCTTAGATTAGGAGGAAGATATTGGGAGGCCTCTCAGGTGCTTGCTTTTTCAACTGACCCACTTGAATCTCCAAGTTTCTAAGTGAAGCTCTGATTTCCTGCATAAAGCTCTAAGTTCTCTTGGAGAGTTTTGCAACTATAGATTCTAAGTCAAAAGATTTCTGAGGTTGAGAAGGTTGTTGTTGTGGTTGAGAGGGCTAAAACTAACGGTTATTGAAGTTGTTCTGATTAAAATTGTCTTTTTGCCTCTGAGGTTGATTTTTGCACCCAAAATTTTGGTGATTTCTCCACCCCAGATTAAAAGTCTTGGAATAAGGGTGGTCTAGAGGAATTTCCCATATAATTGACCGGTTCAGGGAGAAATTGAGCATAATCATATCTCCCACCTTGAGGGAAGCCACCACTCATGTCATAGGAAGTGTCTTGTGTATTGATGGTTGAGACTTGCAATCCATTCAAATGTTGGTAATAGCACTGATATGTTGAGACATGGCCTTGTTCTGAGCAAGAATTTCATCCAGAGCATCTAATTCCATGACTCCATTCTTCATAGAGGTCCTCCCAGAAGAATACAGGTACTGGTTATTGGCAACTATCTCAATTAATTCCATAGCCTCATTAGCAATCTTTTTTGTGTGAAGAGATCCACCTACACAGTTATCTAGAGACATTTTGGCAGTCTCAGTAACTACGTCATAAAAGATCTGCAACTGAATCCAATCTGAGAACATATTTGGAGGACATTTCTTGAGCATAAGCTCATACCTCTCCCAAGCTTCATAGAAAGATTTACTCTCTCTCTATCTGAAAGTCTGAACATCAGTCTTTAGCTTAGTCAGCTTCTGAGATGGAAAGAACTGGGTCAGGAACCTTAACCACCTTATTCCATGTATCCAGGCTCTCTTTGGACTGTGTGTCAAGCCACTACTTGGCTCTGTCCCTTACAGCAAATGGAAAGAGCAGCAACTTATAGACCTCGGGATGGACTCTATTAGTCTTCACAGTGTCACAAATCTGCAAAAAATTTGAGATAAACAAGTTTGGGTCTTCTTGCGGGAGTCCATCAAACTGGCAATTCTGTTGTACCAAAGTGATGAGTTGAGATTTCAGCTTAAAATTATTAGCTGCTATAGGGGGTACAATAATGTTGTTCCCATAGAAGTCAGGACTGAGAGCAGTATACGAGCTAAGTGTCCTTCTAGATTGCTCAGGCATGTTAGGGGGGTGGGAACATTAGGATTAACAATATTGTTATTGTTGTTCAGATCCATAGTAAACTCTTCAGCTTCCTTCTCAAAATTGTCATTGAGATTCTCAGCAACTTTGTAAGCTCTAGCTTGCTGTAAACGCCTTCTTAAAGTCCTCTCAATCTCAAGATCAAATTCCAGAAGAGGTTCTTTGTCTCTGTTTCTACTCATAAACAGACAGAAAATAAGAAAAAGTGGAAATTTCTACATCAGAGTGAAGAGAATTTCCAGTGAGATAACTTGAGTAAAAGAAATAAAACAAAATAAACTGAATAATTAGCACTAAAATCTTCAAAAACTACTAAAGAAAATAAACTAAGATCTTCGAAAATGACGAAGAAAGAAAGTAAACAAAAAGATTAAAATAAAGAAGCTAAAGGGACACCAAACTTAATTTCAAAATTTAATGGAAAAATTTTAGACAATTTAAAGCTAAATTTTCAAAAATTAAGGAACAAAAAGTAAATAAAATTAAAGAAAAGAATGTCTAATCTAAGCAATCAAACAACAAGTAGTTGTCAATCCCCAACAACGGCGCCAAAAACTTGGTGCGGAATTTGAATACCACAACTGAACTGACAAGTGCGGAATTTGAATACCACAACTGAACTGACAAGTAATACCTAAGGTGAGTGAAGGTCGATCCCACGAGGATTGATGGACCAAGCAACAATAGTTGACTGATTCACTTAGTCAGACAAGTAAAAAAGAGTGTTTTGGGGTTCAAATTGCATTAAACAGTAAATCTGGAGACTTAAAAGAGCAAACAGTAAACATATTGTGAGGATTATATGACAGAACAGTTAAGGTTTCAGAGATATTTATTTTTCTGGATTAATATTTCTTATCAACTACTTTAATCGTGCAAGGTTCAATTAATGGCAAACTTCAATTGACTGAACCCTAATTCATTAGTGATTTATTCTTCTCTAACCTAATCGACTGCCAATTCCTTGGTCACTTAATTTAGATTAAAGACTTAGGTCCAATCCTAGTTCATTAGCCACAAAAATGCTAATTACCAAAATATAATGTTGAGTTAAGAAATTAACTAATTTCAGTTTATGATAACAAATATTATTTTATTGGGTTAATCATCCAATTAGTTTTTTTTTATCATGGTTGATTAAGTGATGCAGGCTAAAAATCAAAAGAAACACCAGCCTAAAGACAAGGAAACAAAAACACTACTAGTGGGATTTTCTAACCAACGAAGCCCATATAAAATAATGCAAAGAAAACAACTGGGCTAAATAAAATAAATCCAACCCAAACCCATGAAGACTCTATCAAGCTGAAGATCTCCAAAGCCAACGTTCACATGTTTGCTTCAGTAAAAGAACAAGAGAAAGAGAGAGAGAGAAAGAGAGAGAGAGAGAGAGAGAGAGAGAGAGAGAGAAAGCTTCATTCCACTTGTTCATTTCATCAAAAAAGAAAGAAACAGAAAGCTTAATCAAAGAAAGCAAATGTCTAATCACTCAAATCAAACCATTTTAATCTAAGTCAGAAGTTAAAGGTGATTTATTTCTATTTGCAAGCAATTTACTTCGTTCACTCCTTCTCCAAATTTTTATTACTCTAATTTGAGATAAATGGAAAAGAGCTCTTTGATAATCACTACTGTGAATCAAAGGCTAAAATTGTTTCTTGGGGACGAAGCTCTTGTTTAAGGGGTTCAGATTCAAGTTTACCTTTGAAACTTTTATCTTTGTTGATCTGTTCCAAAATTCCTAATAATTTGGGGGTTAATGGAAGAGAATGAAATGACAAGCTTGGGAAGCACACAGCTCAAGGAGTTGACTCAGAAGCAACCAAGACAACATTTTTGAAAGAGGTACAAATAAGAAAAATTTCATTTTATGAAGTAAGGAGAGTGAACCATATTTGGAGTTTGTTCTGAAGAGTCTCTCTGTGAGGAGTTCATCAATCTTGGACAGTGTTTTCTAAGTAAAAGAAGCATTCCACCAAGATGAAGAACCCAATTAGAGTTAGCTAAATCCGATTCAACTTATAGCAATAGAGGCTGTTAATGCATCAATCTCCTTCATGTTCTACAGTTTGTATTTTATTTTTATTGTATATCTTTTTGTAATTTATTGAGTGAAAAAAAGATGAAAGAGAGGAATCAAGAAAATGCCTATGAGTGATAAAATGCTGAGTGAAACACTTGAGAGAAAAGCCTAGAATTATTTCGAATTTCTTTAGGTTGTTTCTATTGTCTTGTATCTTGTACCTGTGAGGTGCCCCTTTCTTAGTTGGGTTAGCACTAAGAGTGAAGAGTTGGGTATTAGCATAACCAAGTCAAGTTAATTGAGAACTTGAAAGAAAAGGATAGTGTGAATCCTATGTAATTGGTGTATGTAATATTTTAACTATAGTGGAAATTCGACAACAGTTGTGGTGGAGACTGGATGTAGGTTACATTGCACAAGGTAACTAAACCAGGATACATGCCTGTGTTATTTCTCTTCTCTGTCTCTGAGTTCTGTTTTCTAATATTTATGAGACAAAATGGAATTGTCTCATAAAGTTTTCACTGCACAGTTCAAACAGATTCTAAGTAAAAATTTGTAAGTAAAGGCTTATTTCATTAAAGTAGAAGAAGGCCATAGATTCAACCCCCCTTCTCTAAGCTTTCTACAACCTTCAATCGGTAATCAGAGCCAAGGTCTCAAGAATCAAGCTTCACCACTTGGAGCAAAGGTCCAATGGCAAACAACTTAGGCACAACCACAGTTGCCTACACTCTAACAGAAGGCCAGTCAAACAATAGGACTCCCTTCTTCAACAGGAAGAACTATGTCTATTGGGAAGAAAGGATACAGATCTTCATCCTACCCATTGATTACAACATATGGAAGATTGTTGTAAGCGGCCCCAAAATTCTAACAAAAATAAGTGCTGATGGAGTGGTGGCTCCAAAAGAAGAAACTGAATAGAATGAAGATGACAAGAAGAAAGTGGAGCTGAACGCTAAAGCCATCAACCTTCTACACTGTGATATCAGCTTTGAGGAGTATCGAAAGATGTAGAGATGCAAGATAGCCAAAGAAATCTGGGAGAAACTCCAGGTTACACACGAAAGCACCAAGCAAGTAAAAGAAACGAGGATTGATATGCTGCAAAAAGAGTATGAGATGTTCAACATGAAGGATGGAGAAAGTATTGATAAAATATTTGAGAGAAGAAGAAAGTGGAGCTGAACGCTAAAGCCATCAACCTTCTACACTGTGATATCAGCTTTGAGGAGTATCGAAAGATGTTAAGATGCAAGATAGCTAAAGAAATCTGGGAGAAACTCCAGGTTACACACGAAGGCACCAACCAAGTCAAAGAAACGAGGATTGATATGTTGCGAAAAGAGTATGAGATGTTCAACATGAAGGATGGAGAAAGTGTTGATAAAATATTTGAGAGATTCTCAATGATAATAAATAGCCTTGATGCTATGGGTTTAACACACACAGAACAAACCCTAGTGAAAAAAGTCCTTAGAAGCATTACAAAGGAATGGGAAACAAAAGCCAATGTCCTAGCCAAGAGTAATAACCTAAGTCTCATAACCTATGATGAGCTGAGAAAGAAACTTCTTGCCTATGAAACCACAGACACAAACCAAGACTCAAAGAAAAAGGGAATACCTCTTAAGTCAAGAGTTGAATCAAAAGAAAGTGAGTCTAGTGACCGTTTTTCAGATGATGAACTTGTGTTTTTTGCAAGGACACTTAGAAGGATAATGAAGAACAAAGGCATGTACAATTGTTCAAGCTCAAAAGTGTACAAGAAGGACATGAGTAAAGTGATTTGTCACCATTGCAAGGAGGCTGGACATCTCAAGTACAACTATCCAAAACTCAAAAAGGAGGATAACAGAAAGAAAGAAAAGAATAGAGTACTCATGGCATCTTGGGAGGATCTTGAAAACGATTCGGATGAGGATGAAAACTCCGAATGCGAAGCTCAAATCTATTTTATGGCTGGTGAAGATCAACTTGATGAGGTAAATTACTATGACCTGTCCATAGATGATTTACATGTTATCATTGATGATCTCACTTTGAATTCTGAAAAACTGTTGAACAAATACAATAAATGCAAATCTGAAAAAGAAATGCTGAAAGCTGAAAATGATTTTTTGAAAGAAAAGGTGAAGGAAACTGTTCATACCCTCGGTCGAGCTGTCTGACCCGGGTTGATAGACGACAAGTCGACCGACTTCTTCAGGTCACGACTATCCGATCTCTTCTCAAAGAGCTCGGCCAAATCACCAGGAAAAGCCCAAAAAAGGGCCCAAACAGAGGAACACGACCCAAATCCAAAGGCAGCCCAAGCCTATAGAGATAAGGGCGGTTTCCTTGAAGATAAGATGACTTCACTCAAAGATAAGATAAGATAAGATAACTATCTTATCTCCAGAAAGGTCACTCCTTACCATTATAAATACACTAGAGCACCCAGGTATAACTCATACTCTGATTCTACAAAATACCTGCTTAATACACTTGCTAACTTAAGCATCGGAGTCCTTTGCAGGTACCACCACCCTCCGGTGACAAAGGATCAGCAGTATTGCCAGTCCCACAAGTCGGACACGACAGCTCTGGCCACCACCCACAAGCCGGACGCGTCTTCTCCGACCAGCATAGAAGATCTCGTTCGAGATCGACCTACAGTTTCAGGTAACCCCCGGAACATTGGCGCCGTTGCCGGGGTCCCAGAAGTCATCCCATCATCATGGCAGACAACCTTGACAACGACCACAACTCTGATTTGGAGAATAGAATGCCACATAAGAACGCGGAGGTCACACTAGACGATACTTCTCAACCTAACAAAGACAAGAATTCACCAAACACGGGAGTCATGGAGGCACTTCAGGACCGCCTAAAATAACTCGAAAAAGAAGTCGAGTATTAACGGGAAGCCGAGAGAGACCTACGAAGGGAAGCTAGGCGACACCGCGAATTAGAGGACAAACTCCTAAAGCTCGAAGCTGATCTCAAAACTGAAACTACTTGATCCAGCCACGAAGATAGCTCGCGCAAGGACCAAGACCCATTCACCAAAGAGATCATGAAGGCCAAAATCCCAAAAGACTTCAAACCCCTCGACATGACTATGTACGATGGCACATCAAATCCCAGCCATCATCTCAGTAATTTCAGAAGTAGAATGTATCTCACTGATGGCTCAGATGCAGTCCGCTGCAAAGCTTTCCCGACTACCTTGACAAAGACAGCAATTAAATGGTTCGACAATCTGCCCCCTAGGTCCATCTCAAGCTTTGACGACTTAGCCAAGAAGTTTCTAGCCAGATTCTCCATCCAGAAAGATAAAACTAAGCACACCCCGAGTCTATTAGGGATCAAGCAAGGAGATCGGGAAAGGCTCCACATTTACATGGAAAGATTCAACAAAGCATGTCTGGACATACAAAGTCTGCCAACAGAAGCAGCCATTATGGACCTCATCAATGGCTTACGAGAGGGACCTTTTAGTCACTCCATATTAAAAAAATATCCCATATCTCTAAATGAAGTGCAAGAACGAGCAGAGAAATACATCAACATGTAAAAAAACTCTCGACTAGGAGAGACCTCAAAGTCTGGATTCCCCTACTCCTCCCGAGATAAAGATAAAGAATCCAAGAAAAAAGAAGATCAGCATGGAGAAAAGATCAAGAAATACCACAATTACACTCCTCTTCGGGTGTCTCTTGTAGATATCTATCAAGAAGTGTGCCACAATAAAAAATACCTCCACCTCATCCACTCAAAAGCAAGAAAGGAGGAGAAAACCGGCAGGAATACTGTGAATACCATCGAATCTATGGACATCCCACCAACGAGTGCTTCAATTTGAAGAATGTCATAGAAAAATTGGTAAGAGAGGAGAGACTAGATCGGTTCTTAGCCAACAAATCAGATGAGCGAAGAAAAAGAAGAAGGGACGAAGAAGTCGGACGAACTGAACAACCACCTTGTACACCGGAGAGACATGTCCACATGATACATGGAGGATTTGCGGGAGGAAGAATCTCCAAATCATCTCGAAAAAAACATCTGAAAGAAGTATATCATGTCGAAGGAGGAGAAGGGGCACCCGAACTCCCCACTATCACCTTCACCAAAGAGGACGCAGCTGGCGTCATCTCAAGACATGACGATCCAATGGTCATCACTATCATATTAGCCAACGCTAATCTCCACCGCACGTTGGTAGACCAGGGAAGCTCGGCTGACAAACTGTTTAAAACCGCCTTCGATAAACTTGGCCTAGAGGAAAATGAGCTCAGAGCATATCCGAACAGCCTATTCGGGCTGGGAGACACCCCAATCCAACCACTTGGATACGTCTCACTGCACCCAACCTTTGGAAAAGGAAACCGGTTAAGGACACTCAACATAGACTACATCGTAGTCGATGTGAGTACAACCTACAATGCCCTGATAGGTCGGACAACGCTGAATCAGCTCGGCGCAGTAGTCTCAACTCCATATCTATGCATGAAGTTTCCGACCACAGAAGGGATCGCTACAGTAAGAGCAGACCAGAAGATAGCACACCGCTGTTACAATGAAAGTCTGAACCTCAGAGGCAAAGGAGAAGAAATCCACACCATTGAGCTCGGGAGAGTTTGAGGGCGGGATGAACTTCGTCCACAACCTGAAGGCGAAATAGAAAAAGTTTAAATCGGAGATACTCCAGATAAAACGACCAATATCGGCACAATCCTAAAAGGAGACGTAAAAAACTCCCTCATACAGTTCTTAAGAAACAATGTCGACCTCTTCGCATGGAAGGCTGTAGACATGCCAGGCATGGACCCCAAGCTAATGTGCCACAAGCTGGCAGTATACCCAGGATCTCGGCCAATATAGCAGAGACGTAGAAAGCTCAGACCAGAATGATCCCAAGCTGTAGAAGAGCAAGTACAAGCTCTACTGGAGGCAGGATTCATAAGAGAAGTCAAGTACCCACCATGGCTAGCTAACGTCGTCTTGGTGAAAAAATCAAATGGGAAGTGGCGGATGTGCACCGACTACACCGATCTCAACAAAGCTTGCCCAAAAGATCCTTATCCACTCCCAAGTATCGACGCTCTGGTGGATGCCTCCTCCGGATACAAATACCTCTCGTTTATGGACGCCTATTCGGGATACAATCAAATCCCAATGTACCCACCTGATAAAGAAAAACCTCATTCTTAACCCCAAAAGCAAACTACTGCTACATCATCATGCCATTCGGACTCAAAAACGCAGGAGCCACTTATCAAAGACTAATGAATAAAGTCTTCACAGACCACATTGGGAAAGTAATGGAAGTATACGTGGATGACATGTTAGTAAAGACACAAAGCGAGGAGTCACTACTGTCCGACCTCACCCAAGTATTCGACACTATAAGAAAGTATGACATGCGACTTAACCCTGCAAAATGCACCTTCGCAGTGGAAGCTGTCAAATTCTTAGGTTTCATGCTCACACAAAAAGGAATCGAGGCAAATCCAGATAAATGCCGGGCTATACTTGACATGAAGAGTCTGACCTGTGTCAAAGAAGTGCAACAACTCAATGGAAGACTGGCGACCTTGTCCATATTTCTAGCCAGATCAGCAATAAGATCTCTCCCCTTCTACGCCACTCTAAGGAAGGGAAAGAAGTTTGAATGGACAACAGAGTGCGAACAGGCTTTCTGGAATTTTAAAAGGTTCCTGGGACAACCACCTATTTTAACTCGGCCACGGGAAGGAGAACCACTTGTATTCTACCTCGCAGTAGGAAACCGAGCAGTAGCCTCAGCACTGGTCAGAGAGGACAAAAGTGGACAACAACCTATATACTTCATCAGCAAGGCACTTCAAGGGTCCGAACTGAACTACCAAAAAATAGAGAAATTTTCCTATGCTCTCATATTGACGTCTCAACGGCTTCGCCCATATTTCCAAGCCCACATTATCAAAGTTCGGACCAACCAGCCCATAAAAAGTATTTTGCAGAAAACAGATTTAGCAGGAAGAATCTTATAATGGGCAGTCGAGTTATCTGAATTCAACCTTTAATATGAAGCTCGGACAGCCATCAAATCACAGTATCTGGCCGAGTTCATTGTAGAATTTACCGACACTCCGGAAATCCCACAGAATGGAATCTCTACGTAGATGGCTCCTCAAACAAAACCAGAAGTGGTGCAGGTGTGATAATAGAAAGCAACCAGGGAACCCAAATAGAACTTTCCCTCAAATTCGGGTTCCCTGCCTCAAACAACCAAGCCGAATATGAGGCATTACTGGCCGATTTGAAGCTGGCTAAGGAGTTCGGAGCCCGGAAACTTATCATATTCAGCGACTCATAAGTAGTCACCTCACAAATAGCAGGGTGCTACCAAGCCAAGGATCCCACCATGAAAAAGTACTTGGACAAAACAAAAGAACAACTCGGACAACTCGAAGAGTATGAGGTCCGCCACATACCTCGGGAAAAGAATGCTCGAGCTGATGCACTCTCAAAACTAGCCAGCACCAAACTAGGGGGCAACAATAGAAGCCTTATTCAGGAAATACTACAGAACCCGTCAATTTCAGAAGAAGAGAAGGTCCTAGCCATAACCGGTCTGGATCAAGGATGGATGACTCCTATAATTAACTACCTCAAAACAGAAATACTCCCTGCAGATAAGAAGGAGGCAAAGAGGTTAAAACGGGAGGCACAATATTACACCATCATAAACAATACTCTATACAAGAGATGGATTTCAACACCACTGTTAAAATGTGTGCCGACTTCCAACACTAAAGAAGTCTTAGAAGAAATACACAGTGGCATCTGTGGCAACCATCTCGAGCACAAGCTCTCACCAAAAAAGTACTCCGAGCCGGATTCTATTGGCCAACTTTACAAAAAGAAGCAATGGAATTCGTAAAGACATGTCCACCATGTCAGAAACATGCTAACTTTCACATCGCCCCTCCAGAGGAGCTCATCAGCGTAACCTCACCCTGGCCATTTGCAAAATGGAGACTTGACCACCTTGAGCCCTTCCCTCAAGGATCAGGACAGGTCAAGTTCCTCATCGTCGGGGTAAACTATTTTACAAAATGGATTGAGGCAGAACCCCTAGCTAACGCCACTGCTCAAAGAAGTCGAAAATTCCTATATAGAAACATCGTCACAAGGTTTGGGGTACCATACTCCATCACCACAGACAATGACACTCAATTTACAGATGCGGGCTTCAGAAAATTGGTGGCCGACTTGAAAATAAAGCACCAATTCACATCCGTAGAACATCTCCTGGCCAATGAACAGGTAGAAGTCGCCAATAAAGTTATATTAGCCGGGCTAAAATGGAGATTACAAGATGCAAAGGGAGCCTGGCCGAAGAGCTCCCACAAGTTCTATGGGCATAACAGATAACTCCACACTCCACCACAAAGGAATCACCTTTTCGATTAGCTTACGGAATGGAGGCAATGATTCCAGTGGACGTCGAAGAAGGATCGCCCAGAGAAATCAACTACAGCAAAGAGGCCAACTCCCAACTTCAAAGGGAAGAACTGATAAACCTCTATTTCATGGTTTATCTTGTGCTGAATTGAGTGGTTTTTATAAACTCTTTACCCACTTATCCATACTATTTGCATGGTTTTACATTTGCCTTCCTAATTACGTGCTTTGATTGAAAACATGCTTCTTTGGCCTTTATATTGCTAATATTAATCCTCTCTTATCACCATTAGATGCCTTGATATGTGTGTTAAGTGATTTCAGAGATTATAGGGCAGAAATGGCTCAGAGGATGGAAAGAAAGCATGTAAAAGTGGAAGGAGTACAAGAAGTTGGAAAAATTGCTAAGCCGTCCAGCCTGACCTCTTTGCATTCAAACGGCTATAACTTTAGCTACAGAGGTCCAAACGACCCGGTTCCAGTTGCATTGGAAAGCTAACTTCCGGGGCTTCGATTTGATATATAACATACCATAGTTGCCCTAAAGCTAGGTGACGCGAACGCGTGATCCACGCGGATGCATCGCATCTGCGAACTTCAATCCGCGCGGCCGCGTGGGCGACGCCTCCGCGTCACTTGCCCGCGACCTGAACGTACCAGAATACGCTGGGGGCAATTTCTGGGCTGTTTTGACCCAGTTTGCGGCCTAGAAAACACAGATTAGAGGCTATAAAGTGGAGGGAATGCATCCATTCAGGGAGAGCTCGCAATTTTCACTTTCCATGATTTAGATTTAGTTTTGAGGGAGGTTCTCTCCTCTCTCTTTAGGATTAAGATTTAGATTTAGGATTTTTATTCGCTTTCAGGATTATCTCTTTTGATCAGGTTCAATATTCCTTTTATATACTTTTACAAGCTACTTTATGAATCCTTTCATGTTACAGATTAATGTTATTTGAGGTATTTCAGTTTAATATTGATTTCTTTTATTTATGCTATTGTTGCTTTTACTCTGAAGACATTTTTATTCTAGTAGAAATTATTTTTCCCCTTTTGGTCTTGGTTAAGAAATTAGTAACTCAGGAGTTATCCAATTCAACAGCATAATTGATAATTGTTATCTTGCCAATTGAATTGAACTTCCATAATCCCAATCTTTTCTTAGGAAATAAATAGGATTCGAAGATCAAACCAATTAATCCATTTACCTTCCTTTATCTTAGTAAAGGTTAACAAGTGGAATTAAGACTCAACCATCATCATCATTGATAAGGATAGCTAGGATAGGACTTCTAATTTCTCATACCTTGTCAAAAGTTTGCTTTACAGTTATTTATTTATTTTAATTGCCATTTAATTTACTTGTCATTAAATTACTCATTCTTGATTCTTGAAACCCCCAATTCTACAATCTCCATAACCAATAATAAGAACATACTTCCCTGCAGTTCCTTGAGAAGACGACCCGAGGTTAAATACTCGGTTATCAATTTTAAGGGGTTTGTTACTTGTGACAACCAAAACGTTTGTACGAAGGAATTTTTGTTGGTTTAGAAATTATATCTACAACACGACTGTTTTATTAAAAATCTTTACTGGCAAAAATCCTAACGTCAAAATGGCGCCGTTGCCGGGGAATTGCAAACGTGTGCCTTATTATTGGTTATTGTAAATATAAAAAAAAAATTTCTTATGATTCTTATTTTTTAAAAATCAAATATATTTTTTTTAAATCATATCTTTTTCAAAATATTTTCTTTTTATTAGTTTTTGTTTTTATTTTCTCCTACTACTATGAACTCTCACCCCTCTGGCTATGAGTCTGGTTACAATTATGTTGCAGGAAGAAGAAATTACAATGAGAACAGGCATCAAGGTTGGAACAATCAAAGATGGGAAGAGCCACAAGGATTTGATCAACCCTCTTGGCGACAACCACCTCCAATGGACTATCAACAACCACCACCATATGCCTATAAACCCTCTCCTCAACATGACTTTGGACCACCATACTCACAAGCCCCTTTACACCATTTATCTTCATATGATCCTAATCCGTATCCACCATACCAACCACCTTATGAGCCAAATGAACCATACACAGAACTACCACCTTTCCAACACAACTACTCTCATGAACCACCACCTCAATATTCACCACCTCCATATCATTATCAAGATGAACCACCTTTATATTATGAACCCTCTCTCCCAACCAATGAATCCTCATATCCACCCCAACCTCCAATGGAAGACAGACTTCGTGTTATTCTTCAAAGGCAAGAAAGGATGAATAAGAGTGTGCAAAATTTCGCGGCCGCCTTTGGCGAGTTAGTAAATATAATATCTTCTCAATATCTGAGCACTCAAAGAACTCCCATGGATACATGTGAAAAATCAAAAGAAGAGCAAAGCATGAAGGAGACACTAGAAACTTCGGTGGACAATGAGGAACATGGCTTTGTATTGGAACAGTGGAGGAAGCCATAATAGTTGCAGAGGAAGAAGTGGTTGAAGACTTAGGAGATGCTGAACCTCCATGGGAAAGTCAAGACATAGAACCTCCTTTCAAGACGGTTGTATTTGATGTTGAGGAAGGTGTACAACCTCCAAGGCATATCATGGTTGAAGACTTGGAAGAGGTTGATCAAGAGATGGAGATTCTGGAAGAAGAAGCACAACCTCCTATGCCCTTGGTGAGCAATGAAGAAGAGATCAAATTGGATGAAAGACACCAAGAAGAAGAGGTTAATATTGATGAAACTTACAAAGAGGTGGAAGTTGTCAAAGAGCACAAGGGAGTGGAGCTTGAAGTCACCTTGCCAAAGTTATTGGATACCCCTCCCCCTAAGTTTCTATCATCCTTCACAACATTCAAGTGGGTAAAATTCATATCCCTTAGCTTTCTAATCCCAATTGAATATGGGCTACTGGAGACGGATGGTCAACTTAGAGCTCTTTGTGGCATAAAGAGTAAGAGGAAGATGGTCAGTGGTAAGAATTGTCCTACAAGGTTCATTATGGTTGGAAGCTTTAAGTTTAAACGCAAAGGTAGGTATAAAGCTCAACTGAATGGGTCTAGGAAGCTGTTTAGATGTCTCAGTGAGAATTCCGACTGTTCACCACCCAAGTGGAAAGATGATAATCAACTTGAAGACGGGTGTAAAAGCAAGATTTGGGATCCTGGAATCTGCTCTGACATTTGTCACCCCGGGAGCCTAAGAATCTGTTTGAAGCTTCTCAAGGGCTTTACATGCCTAGTTTGGGATCCCGGAGGTTACTGGAATCACAAACATTGGTGGAGATTCCTGGATGAATACAAGCACAAGCCACCATAACAGGGAGCTCACCAAATGTCCAACTTACGGACTCTAACTAAAAGTGCTAGGTGGGAGACAACCCACCATGGTATGATCGTTTTTTTTTCATTTTTATTCAGTTTTATTTGTTTTCGAATTTTATTTTATTTTATTGAACCTGGAATCATGCATAGCATTCACATTAAGCATTGCATTCTGCATACTGCATATAAAAAAATGCACGTGACGCGGCAGCGTCGCTGACGCGTTCGCGTCACCAGTGCGTTTTGGAAGAAAAGAATTGAACAGAGAGTTACGCAGGAGCATGGCTAGAGGCGTGCCAATGGCACAATTCACCCCACGCGACCGCGTCACCCACGCAGCCGCGTGACCTGAAATCGACGTAAAAAAGGTGTATGGCTGAAAGTTGAGCTGGAATTGGGCTGGACTCGTGCTGGAAGCCCAAGCCCTACCACACGACCGCGTGCTCCACGCGGCCACGTCATTTTAAAAGAAAGGGCATCCACGCGATCGCGTGCCCCACGCGATCGCGTCACCCAAAATTTGGCACTAATATGATTTTGAACAGAGAGTTGTGCGAGTGCGAGGCTGCCCTCGCGCCATTAGCCTAAAGCGGGTCATGCGACCGCATGACCAACGCAACCGCGTCAATCAGTTTCAGCACAAACCGCGCGACCGCGTGCCCCACGCGTCCGCGTCGCTTGCGCCGCACAGCTTATCATAATTTGCCAAATATCTTATCTTTTCTTCCCCAATCCTAATTTTTCCTCCCTCCTTTCTTACTTACTTCTTCTTTCGTTCTTTCCCTTCTCATTCTTCTTATCTTTCATTTTATTTTACTTAATTTATTTGAATATTTCATTCATTGCATTTTAATTTTGTGCATATTTTTATTTTCTTTTCTAAATTTGTTATTGGTGTTCATATGTTCTTATTCAACTGTTATATCTTTTATGGTATTATCTTGGTGCTTATGACTTGTTTTATTCTGATTGGGTAACATTATTTAAATCAATGCTAATCTTTTATGCTATTTGTACTTCTCCTGCATTGGTATGAACTTATCTTATCTTGCATTACCCACATTCTCCCCTCCTTTGTTGCAAATTCTGCACCACTGGTATGCCATGACTTCTATTGTTTTCTCACGTACATGTTGAAGCTTCCATGTACATGAGACCCTTATCATTTGGCATTAACCCAACCATACTTCATTTATTTTCTTATCCCTATTATTGGGTTACCTTTCTTTCCTTTTTCTTTCAGGATGACCACCAGGAAGAGAATCGGAAGACGCTTACATGGGGAGACAAGCAAGTCAATCTGCACAATCTATAGCAAAAAGCATCAGTTGAAGCCACCCGTCCACTTGCACATCTCAGCATGCACCGAGGACAGTGCAATCTTTAAGTGTGGGGAGGTCGATACCGATCTCCATGGGTTAGTATTTTCTTATCAACACCAATATTTTATTTTCCTTGTTAGTTGTTGCATTTGCATGTTTGATTGCATATTTATTTGATTTTGTGCATTTAGTTACTACTTGGTTAAAATAATAAAATTCTTTGTAAGACCCTATTTTTGAAAAATTTCACTAATTTAAAATCAAAATTTTTTGTGTTAAACTTGTCAGAAGTTGTATTTGGAACATGGTTTTTGAGCCAAAGAACACACAACCTGTGAGATTTGAGCTTAATTGCATGGTTACATTATTTAACCATAAATATTTTATTCCTGTGTGTTCCCTTCTCTATGATTGTAATCTATATTTTGTTCCAATCTATATGTCCATTATTTAGTGTATTTACATGCTTGCATATGATTGAGGCCATTGTTTGATTTTAGCTCACTTATCCCAAATAAGCCTACCCTTTAAATCACCCTTGTCAGCCACTTTGAGCCTTTTAATCCCCATTTGTTCTGTATTTTACCACATCACTAGCCTTAAGTAGAAAAATAATTAAATATCTCAATTGAATCTCTGGTTAGCTTAAGATAGTGTATTAATTAAGTGTGGGGAAATTGTGGAAACATGGGTTAATAAGGGAATATAACATGTTTCTAATTTATTTGAATATTAAGAATTTGGGAACCTACTCATGAAAAACCAAAATAGAAAAAAATAGAAAATCCATGTACATTGATAAGTTATGTTTATTTCTCTACAAAAAAAAAGAGAGAAAAAGAGAAAAAAAATAATAATATATATAATATAAATAAATAAATAAGGGGACAAAATTACCCCAATGTTAAGTTAATAAAAGATCAATGCACATGTGATAAAAATTAAAGAAAATTTGGTACATGAGTATGGAAATTATACAAAAGTGGGAATTATGGGTAGCTAGGCATGAATTTAAAAGTATATAGAGTATATGTATATTAGGTAAGAGCTTAGGTTAATTGAAGATTCATATTATAGCTCACTTGGCCATACATATATCTTTACCTTTACCTCAACCCCATTACAACCTTGAAAAGACCTCATGATGTTTGCATTGGTACATTAAATATTTGTTGATTGGTTAGATAAAGAACAAGGTTTAGAAAGCATGACTAGAGAAGAGTAGAGTGAATAACCATATACACTTGAGAGAGATTAGAGTGATATACACTACCAGTGAGGGTTCAATGCTTAATTATATGTTCCCTGCTTTCATGAGCTGTCTTCTTACAAGTTTACTTGCTTTTTATTGTATGATTTGAATTAGTGAAATCTGGTTTATGTTTTTCTTAAAGAGCTTATTTACTTCTAACCAAGTAGGTAGAAACATTTTTGCATGTAGTTGCATTCATAGGTTGCATTTCATACATTCTACCATCCCTCTTCACTCTCTTATAGCTTCTCTTGAGCTTAGCATGAGGACATGCTAATGTTTAAGTGTGGGGAGGTTGATAAACCTCTATTTCATGGTTTATCTTGTGCTCAATTGAGTGGTTTTTATCAACTCTTTACCCACTTATTCATACTATTTGCATGGTTTTACATTTGCCTTCCTAATTACGTGCTTTGATTGAAAACATGTTTCTTTGGCCTTTATATTGCTAATATTAATCCTCTCTTATCACCATTATATGCCTTGATATGTGTGTTAAGTGATTTCAGAGATTACAGGGCAGAAATGGCTCAGAGGATGGAAAGGAAGCATGCAAAAGTGGAAGGAATACAAGAAGTTGGAAAAATTGCTAAGCTGTCCAGCCTGACCTCTTCGCATTCAAATGGCTATAATTTTAGCTACAGAGGGCCAAACGACGCGGTTCAAGTTGCGTTGGAAAGCTAACGTCCGGGGCTTCGATTTGATATATAATATGCCATAGTTTCCTTGATGCTAGGCGACACGAACGCGTGATCCACGCAGACCCATCGCATCTGCGAACTTCAATCCGCGCGGCCGCATGGGCGACGCCTCCGCGTCACTTGTCCGCAACCTGAACGTACCAGAATACACTGGGGGCAATTTCTGGGCTATTTTTGACCCAGTTTATGGCCCAGAAAACACAGATTAGAGGCTATAAAGTGGAGGGAATGCATCCATTCAGGGAGAGCTCGCAATTTTCACTTTCCATGATTTAGATTTAGTTTTGAGGGAGGTTCTCTTCTCTCTCTTTAGGATTAGGATTTAGATTTAGGATTTTTATTCGCTTTCAGGATTATCTCTTTTGATCAGGTTCAATATTCCTTTTATTTACTTTTGCAAGCTACTTTATGAATCCTTTCATGTTACAGATTATTTGAATTAATGTTATTTGAGGTATTTCAGTTTAATATTGATTTCTTTTATTTATGCTATTGTTGCTTTTACTCTGAAGACATTTTTATTCCAGTAGAATTTATTTTTCCCCTTTTGGTCTTGGTTAAGAAATTAGTAACTCAAGAGTTATCCAATTCTACAGTATAATTGATAATTGTTATCTTGCCAATTGAATTGAACTTCTATAATCCCAATCTTTTTTTAGGAAATAAATAGGATTCGAAGATCAAACCAATTAATCCCTTGACCTTCCTTTATCTTAGTAAAGGTTAACAAAGTGGAATTAAGACTCAACCATCATCATCATTGATAAGGATAGCTAGGATAGGACCTCCAATTTCTCATACCTTGCCAAAAGTTTGCTTTACAGTTATTTATTTATTTTAATTGCCATTTAATTTACTTGTCATTAAATTACTCGTTCCTTATTCTTGAAACCCCAATTTTACAATCTCCATAACCAATAATAAGAATATACTTCCCTGCAGTTCCTTGAGAAGACGATACTCGGTTATCAATTTTAAGGGGTTTGTTACTTGTGACAACCAAAATGTTTGTACGAAGGGATTTTTGTTGTTTTAGAATCTATATCTACAACGCGACTGTTTTATTAAAAATCTTTACTGGCAAAAATCCTAACGTCAAGAACTCAACCTACTTCCAGAAATTCGAGAAAGAGCTCGGATCAAGGAAGAGGCGTTAAAATGTCGAATGGCCTTAAGATATAATCAAAAGGTAGTACAGCGAGGTTTTGCCGAAAACGACCTCGTCCTAATCCAAAATGATATCGGAACAAGTCGACCTGGAGAAGAAAAGCTAGCAGCAAACTGGAAAGGACCCTACCGAGTCATAGAAGTACTCGGAAAGGGCTACTACAAGCTGTCCGAACTCGAAAGGCGAGAGCTTCCAAGGTCATGGCACGCCTGCAACTTAAGAAGGTACTACAGTTAGGAGGTAATAAAGATCTTAGGGTAAGACTTACTCTTTTTTGTGAAAAGATTTTTTAACAAGGCGCCAAGCTAAGATCTATGAACTACCTAACTTAGAGGGGTAAAGCGCCCACATGTATATATTTGCATATTTTCTATTTTGAATAAAATTTTTTCAGATTTTCTACAAATCCTTTTATCAAGCGGCATTACTTTGAAATGCAAAAATGCATCGCCCGATTATAAAGCTATAGATCGGCAAAAAGTGAAAATCAAATTCACTGCCCGATCACGATAAAGACCAACAAAGATAAAAACTGAATTCATCAAAGGTCGACCAAGCGAGGATCGAACTCAATTTCTACAAAATTGGCAAGATAAAAAGAGGCAAAAACAGAATAATGCAAGAAGTTATCAAAAAGTGATCCATAAGAAAGGACCTGACGAGGTCTTAATAAAAATGGGTTGCTAAAAATAACTTAAAAACGGACCGATATAAAGAAGTCGGACCAGTCGATTATAACAACAAAAGTTATAAAAAGTAAATCCCTAGAAAGAGGCCTGGCCAGCCCTAAAAATGAGGATTACTAAAAATAACTTATAAGGGACAGACATGGTGAAGTCGGCCCAACAAAATCACAAAAGTTATAAAAAGTAATCCATAAAAAGAGACCTGACAAGGCCCGAACAAAATGGATTACTAGAAATAACATAGAAGGGACCAACATGATGAAGTCGGCCCAACAAAATCACAAAGAGTTATACAAAGTAATCCATAAAAGAGACCTGACAAAGGTCCAAATAAAATGGATTACCGAAATAGCTTAGAATGGACCGACATGCAGAAGTTGGACCAAAGCTACAGAGTTATAAAAAGTAAACCCCAAGGGATTACTAAAAATAATTCGCAAAAAAATCGATTGACAGAAGGCATGCGCTATAAGGGACTCAAGTCGGACCCGAAAGGCCGTGACCTCAATAAAAATCAATCTACAAGTACTATATGATAAAATACGAAGAAAACTAGTTGAACAAAGCTAGCTCCAACTAAAGCAGGAAATAAAGCACAAAGGCAATCAAAAGAGGTCGGATAGCAAGATTCTAGCACTCTCAAGATTCCAGAAAAGTGTTAAAAAGATGCAGACAAGCATGTCACAAAATAACAGACTCAAGAGGCCGCCTGAAGTCGACCCCAAGAGGCTTGAAAAACTACTTTGTTTTTTCAAAATTAGGTTGCTAAAAGAAAAGCAACTAAAGTATCCAAAGTCAAACAAACCACCAAATACAGAAATAAAAGTTTAAAATCCCACAGACCGGGCTATCCACAATACATCAAATTATGAAGGATTCAAAGACTCCCCAGTGGCAGCATCTCGGGGTGAAGGAGGACGAGTCTGGAGGGGGATACCATCGACAGTCCCATCCGCCCGATTCAGGATCTGAACATCAGGATCCAAATCAGGGTGTTCGACCTCGGCTGCAGGCTTGGAAGAAGTCGGGACAACAGAAGTCTTGGTGGATGGCACAGGGGGTGGATCAACATCATCATCATCATCAGGGTCATCAGGGACAATCTTACCATCTTTTACAATGTTGTCCAAGCTAAAAAGGGTGAGGTCGAGCTCGGGCGCAAGAACTCGAACCTGATCCTTCAAAATTCTCATAAGCAGCATTCACACTGTCTACAAGATGACCCTGGAGTTCGGCATAGTCAGCCCGAACAGATTCCAAACTCTCCCTAAGATCGATCATCTCCCCATAAGTTGTGACATAGCTCTCCTTATGCTTCAGTGCCATATCCTCAGCCAACTTTGCAGAAGCCACAGCAGCAGTAGCCCGAGTCTTCTCACCCTCCAACTCTTTTTCTAGCTTCGCCACCTTCACTTCAAGCTCCTCCTTCAAACCCTTGATCTGGTCGAACTCTGATTTGGCCTCCTCCATAAAAGCCTTCGTTGCATGAATAGGAAGATCCTGGGCAGTACGGTATAAAGCTGCCCCCATATGTGCCATCTTAATGCTACTCCGGGTAATGAAGTCCAAGTGACGAAGGAGGAAAACATCGTTAGTAGGAATGACACCATAAGGAGCAATTTATTGATCAACAAATCCAACGTCATCAAATTCAGGGGTGTCCAAATTGAAAGGCTCAATAGTCCTCTACCTTTTTGGAGGAGGGCCAACAGTAGGAGAAGAAGTAGCAGCAGAGGTCTGGGGAGGATCAACCAAATGAACCTGAGGAGTTGGGATCATCCTCCTCGGCCCGATAGAGCTCAAAACTGGCTTCTTAGGAGGAACTTGAGAATATCCCTGTCCTACAGCTTTAGCCAAGATGTTTTGGGCAGCAGTGGCCTTCCTCACCTTTTTGATGGCTTTCATGGAATCATTGGTCTTTGTCATCTCTGAAAAAACAAGTCAACCAAAAAGCAAGTTACAAACTCAAAGGAAAAGAAGCAAAGTAAACAGAGCAAAAAGAAGTCGGTCACTACCCAACGCAGTACGGACAAGAGAGGGGTCCCCCAAAAATCTCTTTTTGTCGAGATGGGGAGGTTCCCCCCAAATATCTTCCAACACGTTCACAAAGGCCTGCTCGACCCCATCAAGCATTTTCTACAAATATCGAGACACCACAACATTCTTTTGCCAACACAAGGGGAAGGCAGGTTCACCATTCGACTCTAAGGAAAATGGTCGAGCTCACTCAACAGCTCGGACCTTAAAAAAGTAGTTCTTAAAATCCCTAAAAGACTCATCATACGTAGAAAACACTTTGTGCCCTTGGGTAGACCTGAAAGAAACCCAAGAAGCTTTCTTGTTGGTAGTCCCGGGCTTGGTCAAAACAAAAAGATATAAAAAGAGAGTTTGAGAAAGTGTGACATCCAACTCTTGGCAAAGCAACTGAAAGATCTTGATAAAGCCCCAGGAGTTCGGATGGAGCTGGGACGGAGCTACATTACACGACCACAATAAGTCGGTCTCAAAGGAGGTAAAAGGAAAAGTAATGTTCAGCTGGCTGAAAAAATAGTCATAAGCATAGAAGAAGGGACGTTCTCCCTGGTTCAGAGTAGGAAAGCAAACCCTTTCATCAGAGTCAGGCGCTACCAATTCATAGTTCTTCTCCTGATCTCTACTACTACAGATTCGGTGATATTTTCTAAGCTCCGCACAGAACTCAGAATTAACTACAGAGACACACATCAGAACAAGGGAGTCCAGCCAATCGGACATACCCTCAGGGACCTTGGAGGACGTCTCAACAATATTTTTGCGAGAAGACATGGTCAACTAGTCCTACAGTAAAAAAAAGAAAAATGGATTACTAACCAAAGCAGCTCGGGCAAAATCAAAGAAATCAGCTCAGACAAACATGACTCAAGCATACAAACAGTAAAAGGAAAACCCCAAGATGCACACCAAGGTCTAGGGGCATCCTTTGGAGGCAGTAACAGAGTAAAGACTCAGAAAAATCTACAAGAATACATCCCAACAAATCTCTCAGCAAAGAAAATAACCCTCATCCAACAAAACTCCGAGAAGAAAATCACAAATCAAAAAGTCATCAGAAAATCATTATCTTTTACGAATCTATCAGCAAAGAAAAACTATCAACATCAAACAGGACAAATGGAAGTCATCAAAAGCGCAATCTTTTTCAAAATCAAGCAGATTCGTAAGCCTCAATCACGACATGCAGCTCATAAGCCTCAAAATCAAAGGATACAAATCAGAAACAATAACGACATGCAAAAACCCCAAAAAACATCAAAAGAATCATTCAAAATCAAAGAAACTCCCAGAGGACACATTGCAGCGATAATCAGATGCACGATAAATGCAGAAAAGATTCAAGCTTTCTAAACATAAAACCAAGCAAGATCAAAACTTTTCAAGCATAAAGTAAATGCGAAAAAGAAAAGAGGACCAACCTGTAAAGTAAGAAGGCAACGAAGACGGAAACAAACGGCGAGCCTACTCCAACAGTCACTTCCAAGGAGAGCATGAAGACGTGAAAACTTGGGGGCAAGAGAACGAAGAACCGCTAACGAAACAGAAGAATAAAAGAGAAAAGGGGAAGTTACAGCAAGCAAGAGAAAGAGAAAAAGAAAAGCTTTGTTGTAATTCAAGATGAAGGTGGGAGGCAAAAGAAACGAAACATTAAGGAATTAATGGGGCATTAAAAACCCTCGCACATTCCCAAGGCAAGGAACGCATGTTTTCAAAAATTAAAAAGATAAAGGAAAAACGTTCCGCATTCAAAAGGAAGCTCTACCAAAAAAGATCAACAAATGCTCGAGCTCAGCTTCTACAGAGAAGGATTGAAGTCCTGAAACTAAGGACTCGACCTCAAAAGGAAGATCACACTCGAGCAGGGGCACTGTTCATACCCTGGGTCGAGCTGTCCGACCCGGGTTGATTGACGACAAGTCGACCGACCTCTTCAGGTCAGGACTATCCAACCTCTTCTCAAAGAGCTCGGCCAAATCACCAGGAAAAGCCCAAAAAAGGGCCCAAACAGAGGAACACGACCTAAATCCAAAGGCAGCCCAAGCCTATAGAGATAAGGGCGGTTCCCTTGAAGATAAGATGACTTCACTCAAAGATAAGATAAGATAAGATAACTATCTTATCTCCAGAAAGGTCACTCCTTACCATTATAAATATACTGGAGCACCCAGGTATAACTCATACTCTGATTCTACAAAATACCTGCTTAATACCCTTGCTAACTTAAGCATCGGAGTCCCTTGCAGGTACCACTGCCCTCCAGTGACAAAGGATCAGCAGCATTGCCAGTCCCACAAGTCGGACACGACAGCTCTAGCCACGACCCACAAGCCGGACGTGTCTTCTTCGACCAGCACAGAAGATCTCGTCCGAGATCGACCTACAGTTTTAGGTAACCCCCAGAACAGAAATTGAATGTGCTTTGGATATTATTGAAGAAAATAGATTTTGAAATCTGAACTTGAGAAACTAAAAAGAAAGCACATTATGGATCCTTCTCAAGAGCCTCTTGCTGAAACTGAAAGATTAAATGAAATGATTAAAGATTGAATAATGATTTAGTAAAATTTGCTCAAAATTCTAGTAACTTGGACAAATTACTTGCAAATTAAAGACCATTGTTTGAAAACTCTGGGTTAGGATATGTGACAAAAGATAATGCAGTTGTTGATAATTATTCAAATAAATTTATAGCCTCTTCTTCCAAAAGAAAATCCATCATAAACAAATCTGGCCTGGGACATGTTCCCACCTATGAAGAGGAATTTGAAAAATATTATTTTGATGAAACTGCATCATCTTCAAGGACCGAACCTACATCAAACAAATCGGGTCTGGGCTATGTATCAAAAAATGAGGTTGCTTTCAAAACTCCACAGTTTCACAAAGAACCTCTTATTCAAGATGTCCATATGCTTTCAAAAATTCTGATTCGAATGATCTTGCAAAAAGAAGAAAAGTTAACAAAAATATATTTGTCAAGAGAAACGATCATTCTTTAAAAATCAGAAAACCTCAACCTTTTAATCATTTCCAGCATTAAAATTTAAATCAATTTCAGTAACATGCATCAAGAAATCATTGCTTTAATTGTAAGAAAACTGGTCACTCTTACTTACAATGCTTCATTGAAAAAAGAAAAGTAGAAACCAACATTACAATGTTGTTTGTGACTTTAATGCACTTGGGCAACCAAGGTGGATTAACTTCAAAGGATCCAAATTAATTTGGATACCTAAGGTTTCTTGAAATTTTATTCAGATTTGCCTAGCATCCAAGAAAAAGAGAGATATATGGTACTTGGATAGTGGGTGTTCTAGGCACATGACTGGAAGGTCAATATTCTTCATCAAATTAAACAAGTATGATGGAGGTTTTGTGACCTTTGGAGATGATGGAAAAGGTAAAATTGTTACTATTGAAAAAGTAGGTAACAATCACTCTACTTTCATTGATGATGTCTTTTTGGTTAATGGTTTAAGGCATACTCTTTTAAGCATAAGCCAATTGTGTGATTTGGGTTATTTGGTAATTTTTAAAAGATTGGAATGTTGTGTTGTAAGTGAAAAGACCAATGATGTATTGTTCATTGCTAAGTGTTGTGATAATGTGTATGGACTTACACTTGATGAACTAAAAGATCAAAATGTAGCTTAGTTTCATTCTAAAAAAAATCTGAAAAGTGGCTATGGCACAAGAGCTTGGGCCATTGATAAACCACTATTTCATGGTTTATCTTGTGCTCAATTGAGTGGATTTTATCAACTCTTTACCCACTTATTCATACTATTTGCATGGTTTTACATTTGCCTTCCTAATTATGTGCTTTGATTGAAAATATGCTTCTTTGGCCTTAAGTTCCCTATGTTTAATCCTCTCTTATTACCATTAGATGCCTTGATATGTGTGTTAAGTGATTTCAGAGATTACAGGGCAGGAATGGCTCAGAGGATGGAAAGGAAGCATGCAAAAGTGGAAGGAATACAAGAAGTTGGAGAAATTGCTAAGCTGTCCACCCTGACCTCTTCGCATTAAAACGGCTATAACTTTAGCTACAGAGGTCCAAACGACGTGGTTTTAATTGCGTTGGAAAGCTAACGTCTGGAGCTTCGATTTGATATATAATATGCCATAGTTACTCTGACGCTAGGCAACGCGAACACGTGCTCCACGCGGACGCATCGCAGTGGCAAAAATCAGCGTGGTAGATTTCTTCTCCAGCGATTTCTGGGCTGTTTTCGACCCAGTTTTCGGCCCAGAAAATACATATTAGAGGCTATAAAGTGGGGGAATCCATCCATTCATAATAATCATAAGCTCATAATTCACTTTTCATAGTTTTAGATGTAGTTTTTAGAGAGAGAGGTTCTCTCCTCTCTCTTAGGATTTAGGATTAGGATTTCTCTTAATTTTAGGATTAGTTCTCTTCAAGT
The DNA here is from genome assembly GCF_000816755.2 of Arachis ipaensis. NCBI lineage: Eukaryota > Viridiplantae > Streptophyta > Magnoliopsida > Fabales > Fabaceae > Arachis > Arachis ipaensis. The sequence goes on from NC_029793.2 coordinate 126,545,685, forward strand.
ACAGGTTCAATGTTCCTCTTATTTATTTTCTACTTTTATTATATACTTTTAATTATTATTTATCTTTTCAATTTGGCTTATGCTACATTCATGTTATGATTTTCTTAATTAATATTATTTGAGGTATTTCAGATTTAAGATTGCTTTGCTTTATTTATATTGATGCTTTTAATTTAATTTAGATATTTTCTTCCTTTTGGCTTTGGTTAAGTAATTGGTAACGCTTGAGCTATCAAATAAAGAAGTGGTTGAAATTGGGAGTTGCTCCAATAACTCTAGTCTTTCCATAGGAATTGACTAGGACCTGAGGATCAAGCTAATTAATCCACTTGGTTTACCTTCATAGTTAGAGGTTAACAAAGTGGGATTAAAATCCAATTCTCATCACAATTGATAAGGATAGGACTTCCAGTTCTTATACCTTGCCAAGAGCTTTGTTATTTATTATTTTAACGACTTGTCATTTAAATTACTTGTTCCTTACTTCCAAAACCCCTAATTTACAAGACTCATGACCAATAATAAGAACATACTTCCCTACAATTTCTTGAGAAGACTACCTGAGGTTTAAATACTTCGGTTATCAATTTTAAAGGGGTTTGTTACTTGTGACAACCAAAACGTTTGTAAGAAAGGTTGATTGCTTGGTTTAGTAACTATACTTGCAACGAGAGTTTACTATAACTTCTAAACCATCAATCTTCATCTCTTCAAAATCGCACCGTTGCCGAGGAATTGCAAACGTGTGCCTTATTATTGGTTATTATAAATATTTTTTGCTTGTTTATTTGTTTTTATTTTTGCTTTTTCGTAAATTAAGAGGTTATTGGTTTTTATTTAGTTATTAAAAATTTTTCAAATTTTTTTTTCTTGGTGTTCATCTTGATCTTCAAGTTGTTTAGTTGTTTTCTTCGTTTTGATATAAAAATTTTCAGTTTGGTGTCATTTTATTATTTTTCTCTTTCCTCATTAAATTCAAAAATTCAAAATTTAAAACACAAATTTCAAATTTCAAAATCTAATTTTCAAATTTAAAAATTTAAATTTCAATAACCTTTTAATTTCAATTTGTTTTTATTTTCGTTTTTAAATTTTTATTTGTTATCATGAGTTCTCACCCCATCGCTATGAGTCTGGTTACAATTATGTTGCAGGAAGAAGAAATTACAATGAGAACAGGCATCAAGGTTGGAACAATCAAAGATGGGAGGAGCTACAAGGATTTGATCAACCCTCTTGGTGACAACCACCTCCAATGGACTATCAACAACCTCCACCATATGCCTATGAACCCTTTCCTCGAGATGACTTTGGACCACCGTACTCACAAGCCCCTTTCCACCATTCACCTTCATATGATCCTAATCCGTATCCACCATACCAACCACCTTATAAGCCAAATGAACCATACATAGAACCACCCCCATTCCAACACAATTACTCTCATGAACCACCACCTCAATATACACCATCTCCTTATCATTGTCAAGATGAACCACCTTCCTACCATGAACCCTTTCTCCCAACAAATGAACCCTCCTATCCACCCCAAACCTCCATGGAGAAAGCATTTGCTGATCTAAACTCTACTATACAAGCTTTCTTCGCCCAAATCAGACCACCAAATACCTTCAACAATCAACCCTCAAGCTCTAGTGCACTTCCTTGTCAACCTTAGATTGATCTCTCCATCCCATCACCACCATCCATGGAAGAGCACCCACATCCATCAATCCAAGAGCAACATGATCTCAATGATGCTATTGACATGGAACAAGAGAGAAAGGATCATCTTCGCGAATCCATACTTCATAAGGAGCTAGAGGAGGCCCTAAAGGTGAAGGTAGTAAAAACCCTTGAAGTCGAAGGAGTGGTTGAAGAATTAGTGAAGGAAGAATCAAGGGATCATCTCAAGGAAGCAGTGAATCGATTTCATGCAACTCTATATCAACTAAATCAAGCGATAAGTCGATTAGCTTCCCAACTCTCGGACACTCAAAGTGCTCCCATGGCTACATGTGGAGAATCAATAAAAGAGCGTAGCATAAAGGAGATACTAAAACTCCAATGGACAGTACGGAGCATGACTTTGTACTGAAACAAGTGGAGGAAGCTGTAATTATTGAAAAAGAGGAAATGGTTGAAGACTTGGGAGATGCTGAACCTCCATGGGAAAGTCAAGACATAGAGACTCCTTCCAAGACGATTGAAATTGATGCTGAGGAGGGTGTACAACCTCCAAGGCATATCATAGTTGAAGATCTGGAAGAGGTTGGTCAAGAGATGGAGATTAAAGAAGAAGAAGCACAGCCCCCATGCCCTTGGTGAGCAATGAAGAAGAGATTGAATTGGAAGAAAGCTACTAAGAGGAAGAGGTTGATATTGAAGAAACTTACAAAGAGGTGGAAATTGTCAGAGAAGAGCACAAGGGAGTGGAGCTTGCAAATTCGTTAACAATACCTCCCCCTAAGTTGCCATCATCCTTCACAACATTCAAGTGGGTAAAATTCATATCCCTTAGCTTTCTAATTCCACTTGAATATGGGCTACTGGAGACGGATGGTCAACTTAGAGCTCTTTGTGGCATTAAGAGTAAGAGGAAGATGATCAGTGGTAAGCATTGTCCTGCAAGGTTCATTATGGTTGGAAGCTTTAAGTTTAAACGCAAAGGTTGGTGTAGAGCTCAATTGAATGGGTCTGGGAAGTTGTTTGGACGCTTCAGTGAGAATTCTAAGGCTGAACCACCCGGATGGAATCATGATAATCAACAAGAAGACGGGTGCAAAAGCAAGACTTGGGACCCCGGAATTCATTCTGGCAATCAACACTCTTGGGGCCTTGTCACTTGCTTTAACTTACTTGAAGGCTTTCTGCGCCTAGTTTGGGATCCCGGAGGCTACTGGAATTCCAAACATTGGTGGAGATTTTTGGATGAATTCAAGCACAAGCCACCATAACAGGGAGCTCACCAAATGTCCAACTTAAGGACTTTAACTAAAAGTGCTAGGTGGGAGACAACCCACCATGGTATGATCGTTCCTTTTCCAATTATAATTTTATTTAGTTTTGTCTGTTTTTGAGTTTTATTTTGCTTCATTGAACCTGGAATAATTCATAGCATCTACATTAGCACTGCATATTACATACTGTATAATTGCATAAAAAAAAATTTTACGCGAAGCGACCGCATCATTGACGCGTCTGCGTCGCAAGTGATTGGAGAAAGTAATAAAACGAACAGAGAGTCACGCGAGAGCGTGGCTGGAGGCGTTCCCGTGGCACAAATCGCCCCACGCGACCGCGTCGGGTGGGAACATTGGCCTCCCACGCGACCGCGTCACTCACGCGGCCTCGTGCCCTGGAATTCGATGTGAAAAGGGTGCATGACCGAAAGTTGTGCTAGAGTGGTGCTGCATTGGTGCTGAACGCACAATTCTTCCCATGCGGACGCATGGCTCACGCGTCTGCGTCATATCCTTCTAATGGCCACTCACGCGATCGCATGCCCCACGCGATCACGTCACCCAACATTTGGCGCAATAAGAGTTTGAACAGAGATTTGTGCAAGTGCGAGGCTGCCCTCGCGCCAGTAGCATAAAACGGGTCACGCGACCGCGTGACCGACGCGACCGCATCAATTAGTATAAGTGCAAGTCACGCGACCGCGTGCCCCACGCGACTGCGTCGCTTGCGCCACACAGCTTCCCCAATTTGCCAATTATCTTATCTTTCTTTTCCCCAAATCCTATTTTCTCTTTTCCCTCATTATTTTCTTCCCCTTTCTTCCTTCCTCCTTCCTCCTTCTTTCTAACTTTCTACTTTCTCTCTCTCTCACCACCATTATCAAGGTTTTTCTTTTCTTCTTCCCTCCTTACTTTTCTATTCTTCTTCTTTATTTTATGGTTTCTTCTTCCTTTCTCTTTTTTTTACTTTCATTGTACATGTTTTCTTTTTCTTTCTTTTTCTTTTAATTGGTGTTAGAAATTTATTTGGGTCATTATGGATTGTTGCAAAATTTTTTGGTAATTATATATTAATTTTTAAAGGGTTGCTTGCATGTTCAATTTATTATTTTCATTAGGTTATTTACCATGCATGCTATGTGTTTGTGAAAATGCCCGTATGGCATTATGCACTATTTTTCAATATCTTTTATCCTACTACTCTGAATGCTTGCTTTTCACAAAACCCTTTTTTTCATATCATATTCATTCAATATAATTGTCATTACAAACATGTTAGTTTGAAAGACTTGGTAATCTAACTTGGACATTGAATGCTTGATCTATGCTACTCATGCATTTGCCAGCATAACAATAAACATCTTGCATTCAATTGTTATTACATGCACTTGCTATATTTCCATTGATGAACTTTTCACATGTAGTCATGACCATGTGTTAACGTCATTCTTCTTTATTGTGCATTGATTATCACCTTTTCCGCTCTCTTCCTTGCTATAACCATTAGCTTTAAAAGTTACCTTTTTTTTTCCTTTCCAGCATGGCCACCAAGAATGGTAAAGAGAAAGCTACTCCTAAACTACCGGCAAGGAAAGGAACAAAAAGAGCCCCAGCTGAGGAACCACAACCCCCATCCACTTGCACATCTTAGCATGCACCGAGGACGGTGCAATCTTTAAGTATGGGGAGATCGATACCGATCTCCATAGGTTAGTACTTTCTTATCTCAACACCAATGTTTAAATTTTCTTTGTAGTTAGTTGTTGCATTTGCATGTTTGATTGCATGATTATTTGATTTTGTGCATATTTTACCACTTGGTTGAAGTAATATTTTCTTTTTCAAGAAACCTTTTAGAGCATTTCACTAATTTGAATAAAATTTAATGTTAAACTTGTTTGAAGAAATATTATACTGGAACATGGTTTAGAGCTTGAACACACAAAACCTGTGAGATTTTGAGCCTACTTGATTGGTTGCATTTTACCAACCAATATTTTATTTTTGGTGTGTGTTATTCTCTCTAAAAGTGTAATCTTTGTCTTGCTTAATTTTATATTTCCATTATTTGATGTATGCATGCACTTATATGATTGAGGCCTTTGTTTCACTAAGCTTACATACCCATATGGCCTCTATGGCAAGCTGTGTGTTGGTGGATCACCGTTGTCAATGGCTACCATCCATCCTTCCAGTGAAAATGGTCCAGGTGCGCTGTCACCGCACGGCTAATCATCTGCAGGTTCTCAATCGTACCGGAATAGGATTTACTATCCTTTTGCGTCTGTCACTATGCCCAGCACTCGCGAGTTTGAAACTCGTCACAGTCATTCAATCCCTGAATCCTACTCGGAACACCACAGATAAGGTTTAGACTTTCCGGATTCTCTTGAATGCTGCCATCAATCTAGCTTATACCACGAAGATTCCGATTAAGAGATCTAAGAGATATTCATTCATTCTACAGTGGAACGTAAGTGGTTATCAGGCACGCGTTCATGGAGGAATGATGATGATTGTCACGTTCATCACATTCATATTGAAGTGCGAATGGATATCTTAGATAGGAACACACAATGTTGAATGGAAAACAGAAATACTTGCATTAGTTCATCGAGACACAACAAAGCTCCTCACCCCTAACAATGGAGTTTAGAGACTCATGCCGTCAAAAGGTACAAAGTTTAGATCTAAAATGTCATGAGATACAAAATAAATCTCTAAAAGTTGTTTAAATACTAAACTAGTAACCTAGGTTTACAAAAAATGAGTAAACTATGATAGATGGTGCAGAAATTCACTTCTGGGGCCCACTTGGTGTGTGCTGGGGCTGAGACTTAAGCTTCTCACGTGCATGGGCTGTTTTGGGCGTTCAACGCCAGGTTGTAACCTGTTTCTGGCGTTGAACTCCAACTTGTAACTCGTTTCTGGCGCTGGACGCCAGACTACAACATGGAACTGGCGTTGAACGCCAGTTTACGTCATCTATCATTGAGCAAAGTATGAACTATTATATATTGCTGGAAAGCCCTGGATGTCTACTTTCCAAAGCAATTGGAAGCCCGCCATTTGGACTCTTGTAGCTCCAGAAATTCCATTCCGAGTGCAGAGAGGTCAGAATCCAACAGCATCAGCAGTCCTTTTTCAGCCGAATCAGATTTTCGCTCAGCTCCCTCAATTTCAGCCAGAAAATACCTGAAATTATAGAAAAACACAAAAACTCATAGTAAAGTCTAGAAATATGAATTTTTCCTAGAAACTAATGAAAATAAACTAAAAACTAACTAAAACATACTAAAAACTATATGAAATTAACCCCAAAAAGCGTATAAAATATCCGCTCATCACAACACCAAACTTAAATTGTTGCTTGTCCCCAAGCAACTAGATAAATAAAATAGACTACTAATAAGTCAAGAAGCAAAAATATCTCAGAGTTTTTGAGTGAAGTTCAGATTCTAATTAGATGAGCGGGACTAGTAGCTTTTTGCTTCCGAATAGTTTTGGCATCTCACTTTATCTATTGAAGCTCAGAGTGATTGGCTTCTATAGGAACTTAGAATGCAGATAGTGTTGTTGATTCTCCTATTTCAGTATGATGATTCTTGAACACAGCTACTTTATGAGTCTTGGCCGTGGCCCTAAGCACTTT
>NC_029793.2:126552346-126559226 GCF_000816755.2 Arachis ipaensis
CAAGAATCATTTTTATGATTTTTCAGATTATCAATAACATGTCTCATGTTCATCATTCTTTCAAGAGCCAACATATTTAACAGTCTTAAACATCAAATTCAAAAGACATATGCGCTGTTCAAGCATTTATTCAGGAGACAGAAAGCATTGCCACCACATGTAAATAATTAGAATTTTTCTTGTAAAAAAAAAAACTCAAAATTTATTGCCTCTAATTCTAAAGAAATTCTTCTATTTTATTCATGTTTAATGATGATGATAAAATTAAATTATAGCTTAATTGGAGATAAAATGAAAAATATAGATACTAATTACTACTATATGACTCCTAAGGTAAAACTAAAATAAAAACAGTTATCACAGAGTTAAGGCTAAGATTGGAATTTAACAACCTGTGTTCTGGAAAGTGGATGTTCCTCTAATCTGCGGGGTGCTTGGTCCTTCAAGAGATAATTTCTGGCGCTTCAATTCCCTTAAATCACGCCCTTGCTCCTCCTGTTCTTTAAGCAAATAGCAAAGAATGCTACTTTGTTCCTTCTGTTCTTTCTTTATTTGTTCCATAGCTTCTTGCATCTTGGTAATAGATGTTTCAAGATACTCCCAGTATTCAGATTGAGGGATTTCTGGGAGAATTTCCTGTGTTCTCTTCTTAATGGGGTCATCCTGTGCTTGTTGTTTTTCCATTGATGCTTTGGTGATTGGCCGCTCAACTGAGATATACTCAGTTATTCCCATCCTTACTCCAGCGTCCTTGCAGAGCATAGAAATCAAGCTTGGATAAGCCAACCTAGCATTTTTGGAATTTTTGTTTGCAATTTTGTAAAATTCAGTTGAAATCAGTTGATGAACTTTCACTTCTTTTCCCATCATGACGCAATTGATCATCACTGCTCTTCTAATAGTGACTTCAGAACTGTTGCTAGTGGGCAGCAGAGAATGCCCAATGAAGTCCAGCCATCCTCTGGCGACTGGTTTGAGATCTTCTCTTTTGAGTTGATTTGGGACACCCTTCGTGCTAGTGGTCCACCTGGCTCCAGGGATACATATATCCTCTAGAATCTTATCCAGGCCCTTGTCTGTTCTCATCATTCTACTATTGAAGGAGTCTGGATCATCTTTCAGCTGAGGTAGCTTTAAGATCTCCCTGATCTTGTCAGGGTGGGTATGAACAATCTTTCTTCTGACCAAGGTCCGATAGTCATAGAGAGCAGATCCAGATAGTCTTTGCTTGTCTGTTTGCCACATATTAACATAGAACTCCTGGACCATATTCCTTCCCACTTTCGTTTCAGGATTAGCTAGGATCTCCCAGTTCCTGATTCGAATTTGCTCCTGGATCTCCGGATATTCGTCTTCTTTCAGATCGAATCTAACTTCCGGGATCACTGATCTTAGACCCATTATTTTGTAATAATGGTCTGAATGTTCTTTAGTTAAGAACTTCCTTTGATTCCAAAGTGGTTTTGGAACACTCTTTTTCTTGCCTCTTGGAGTGGGTTGTTTTTCTTTAGGAGCCATGATCTTAGTGGGTATGGTTTAGTGATCACGGATAAACACACCAAACTTAGAGGTTTGCTTGTCCTCAGGCAAAAGAAAAGAAAGGAAAGGGATAGAAGGAGAGCTAGTGTAGGATGGTGGATGAGAGGAAGGAGGCCGAATGGGTTTTTAAAAGAGAGGGGGTTTTCGAAAATAGGGAGAAAGATAAGATAGAAGATATGATTTTAAAAAAAAGTAAGTATGATAAGAAAAGATATAATTTAAAATTGAAAAGATATGAAAGATATTTGAAAAAGATAAAATTGGATTTTTGAAAAAGATAATATGGAGATTTGAAAAAGATATTGATTAGTTGAAAAGATTTTTGAATGAAAAGAGATAGATTTGTTTTGAAAATTTTGAAAAAGAGTTGAATTGGATTGAAAAAAAGATTTGTGCTTATGGATTAAGATACATTTAATATTTTTAAAGAAGGGTTTTTAGAAATTAGGGATTTTAGAAATTAGGGTTTGTAACATGTTTATGTAAGAAATCATGAATTGAAACATGAAAATTAAGATTAAAATGAAAAATATGAAGAAAAAACGAATTTACCTCCTCCCTACCATCCTGGCGTTTGAACGCCCAAACGCTGCATGTTTTGGGCGTTCAACGCCCAACTGCTGCTTCTCCTGGGCGTTCAACGCCAGGAACTCCTTTGTCACTAGGCGTTTTTCTGGACGCCCAGGACGTTGTAAATCTGGCGTTAAACGCCCAGAATGAGCTTCTTTCTGGCGTTCAACGCCCAGAAGATGCTTCTTTCTGGCGTTTAACAACCAGATGGCTATCCTTACTGGCGTTCAACGCCCAGTGGATGCTTCTTTTGGGCGTTCAACGCCCAAAACAGACTTTTACTGGCGTTTTCTTGCCAGTGAGCTCTTTTTCTCTGTTTTGTGTGCAGAATCCTTCTGTAACCCTGTAAATTTATACAATTGACTCTTTACCTTAGTATCAATGAACTTTATATAAACAAATAAAATCAAGAATAGAGTAAAATGCTTAGAGGAAGTGATGCTCCATGGCTGGGTTGCCTCCCAGCAAGCACTTCTTTATTGCCTTTAGCTGGACCTTGCTGAGCTTTTAATTTAGCTTCAGTCTTGAGCACTCTTGCTCAATATTGCCTTCAAGATAGTGCTTGATTCTCTGTCCATTAACACTTTGCATCAGTGATTATTTTTTTCTTTTGTTGCCTGTTGTACTCTTTGGGTATGAACCTTGCAGCTTTATAGTTTGCAATGTCTGCAAACCATGGTGTTTCCTGAATGGCAAATAATTGCTCATCCGGAAAAATCTCAGAGATCTCAAGAGAGGGTTGGGATGTCCCTTCTACTGGCTCTATCCGGGACAGATGATCAGCCACTTGGTTCTCTGTCCCTTTTATGTCTCTTATTTCTATATCAAACTCTTGCAGAAGCACCACCCATCTGATGAGCCTGGGTTTTGAATCCTGCTTTGTGAGTAGATATTTAAGAGCAGCATGGTCAGTATACACAATCACTTTTGATCCTACTAAGTATGATCTGAACTTGTCAATGGCATAAACCACTGCAAGTAATTCTTTTTCTGTGGTTGTGTAATTTATCTGGGCGTCATTTAAAACGTGGCTAGCATAATAAATGACATGCAGAAGCTTGTCATGCCTCTGTCCCAATACTACACCAATGGCGTGATCACTAGCATCACACATTAGCTCAAATGGTAATGTCCAGTCTGGTGTAAAAATAACTGGTGCTGTGACCAGCTTGGCTTTCATCATTTCAAACGCCTACAGACACTTTGTGTCAAACACAAATGGCGTGTCAGCATCTAGCAGATTGCTCAGAGGTTTTGCGATTTTTGAAAAATCCTTTATAAACCTCCTATAGAATCATGCATGCCCCAGAAAGCTTCTGATTGCCTTAACATTGGCAGGTGGTGGTAATTTTTCAATTACCTCTATTTTTGCTTGATCCACCTCTATTCCCTTGTTTGAAATTTTATGCCCAAGGACAATCCCTTCAGTCACCATAAAGTGACATTTTTCCCAGTTTAAAACCAGGTTGGTCTCTTGGCATCTTTTCAAAACTAGTTTCAGGTGATCAAGACAGGAGCTGAATGAGTCTCCATATACTGAGAAGTCATCCATGAAGACTTCCAGAAAATTTTCCACCATATCAGAGAAAATAGAGAGCATACATCTCTGGAAGGTTGCAGGCGCATTACACAGCCCAAACGGCATCCTTCTATAAGCAAACACTCCAGATGGACATGTGAATGCTGTTTTCTCTTGATCCTGGGGATCTACTACAATCTAGTTATAGCCTGAGTAGCCATCCAAAAATCAATAATAATCATGACCTGCTAGTTGAGCTGTCTTGTGTGTCCTTAGCACTTGAATAAGTGCTTCCTCTTCCTGTGGATTTAAAGCAGAGCTTATGATCACTGGAAAAGTGTCACCTTCTCCTAGAAATGCATATTTCAGGGATGGTGGTAATGGTTTGAGCTCGGGTTTAGGGGGTTTTTCCTCTTCCAGAGGAAATTTCAGAGGCTCTTTCATTTCCTCTGAATCCTCCAAATCAGGCTGAACATCTTTAAAGATGCTTCCAACTCTGATTCGAGACTCTCAGCCATATTGATCTCTTCTACCAAAGAGTCAATAAGATCAACTTTCATGCAGTCTTTTGATGTGTCTGGATGCTGCATGACTTTGACAGCATTCAACTTAAACTCATCCTCATTGACTATCAGGGTTATTTCCCCCTGTTGGACATCAATGAGAGTTCGTCCAGTTGCTAGGAAGGGTCTTCCTAGAATGAGAGTAGCACTCTTGTGCTCCTCCATTTCCAGCACTACAAAGTCAGTAGGAAAGGCGAATGGCCCAACTCTGACAATCATGTCTTCAATCACGCCTGATGGGTATTTAATGGAGCCATCAGCAAGTTGGAGACATATCCGGGTTGGTTTAACTTCTTCAGTTAAACCAAGCTTTCTGATAGTGGATGCAGGTATTAGGTTGATGCTTGCCCCAAGATCACATAAAGCTGTCTTGGTGCAATTACCTTCTAATGTGCATGGTATCAGAAAACTCCCAATCAACGCCAGATCCTTGCTTGTTTCTGGCGTTGAACGCCAGTCCTGAGCATGGTCTGGGCGTTCAGCGCCAGCCTTCCACTCAATTTCTGGTGTTTTAGCACCAGAATTATTTTTCCCTGAGCTCTTACTGTCCTTAGGTGGATTTTGGGTGGTTTGCTCATTTCTTGGCTTCTTGCTGCCTTGAGGTGGGGTATTTAATGTCTTCCCACTTCTTAATTGAACTGCTTGGCATTCTTTTGGAGACATATCCGGGTTGGTTTAACTTCTTCAGTTAAACCAAGCTTTCTGATAGTGGATGCAGGTATTAGGTTGATGCTTGCCCCAAGATCACAAAAAGCTGTCTTGGTGCAATTACCTTCTAATGTGCATGGTATCAGAAAACTCCCAAGGTCTTTAAGCTTTTCAAGAAAGCTTTTCATAATGACTGCACTGATTGATTTAGGAATTTTTCTGTCAGCTGTTTCCATGTCCTTATGCTGGCCTTAGGTTGGTTATTTAACCACCTCTTAGCTTGGTCTTTCACAGCAAATGGAAACAGTAATAATCTGTAGACATCCTGATCTACTTCCTTATCATGTACTGTGTCAGCAATCTGTAAAAATTGTGCCAGAAACTCTGTAGGTTCTTCCTGTAGAAGACCGGAATACTGGCAACTTTGCTGCACCATGATAATGAGCTGAGGATTCAACTCAAAGCTACTGACTCCAGTGGAGGGTATGCAGATACTGCTCCCATATGAAGCAGTAGAGGGGTTAGCATATGACCCCAGAGTCCTCCTGGACTGTTCATTTTCGCTTAGGTCCATGATGGAGAAAAGGAGATGATGTAAAATAGAGGAAAAATATTTTTATTTATTTAATTATTTATTTATTTTGAAAACAAAATAAATTAAAATAAATAAAAATGGGTGAAGATTTTTGAAAAAAATGAGGAGAGAGAGAGTGGTTAGGAAATTTTGAAAAAGATAAGATGATTTTTGAAAAAGGTTTTAAATTTTGAAATAAAAATCTGAATTTTAAAGGTAAATTTCGAAAATTTGCTTTACAATAGAGAGAGAAGATATTTTTTAATTTAAAGAGGAGAGAGAAAAATAATAAGATAGCACAAGATTTAAAATTTTTTAGATCTAATGCTCCTTGTTTCCGAAAATTTTGGAGGAAAAACACCAAGGAACCTAGCTTATACCACGAAGATTCCGATTAAGAGATCTAAGAGATATTCATTCATTCTACAGTGGAACGTAAGTGGTTGTCAGACACGCGTTTGTGGAGGAATGATGATGATTGTCACGTTCATCACATTCATATTGAAGTGCGAATGGATATCTTAGATAGGAACACGCAATGTTGAATGGAAAACAGAAATACTTGCATTAGTTCATCGAGACACAGCAGAGCTCCTCACCCCCAACAATGGAGTTTAGAGACTCATGCCGTCAAAAGGTACAAAGTTTAGATCTAAAATGTCATGAGATACAAAATAAATCTCTAAAAGTTGTTTAAATACTAAACTAGTAACCTAGGTTTACAGAAAATGAGTAAACTATGATAGATGGTGCAGAAATCCACTTCTGGGGCCCACTTGGTGTGTGCTGGGGCTGAGACTTAAGATTCTCACGTGCATGGGCTGTTTTGGGCGTTCAACGCCAGGTTGTAACCTGTTTTCTGGCGTTGAACTCCAACTTGTAACTTGTTTCTGGCGCTGGACTCCAGACTGCAACATGAAACTGGCGTTGAACGCCTGTTTACGTCGTCTATCCTTGAGCAAAGTATAAACTATTATATATTGCTGGAAAGCCCTGGATGTATACTTTCCAACGCAATTGGAAGCACGCCATTTGGACTCTTGTAGCTCCAGAAATTCCATTCTGAGTGCAGAGAGGTCAGAATCCAACAGCATCAGCAGTCCTTTTTCAGCCGAATCAAATTTTCGCTCAGCTCCCTCAATTTCAGCCAGAAAATACCTGAAATTATAGAAAAACACACAAACTCATAGTAAAGTCCAGAAATATGAATTTTACCTAGAAACTAATGAAAATAAACTAAAAACCAACTAAAACATACTAAAATCTATATGAAATTAACCCCAAAAAGCGTATAAAATATCCGCTCATCACCTTTCATTATCCTTTGCAAACCAATGTTGAGCCTATTATACCCCTTTGTTCTTTACTTTAGCACATCATTAAGTCTAAGCAGAAAATAATAATGTCCTTAATTTGAATCCTTGGTTAGCTTAGACTAATGAGAGTGCTCATGAATTAAGTGTAGGG